>NC_061102.1:28794558-28819558 GCF_015104395.2 Macrobrachium nipponense | reverse complement strand
GAGAGAGAGAGAGAGAGAGAGATAATGGATATAAAAAGTCCCCTGTTTTATTGCTTTCCAGAGAAGAAAGATACCAGCCCGTTTCTTCAGAAACTTAAATAATGTTAAGTCTATCTTCATGGGAGAGGCTCTCTGGGATTGGCCAAATTATCAAAGATGAAATTGATAGGGTAGTATGTATATATTATAATTAATTATATAATTATATATTATAATTATCATATATATGTATCTATATATATATATATATATATAAATAATATATATAATATAATATATAAATATATATAATATGCATATTATAATAATATATATAATAGTAACTTTCAACCGTCTCTCTTCACAGGGGGTAGTTTTTATATACATTCCAAAAAGGCATTATTTCGAATACTTTCCTCGTGTATAGTATACATTCCAGAGAATTTTGATGTTTGCAGATTTCTTCCCAAGTTGTAGCGTCATGAAGTAAGTCGAAATTCTTCTGACTATGAAGTACTTGAAGATGAATAGGTGAAATACTCCATTCGTGGTCAGCATTCTTTCAACATACTCTTCTTCGTAGGAGGTAGTTCGTCTTATTCGTGTAGCTCATAAATTCTTGGTAAATTATTTCGTTCCAGTTTATAATATTGAGAGAGAGAGAGAGAGAGAGAGAGAGAGAGAGAGAGAGAGAGACTAACGCCGGAGGGAACAGAAGCTTTGGCCAATGCACCCTGAGGCAAGAAGAGGCAAAGAAGGAGGTCACTTTTTGCCTTTTATTCTTTCCTTCCTCCTGAGGGGGGGTGGGGGGGGAGCCATTATGGTTATAGAGGAGTGGGGGTAGAGTGATATACTCCCCCACCCCACCCTCTCTCTCTCACTCTCTCTCTCTCTCTCTCTTTCTTCCTCCCTTCCCTAACCCCACCAGGGGATATTTAAGTCCTGGTATCCCGTTCTTGCTCGGATTCGATTTCTAAGTCAGATTAAGTTTATGTGCTAAGTCTTTTGAAAGAACGAGTTAATATTTCTCCATTCTTCTTTGAGCAAAAAATGCTGGAGGCTACGGAAGATATGAGTCCATTATTCAGGCCTTTTTTTTCTTCTCTCTCTCTCTCTCTTTCCAATTTCTTTTTGTTTTGAGAAACCTTCTTCAGTAGCCTCCTTTTCGGAGGAAAACAATATGGGGCCGCGAGAAAATCGATCGTAATAATTATCTACTTCGCCCACGTTTCTATATTTCTCCTCCCGGACGAATATTCTTCATTCTCTCTCCCATTCCAAAACGCTGGTCTTCCGTCTTTTTTTTTTTTGTTTTTTTTCATTTTCTTATTTTTATCTTTCATTTTCATCCTTTTAAAGAATTCCTCCTTTGCTTTCTTGTCTTGGCCCCGTCCTCAATCTTTCCCTCCATTTATCTTCTTTTCTATCATTGCTTACTCTTCTCGTGACTTTTTCCCCTCCTTTTTTCGTTTTCTCGCTTTTCCTCCTCTTCCTTCTCCACATTCTTTATAGCTCCTTTCTCCCTCCCCCCAGCCCAGTAACCCCTCCCTCCCTCCCCCTGCGCTTGCCAAAACTTTAGAGTTATTGCCATTTTTATATATCGCAAGCAGAGGTTCGACCAGGATCTGTTTGCCAAAAAACATCCCCCCCCCCCCCCCCCCCCCCCCCCACCCCCCCCCCCCCCCCCCCCCCCCACCCCCCCCCCCCCCCGTTCATTCCCCATTCCCCACCCCAACCAAAACCGCCACCCTTTCCCCGCAAAACTCCCATCGTGAGTTCTGCCTTTATCACTCAAGTTCTTCCTTTATCTCATGGCCGCTTCCTTTGTCTCTCTCTCTCCGAGGTTTTTCCTTGTATCTTTAACCCTTAACTCCCGATTTCCAAAAATTCCCTGAATCTTCCCTTCGTTTCTTCAGTTCTTCGTAACGTCTTAGAATTTTCCGTTTATTTCTTCAGTTTTAATATCCATCTCGCATCTCCTTTATCCCCTTGAGTTCCCTCCTTTATCACCGTTAATGTTTCCTTTATCGCTTTAAGTTTTGCGTGATTTCTTTTTCCACGTGTCGTTATCTCTCTATTTGTGTTTTAGAATTTTCGTATTGAAGGATCCGTACATTCTGTGAGGCATTGACCGGTTGTTTTGCTTCGTTTTGGTAGAGATAAGTTAAGTGTGGTAACATTGAGGGACGGCTTAGTATCTGTAGATTGTCCTGAACCTCAGTCTTAATAAATAGAGAATATTTGGATCATTTTATAAATTTACATTTGTGTAATAATTAGATATCTAATTTCAGGCGTTATTATCCTTTATAAGGGTTTCACGTGCATCCCATTTGGAGTTCTGTATTTTTATTATATATAAATATGTTATTTTAATTTTTCTGCCTAATTTTCAGTTTTATGTAAAGGACAACTAGTGGGATGGATATTTGTCTGTCCGTCCGCAGATCTTAAAACCTACTTGGGGCTAGAGGGCTGCAAATTGGTATGTTATTCATCCACCCTCCACTCATCAAACATACCAAATTGCAGCCCTCTCTCTAGTCTCGGTAGTGTTTATTTCATATAAGGTTAAAGTTAGCCAGGATCGTGCGTCTGGCAACGCTATAAGGCAGACCACCTCCGGGCCATAGCTGAAAGTTTCATGGGTCGCGGCTCATGCAGCATTACACTGAGACCACGGAAAGATAGATCTATTTTCGGTGACCTTGATTACACGCTATACAGAAAACTCGTTTTTCGGCGCATTATTTGCTTGTTATTTATATAACTATACGATATTCTGCCCATCTACTGAGATGTCCTCATTTTTCCTACGTATTCGAACCTTAATTTATTTTTTTTTTTTTTTTTTGAGTTTATATTTCCATCTGCGTCAGAGACTCAATCTCATTTTTCCTCTTAATGTAATCTTGGCAGCCTCATTTATAATTTGCCATAGTGGTTGCATCCCTATTACTATTTAAAGGGCTCTATTTCATTTCGTATGCTAAAGTGAGAGGTTACAGCCTCATTTTTCCCCTCATTTTTAAACCGGATTCAGTTTCATGAGATGTAGCGTTTTATCCTCATTTCCACTCTCGGTGGAGATGCTCATCACTTTTGTTTCATCTTCCAGCATTTCATTCAGTCCCTCCGTCGTTTTGTCCAATGTCTCTGTATTCTTCTTCTTCTCTTTCCTCTTCTTCTTCTTCTTCTTCCCTGCTATATCTTCCCGGTCTTTCATTTCCTTCCTTCCCTTCCTTCCTTCTTTCCTTCCTGTCTCACCATCATCCACTTCCTCGGTTCTCTTCCATCGTCTTCCACTTTCTCCTCACCCTCCTGCCCCCTTCCCCTCACCTCTCACCCGCCCCCCACCCATACTCTCTTAAACATATTCAGATAAAAACGAGCTTTATGTGCTCGTAAAATATGTCCAACTTTAATTGATTTTGCCTGTGTGTGTGTTATTGCAGAAAAATGGTTTTCTCGGGGAAGATAGGAAACTGGGGGAGATGGAGAGGAGAAGGAGGGGGAGGAGGAGAAGGAGGAGGAGGAGGCAAGAAGGAAAAAGAGGGGTAGAGGAGGAGGGCTTGGAGGAAGGAAGGAAGGTAGAAGAAGGGGGGCTAGGAAGGGGGAGGGGGAGGGGGGTTAGTCAGTGAAGGCATATCTCAGGGCCATCTCTCATGCCCAAACTTACGAGTGTCTTTCCGTAACCTAAACATTATTATCGGGAACGGGGAATTTATGTATTACTTCTCGAAAAGTGTGTGTGTTAGAGAGAGAGAGAGAGAGAGAGAGAGAGAGAGAGAGAGAGAGAGAGAGAGAGAGCAGGCAATAGGAGGAAGAGGGGGAAATAAGATTGATAATATGTATCAAGATGCAAGAGGGATATTAAAAATGAAACGGAGGGAGGAGGCTTTAGAGGCGCAATCATATGAAAATTATGATTAGATCTCGCAGAGAAATAATTAACGGGATTGAGATATGAACATAATATCCGGTCAGCTGATGGGGACGTGAGTTATTGCAAAACCTTATGCCGTCAGCCGGAAAAGTGATTGAAAGTTCGTATGGAAAGAAATGATAGTATCATTATCTGTAGAAATAGGGAATATATATATATGTATACATATATTAGCTCTGTTTTCGGTGCAAGAGGAATAATTTCCAGGAGTGAGAAATTCGAAGCATATTGCCTGGGGATAATTAGAGTATATCTATTTAATGATAATATATATATATATATATATATATATATATATATATATATATATATATATATATTATATGTGTGTGAATTTTTATCGCATCACCGTGATTCATATACATGCATTAAGCTACAAATGTCCTTTAATATCTGATTTGCTCTACCTCGGAATTAATATATTTTCTTATATGTTAACCGAAGGGGAATTTTTTCATTGATAATAATTTCTTACTCTCTTGGATTCGAACCAGCGAACAGAGGAGAAATGAGGACTTCAGCAATATTAACGACTCGGCCAACGTGTGTGTGTGTGTGTGAGTGTGTTGTCTGTGTAAGTTTTTACAATAATATGCTATGCCTTGTAGTATATATATATATATATACGTAGATATGCATACATACATACATACATAAACATACATACATACACACTGTATACAACGCATTGTAATTACCATCCTAATATAGATGTAAGTCTACGTTATACCTGTATTCCTGCGTGGACAAACAAACTTAACTGGAGTGTTAATTGCACTGAATTGGAATGAGAGTACTTCCCAAAGATACTATCAGTCACAAAAGGAAAAAGTCGAGGGGGGGGGGGGGGGAGAGGGGTGAGTTTAACTCGGCTATTTTCAGGGACGGAAATAATACACAGTGGAAATTTGTCTCTAATCCGGAAAAAGAATGGAAGATATTACTTCACAGTCGTCATGGAAGTTGATTACTTAGTCTTTTCCAGAGGCAGTAGACAAAAACTGATGAATAGAATTTGTTCCTTGTAATCGGAAGGAGATTTCCGTAATTTTTAGGCTCGTTTTATATAGCTGCAGATATCTAAATGGACGGAGTTTTGAATATATTCGCTCTTTTCGTTTTTTTTTTTTTTTTAGTCAGGTTCGACGACGAAGTTTCCTTTTTTATGGATGTTTAAGAGAGTTATCTGTAGCTAATTTTGATATCGTTTGGGTGTAATTCATGAAGATCATGTAAAACAAGATTTTTACTTACCTGATGATTAAGTGTTTATATATATATATATATATACTATATATATATATATATATAGATATAATATTATATATATATATAATATATATATACTATATATGCTGTGTAGGTGTGTCATCATCCATTCATAGTGATTAGAAACAGCAGTATGATATAAGGGATAAATTTAATTAGCGACAACTCTACAAATGGCCAACAATTCATAGTGCAGCGCAGTCAAGATATTCTTAGCTGCCAGTAGCCGTGTTATCTTCCAGGTGAACTGCAAATACTGCACTGGCGATAATAACTCCGCTTCTCGCCATAAAAACGACGATAAAACATTAAAAGATTGAAAATGCAGGCGGATTAATACTGGCGACGTTGATACAGCCGAAGGAAAAATCGGGTAAATTATGAACTCTAATAAAAGATTGTTTGGCAGCTTTAGATTCCACCGCTGTTGTTGGTGATGGTGATGGCAGAGGGTGCGGCCTTTCTTCCTCTATATTCATTTGTTTCCTCTTCCTCCTCCTCCTCCTCCTCCTTCATCATTTACACGGCATTGCAAAAGGGTCGTCCCCCAACTCTAATAACAGATACATTGAAAATTCATCGTCCAGGTTACCAAACCTCCTCAAATAAGGGAACAAATGGATAGGGTCTCCTCTCTCTCTCTCTCTCTCTCTCTCTCTCTCTCTCTCTCTCTCTATTTTTACGCTATTCCCCCTTCCAGGATTGTTGTGCCCCTTGCTCATTTTTTTGATGCAACGTTTCATTCTGCTATTTATTGTTTCCTATCTTATCGTCGTGTTTTTCATGGGGCGTTTATGACTCCCCTTTTCATATCTGCAGTGGCTTGTATGTCCATTGTATCCCGCCTGCGCCGTGTGCCTCTTTATACTGAGGCAGCAGCAGCAGCAGTGCTTCACTCACTGCTTCACTGCTTCACTCTGCTGCCATCGTCAGGGATAAGTCCGCGGGTTTTGAAGAAGGCTTCGTTCGGTCGCTCAACTCGCCGTAGTAGTATAGTCATGTTCGGATCGTGTCACACGACTGACGCCTTCTTCTGTAGCTGGCTGTTCTTCTCGTTTCTTTTATGCCTCCTTTCTTGCTCGTATTTCTACTTCGTCTCCTTCTCCTTGGTGTCCCTGTTATCTCTTCTGCTGTATTACTTTATTGGTCGTCATGCTGAATCTTCTTTCACTTCTTCTCTTTCGCTAATTACCTCTTCCATTATTTGCTCTTCACTATTGCCTCTTCTATTATTTGCTCTTGCTCTTCTCCTCTTTGTCATATTCCTCTTTCGTATTTAGCTCCCATGCCTCTTCCATGTCTTCCCCATATTGCCTTATCTTCTCTTCCTCATCCAACTCTTCCTCATATTCGCTCTCCTCCTCCTCCTCCTCCTCCCCAGAGGCAAACAGTATCTCATGCAGGGGGTATAAGGAGAGTAAAGGGAGGGGAGGCGGGGTGGGTTTACACACAGGGTGGGGGGGGGGGTTAGTTGAGGGTGGGGGCGAGGTGGAGAATCCGCCGAAAAAAAAAAGAGCTACTTTACGAGTGCCAGCTAAGGTAGTTTGAGAAGGCTTCGGGATCTTTAGGATACGCTAGGTATAATATTATCATAATCCTGGCATTCATTTTGCTCAGCCTTGTTGGATTACACTGGCCTGCTTAATGGTGACATCACCCTGGTGGGTTGCACCTTTGTAGATGCCTGATTTCGTTCAGACCTTTGTGTATGGAGGGTAGGCTATATGGCGTCACAACTACTGTGGTCATTTGGTGTCACATAGGTTTGAATGTGATAAATATCAATGCATTCTCTCTCTCTCTCTCTCTCTCTCTCTCTCTCTCTCTCTCTCTCTCTCTCATCTCTCTATGGTTTTTTCTTGCACATAGAGGCATCTTGAGTTACCGGTTTAAAGACTAGAAATATGATACCATAATTTTTCAGGCCATATATCGACAATATATGTACACGATACTATATGATGACGTTAATGGAAGTTGAATACTTCAAATATTAACATCTGCATTTTAGTAAAGTCCATAATATGATTTCATAGTTCTGATTCGCTCTTTATGAAATAATTCATTGCTGGGATATACTTAAGTTCTAGAAATACCATTGCGCTCTCTCTCTTCTCTCTCTCTCTCTCTCTCTCTCTCTCTCTCTCTCTCTGCAGTGGAAACGCAGGGAGATGAATTTCCTCTAAAACGCCAGAACTCGCTCAGATAAGCGTCCTGAGTCTGTGATAAAGCTGACTAGGAAGTTATTTCAACGCATAAAAATCCAAAGTCATTTTGTCAAGTTTATGTGTATTTGAAAAGCAAAAAGTTTAATGTAAGAGATAGCAAATATGTCTCCGCGATTTTATGGGGGACTTATTTTGGCGCGAGGAGGAGAAAGGTTAAGGGGACTTGCGTTGGCCAATGAGGAGGCGCCTAACAAGTTTAGCAGCCAATGGCAGAGAGGCTTTCAGAGTGACAACCGACTGGAAGGAGATTTTCATTGCGGTTGCGGAAAGATTGTCAATCTGGGGGCCGGCAAAAAGAAAGCGCCAGTTGTCTCCAAAAACAAGGGCTGAAGGCTCTCGGCCGGTTAGGGGAGGGGGTGGGGATTAAACATGAACGCGAAAACATAATCCTTGTTTCTCTTAGTCATAAATCAGTCCATCAATTGTATCTGAAATCAGAGGAATTGTTAGTTTTAGCTATGTATATCAGAGGACCTAAAGTCTCTCTTTCTTCCAGCATCTCGGTCCAGCCAATGTTGTCACTGCACTATTATACTCATCGAAATACAAAGTGATATTATTATTTTTACTCGCAAGATGCGGTTCCTATGAGTTTCATAGTTTGAATGACAAGACTGGAGATAATCCTACAGCTATTACAGAAATGTCTAGTACTGTGGATGGCCTGGCAACCAGTTTCACTCGTTGCCTTTCAAATGATCAAGAAGAAGAGCCTTATTCCCGGAGACATTTGACATTATATATATCGAAAGTGACTATAGTAGATTCACATCAACCGCGCATTTGACGCCTAGGCCAGTCCCTTACGACGCTCCTGATTGGCATTGATAAGCCAATGACAGGGTTGGAAACTCTCAGTCTCTCTCAAGAGAGTTCGCATAGGATTCTTTTGAAAGACGTATCCCTCAGGAGAAGTGGAACATATCCTGCCTATAAGAACTCTCTCTAGAGACTGAGTGTTTCCAGCCCTGTGACTGGCTTATCAACAGCCAATCAGGAGCGTCGTAGGGGACTGCCCTAGACATCAAATGCACGGCTGATGTGAATCTACTATAACATTCCGTACGATTTCTCTGTGTAGAGTTTCAAATTCATGAACGAAATCATAGTTTGTAAGCTCGCCCATTTCGAGGGGTTTTGCAGAGACATCGGAGGTTTTCTTTGTGTTGCGATGTTTATTCAACAAATAGTTTAACTGCGTTGGCAGACAGAGAACGCAGGTTTTCAACATTACTGTGGGGGAGAAGATATCGAAGCATTTGGAGGAGAAGAGGTGTTTAATGCGAGCGCCGGTGGTATATTTGCTTTGCTGCATAAAGACTTGCTTGTTTTTATGAGATGGCATGAGATATAGTTTGCTTGTGGCAGCGAGGGACTTCAGTGCAGTCCTAAAAGAAGGTGTCTGAAAGACTCTCTCTCTCTCTCTCTCTCTCTCTCTCTCTCTCTCTCTCTCTCTCTCTCTGCTTTCAGACTCGACACTGCTAGTTTTTCTATCTCCCTCCCTATCCCTTCTATACCGATCCATCCCGAACCCCTTCTTTGATTTCTCTCTCTTTCTCTCTCTCTCTCTCGTCTTGTCATTCTATTTTCTCCTCATTTCTTTTACCTTGTCGCCCCCTTCTTCTCTCCTCCTCCTCCTCGTTTCC
This sequence comes from Macrobrachium nipponense, assembly GCF_015104395.2. NCBI lineage: Eukaryota > Metazoa > Arthropoda > Malacostraca > Decapoda > Palaemonidae > Macrobrachium > Macrobrachium nipponense. Next base: position 28,810,490 of record NC_061102.1, on the reverse strand, counting down.
TTCTCTTCTCGCCAGTGCCATAAACCTGGTGCAGTGCCTCTTCTTTTTGTTACCTTTCTATTTCCATTGTGCCTTCGTCATCAGCGTTCGGCTCTTCGGCTGCCTTTCCCTCTGCCACCTTCCTTCCCTCTCTCTCTCCCTTCCGTCACTCCCTCCTTATGTTTTGCCTGCACTTGTCATTGTGCGCTTTCTTTCCCCGGCTCTCTCTCTCTCTCTCTCTCTCTCTCTCTCTCTCTCTCTCTCTCTCTCAGTCTACTGCATTATTGTGAATTTTTCTCGAAGCCATCTAGCTTCGGGAAGCGTTTGTAATCTAGTGATTACTTTGCGAAGGTTTTCATTTACCCTTTCACTGTGACATTATATATGTGTGTGTATATATATATATATATATATATATATATATATATATGTATATATATATATATATATATATATATATATATATATATATATAATATAAATTGCTCACTTACTGTGATACGTGTTAAGTAATTGGTTTTACAAGAAAGATCCGAATTCTTCTATTCATTTTTGCGTAGCGCATTTTAATACATTCTGTGACTTTACCCAGCTGACTTCCATCACCGCCTACTTGCTGAACCTTCGATAGCAATTTAATAAATCCACGAAGCCTCCCTTTTTAGGTATCCGATGTAACAAAATACCACACTATACACGTATACATAAGGAAGGTTGCCAATTCTCTTTGTAGTACCTGTTTTTGTTGTCGTGATTCCCCTCCCTCGAAGACGTTGCAGGCATATTTCTGTAAAATAAGGCAGACTGTTTGTACCCCGTGCTTTCGTTTGCTTCTTGTATTATTTGTGAACTTTTTTTTTTTTTTTTTTTTTTTTGGGTCCGTTTGTGTTTTTACGTTTTTCAGCTATGCTGAGCGTCATACGCATGAGAGAAAACTTATGGGTTTTCAGATATAATTGTTACAAGGGTATCTTACGTTGAGGGTTTGAAGTAAGGGGAAAATCTTTGAGGTGGAGATATGGAGGGGAATTTTGGTGCCAAGTGTTTTCCCCCTTATTTTATGAGAGAGAGAGAGAGAGAGAGAGAGAGAGAGAGAGAGAGAGAGAGAGAGAGAGATTTATGAGAGTCAAGGAATGCTTGTGTCTTAATGCTCCTATCTTCAGATCGTTTACTGGTGTTTGTATGGGATGCTGAGGTATTTTAGCTTTCACGTTTTTGGTCTATTTATAGTGATAAACACTAACCAGATCTCATGAGGGTTTTTCATCTGTCAGAACTTTATGCCATTCACATGCAATATTAATTTTGTATTACTTTGTAATTGTTTTTTTTTATCAGTAATCGATATACATAAATATCTGTTTGCTTTAGTGTTCATTTTCGTAGTTATATATAATTCAACTTCTAAGGCTACGCTATGCAAGAAAGTTGAGGTTATTGCTTGATATTCTTATTGATATTTGTGGGAAGATCCACATGTGACATTATTGGGCTGCCTACTTTATATGTGTGTTCAGATCCACGGCAAAGGCAAAGAAATAACAGTGTATTGTGCTTTGCATATTCTTGGGTTGTTTGATGGTTACACTGCGACGCCAGTTTCATGCACAAAGTATGAACAATAAAAACTTGTCAGAATTCATGGAAGCCAATCATGTAGATATACTTTTTAAGTCTGCCGTGAATTCGCACATGTATCCATATTGGCAGCTAACGATAATGTAATCTAGGATAATTGGTGTGGTTTCAGATGTGTGTTGAAGTATATCTCATATATTGCACGATGTAACGTACCCACTGACATTATAACTTAATTACAAGTCGTTTCCACTTCATGTGGATCTGAAAGGTCTAAAAATTCTTAAGATAATTTTTTTAATTCTTAAGATTCTTTTTTTCTACATGTTTTACTTAGTATTGTTACTTAAACTGGTTAATAGTTTGTGCAAATTCAGTCCCTATGAATGAATCCATTTTTTTTTTAACTTTTTATCCTAAGGAATAGCTTTTGTTCTATTCAAATTCCTGTGCACGGTAGGCAACGTTCAACGTGCTGCAAGACGAACGCTAACCGTTGCATTACCAAAACGTTTCTTGACAGCTGATGATATCTACATCCATTTGAGATGCAACGTAAGGGAATATCACTTATTGTAATACACTTATTATTATTGTTATAATTTTTTTATGGAAATAATATTTAAAATTATAAATTCTTAAAGGTTTTCCATAGATATAATTTGACACGCTCAGGTTCCATAGTCCTTCCGGGTCGAGGCTGATGACAGCAGTTACTTTTACGTCAGTATTTTACATCGGTAATTATAAACGGGTACATGTGAGACTTGCGTACAGTACAACGATGCATTTATGTGCGCAAGCACGCGCGCACATACACATCCTTGCCGATTACGAATCGTGCTGACTTTGCACCGCTGTTGTGGGAACACCTCTTTGTTATCCTGTCTTAATGTGATTTAAATTCGGGCAGGTTTTTTTTTCTCTCTCTCTCTCTCTTTCCTTCCTACCTATTTTTTTTTTTAAATTCAGAAATAATTTTATACAGCACTTAACTACCCTTCTCAGAGTATGAAAAATGGAGAGCAAAACTTTCTTGCTGGAGGAGGGAAACATGCAGGGTTAGCCTCTTTGGGGGTGGGGGGTGGGGGGGGGGGGGTTCTGTGCGCCCTGGATGTGTGGATGGGGGGGAGGGGTGGTGGTGGAAGGGGGTGGTGGAGGGAGCGGATTGAAGGAAGAGAGAGGGTGAAAGGTGGGTGGATGGGTGTGGGAGGGTCTTGGTAGGTGGAAGAAGTTTTATGCTTTTTTTTTTCTCTCTTTCTCTTTTTTTTTTTTGCCATGATATCAAGTGTAATCCCTGGAGCCGGGAATTAACCCCTTCCCATATCCCCCTCTCTCTCTCTCCCCCACCATCTCTCTCTCTCTCTCTCTCTTTATAAGTATCCTTCCCCTCCCTATTTAACCCAAAAAAAAACCCCTTCCCCTTTCCATGTCTCCTTTCCCCTTCCTTCCCTCTGCTCCTTGCGCTTTCCTTCCCTTTTTCATCGACCCCTGATTCCCTCACTTCTAGTTTCCTTTCTTTCCTTCCCCCTCCTTCTTCCCCTCCCACCCTCCTCCTGCTCCTCCACCTCCTCCTCCTCCTCCTCCTGCACCTCCCTTAAAAACTACTGAATGATGGAGTCTGGAGTAAAATATTCCGTGTGGTGCACTTAGGTCGAAATTTGTATGAAACTGGACGGATTTTTGTCCCCTGGTTAGTTTTAACACATATAGCCTTTTTATCTTGAAATGCATTTACTAAGACCCTTGCATAGGAATTCGCAAATGCTAATTCTCCTGGTAGATAATTATCAAAAGAAAGTGATACTCGACCCTCCGACGCTAGGCCTTAAGGGCGGCTGTAGCTCGCCCCCGGCAGGGCTTCCGCCCCTTGTGCCGGCACCAGGTCGTACAAAAATGACTTATGAATGTGGGTTAGCGAGAAAAAAATTGGCGTAAAACTCTGGGAGGATTTTTACGGTAAGAAAATTTAACGATCCTCAGCAGAGTCGTTCGTTATGGCGGGAAAATGGTCTCGCTTTAACGGCCACTTGCCTCCACCGACCTGCCTCGTCCACCGGCCGTTTCCCTCGCTCGAATCACGGCCGCACAGAGAGACAGAGACAGACAGACAGACAGACAGAGAGACCCCTAACGGCCGGTTACCGAATGTTAATTGCCAGTTGAAACAGTGATGGTAATCGCCGTGTAACTTTCGGGAATGACTAGAATCCCTTACAGTCTAGTTCTCTCTCTCTCTCTCTCTCTCTCTCTCTCTCTCTCTCTCGACTTCGGGAGGGCTTTTTCCCTCCTCATTTTCGCGATATTAATAACAGAAAAGCCTGCGGAAATCACATTTCAGTGTGTGGATTTTCTTTCACATTTTTCCCCGTGCGAATCAATCTCCGTTACATTGTAGTTTCGCGAGAAATGGAAAAGGCCTTGTTGCGGTTAACGTAGACTGTGAGCACAGAGAGAGAGAGAGAGAGAGGAAGGGAGAGGAGAGAGACGAGTGAGGTATGAGGGGAGGAGAGAGGGGATGAAGGCGGGGGGTAGAGAGAAAGGGAATGGAGGGGGAGTAGGGAGGGAGGAGGGAGTGGAAGGGGGGATGGGGATTATCTGGCAGCGAAGCGGATATTTTTGACAGGGTAATCAGTATCTTGTTTCCCATCAGTCCGATTTTGACTCAAGGAGCTTACATCTCATATATATATATTCTATATATATATATTATTATATATATATATATATATATATACTGTGTGTGTGTGTGTGTGTGTGTGTGTGTGCGTGTGTGTTAAACCCGTTATGAGGTGTGTTATCCTCAAAAACAAATTATTAATACCACGGAAAAGCATAAATCTATCAAGGTCAACTGAATAGGAACGATGCATTTTTGAGAAATGTGGGAATATGAGAATTCTTCAGTCAGCTGAAGATTCTCAAGGATTATCAAGGTTTATATCACATGACCTTGAAGGATGACCAGTATTTCCATGAGAGGAACCCTGGCATTGCCAAAATAATCCTGGTTACTACACCCCAGGCGAGATTTTCATAGGAACACCAGGGATGACCGACACTGGTTTGAAGAGCACTTGGAATCAGTATTATGAACGTCAGTTGTACCTAGGGGGATTGATGTGGTTTATTAATTAGTAGGCAATACCCACAGAGAAAGGCAAAGACACCCCCTCCACCCAAAAGAATGAAGATACAGACTTTTCATTCAGACTGCCTCGCAACATCGAAGATATCTGTCAGATGAAACAGCTGATAGACAAGATTGTTGCCAGCAACCCTTAGCAATGCAAGATATTTATCTGAAGAGCAACTTGAATAAGCAACACTTTGCTAACGGTGGAACTTCGTATCTCCTGCGTGACACATATCCTGTTGTCAGTCCAAAGTTCGAATAAGTGGCACTGACCGCAGTAGGTGAAAAACACCTTTTCCATTCCACTTCCTTTAGTTCCCCCCCAATCCCACTATCCCCTCCCCCTTTCCCATTCATCCTCCCCCCCCCCCCAGAAATCCCTTCCTCCTCCTCCTCCTCCTCCTCCTCCTCCGTTCTTTCACTCTCCGTACCGTAAGGAAAATTGGTGCCTCGATTTTTAAGGCGGCCGACAAAATATATTTCATTATCCAATTAATGGTCGAATAAATCAGCCAGAGACTCGTGTTTTAAGGTTTGGGGAAAATAAAAGGTCCCGGATGAGGAACCCTAACTATCCGGGTGCCTCTGGAAAATGACCCTCAATTACCACCATTACCTCTGCAAAGAAACATCTCCGTTGTCTCTTTACGGCTGATATATATAAGTAAGGTTTACATTTTTTTTTCTTCTTCTTCTTTTTTTTTTTCGTTCAGGGTCTTAGTACCCGCGGGATGAGACCTCCGGATTCCGCTTTTGATATGTTCCGCTTTTTATCTTTATTTTTTTTTTTTTTACTTGCAACACGTTGTAAAAGTGCGTTACGTGATTTTTTTTTTAGAAAATAGGACTTGCGTCTCTCTCTCTCTCTCTCTCTCTCTCTCTCTCTCTCTCTCTCTCCTGTAATATGTATTGGGGGAATGAGTACATTTTTCTGTATTAATTAATACTGATATTTCCTCGTCCAGTACTGGTACCGCTAATTATTAATGCAGACATTGATTACCAATTATTATTATTATTATTATTATTATTATTATTATTATTATTGGGCACAGTTTTCTGTGTCGAAAATGATGGCAATGGTGCAGGTCCACAATAATATAGTTTGTGAGTATATGGTCTTTAATGAATATTAAAAGATTTCGAACCATGTACTAGGTTCATCTTCACATGCTATATTATTGTGGACCTGAAACCATTATTATTATTATTATTATTTGATTGATTAAAAGTCATCCCATAGAATATGAATCATCATATTTTTTTCCTTAACGTTTCCTGTAGAAACTTGATAAAAGTCAACGTCCCGGTTGAAGGTAATTTGACTTGAAGTTCGTGGATCAATTTGCATGATAATTTTACGCGAATTTTTTAAGGTATTTCTGATGAATGTGATAGAGAAATTGCGTTCGTTCGTTAAGTCGGATCTTTTTTAATATTGTCGGGAAAAATAGGCCAAGATTTTCTCATCAACGCTCGCAAACGAAAATTAATTTCATTCAAGATTTGTTGGTGTGTGTATGTGTGTGTGTGTGTGTGTATGTGTGTGTGTGTGCGTGATCCACTTTCTCAAGGTAATGAGGAAATTTTTCTTTTGATATTGAAGTCTCTTTTGTAAATGATATCCTTTCTTTTAGGAGCCGAATTTGAAAATGCCTTTTGTGATTTAAATTCGCCGTCAGTGACTTTATGATTCAAGTTTATGGCCTAAATTTTTAACTGGAATTTATGACTTGGATTCCTTTTATTAGAATTTATGGGATAAGTTTTTAACGGAAATTTAGTGCGACATTTTTTTTCTTTCTTTTTTTTTTAGCCTGGATTTTTGCCGGGTGTTTGTGACGGAGTTTAAGGGCAGGTTTTAGGGGTTTTTAGGGTAAGGTGACGTAGGTCTTACTTCCTCTTCTTCTCTCTGATTGGCTTTCGTTTTAACCTTGATCTGAAACGTTTTGAAAACCTAGAGACTTATTATAACTTATGCCTGGGAAGATAACTAACCTTAAGGACAGGTAGAAGGGATGAGTGTCACCTAAACAAATGGGCCCATCGCCACTCGAAGAATGACTGATAATTATAAGTGTCAGGGCATTAGCCATGCCCAGTAAACATTTTTACTTCGGCTGATTAATAAATCAAATAGCGTTACTTTACAGATCCTCGACAGTCCATTTTCGGATGCAAATGCACTCATTAACCGTTAACCTGATATTTTGATTTTAGAGACATGACAGGGTCAGTCTGACCACCTATGACTTTTCTTTTGATCTTTTCATCGAAACGCAAAGGGGCCCAATTGCCTTGGAGTTTAGCATGCGCTGGCTGATTCTTTAGTCGTTTTAAATCTTATTTACTTCTTCATTCTTTCATCTTCATTCAGTGACGTCCCTCATTATTTGTACATTTTGCGCTTGATCTGAAAATTGCACGGTTCCTGCGTTTTTGGGCAAATGCTTTTGTATTGCAACCATTGCAGTAATTGCAGCAATGTTAAAGGCAAGTAAACCTTGTGCAATTTACATGAATTTGCACCAGTATGAAATAAACAGCAGCCGTTGTGTGTATAAATACCCAGTGTGCAGCATTAAACTTTTCGCATCCTAGAACCCAGTGTTGTTTATTTATACTCCCTTCAGCGTCCCCCTGGCATGGAGTATATAAACTGTTGTGCCCTCTCACTCTGTCTGTCTGTCGCTTGTTGTAGGGTTGCGGAGAGAGAGAGAGAGAGACAAAACATATTTATGGTCCCATCTTATGTAAAAGTAAACCATGCGTCCATAAGGACTATATTTACTAAGCACTGTTCTCTGGGGTGATTACAGTTTTTTTCTTTCTTTATTTTTTTCTTCTTTTGCCCCCGTCTCCAACTGCAAAAGGTTATATGAGCAATTTGCGGGATTTTTTCATCTCTCTCTCTCTCTCTCTCTCTCTCTCTCTCTCTTCTCTCTCTCGTTTATGGAGATGATGATTCTTTTTGCTTTATAGGGGAATGGATAAGGAGTAAGGCCGTCGCATCGTTCGTTTTTGCAGTGTTTTTTATTTATGATTTGTTTTTCGGGAGGAGTTTGAAATTACACGTCGTTTAAAAATGTTCGTTTGTTTGTTTTTACTGTCTTTTTTTATGTTTATGTTTATGTTGTCGTCATATGCAGTACAATTCGAAGTTCTGATGTGTACATCTTACTCAAACTTTATGTCTTGCTGTATTTTAATGTTCTGAAGGATGAGAATTAAGTTCATCAGACGTTCATTGGTGACTGGAAACGTTTTTTTCGGTTTTGCTTCTTTATTAGTTTTTTATTTTTTAAAGCTCTGACTACGTAGCTACGTCGACGTTTCCACGTCTCTATTCGGAAAACAGCTGAGAAAACCAAGAAGAAGACGAACAGACAAAAGCATCGAGAGAAGCGAATTCTGTCTCGTCGTCATCATTTCGTAATGAAAATAGACCGAGTGCAGGAACAGTAGGAATAGACAGGGCAGGAGGAGAAGGTTGCACCGGAGTAAAAAAAAAAAAAAAAATGAGAGGAAGAGGGGGAAGGAAAGGGATAAAAAGTAAAAGAGCGGAGGGTGGGGAGACAAAAATAAAGATGGTGGAAGTGGGAAGGAGAAGGAAATAGTATTTAAAAAATATTGCCTGCATTAAGGGGGAGTCTCGTTCCATGCTTCTCTATTTTGAAATCAACTCCTCCTCCTCCTCCTCCTCCTCCTCCTCCTCCTCCTCCTCCTCTTATCTTTTCTTCTCTCACTCCTCCTCCTCACACTCACACCCCTTTGTCTCCGCCCTCTCTCTCTCTCTCTCTCTCTCTCTCTCTCTCTCTCTCTCTCTCTCTCTCTCTATTAATCTTTTATTTATATTCCATATTCTCTACTGCTCCTGCTCCCGTTCTCTTCTTTGAAGCAGGAGCCAAACTCTTTTATGTAGTCACATTTTTAATGATTATTTTGATCCCCCAAACCTCACGCCCATATTGTATCATCCCAGCACCAAAATGATACGTATAATTTTCGTTACCTGAAATCTCTCGGAAGAACTTGCAAGCACGATATAATAATGCTTTTTCAAAGCAGCGTGTAAATTTGGAACCGCCTGTTTTTGGCAGTGGGCAAACCGTTTGGGTATCTCTCAGCTGGTTACATAGGTCTTACAATAAGGTTCGCTGTGCACTTTTTTTTCTATTTTCATTAATAAGACAACTGTGAGTAGCAACTAACATATAATAATATATTATTGCGAGTAGACGCGATGGTAAATTATAAGTGATAACAAGAGCGGTTGGAGACCCCAAACGTCCGTCAAGGCCGAGCACTTCGCCGCCTACCTTCCTCTCTCTCTCTCTCTCTCTCTCTCTCTCTCTCTCTCTCTCTCTCTCTCTCACCTTCCCCACCCTCCTCCCAAACGGCTATTTATCCTTATACGGATCTCATGGAATCTAATCACTTTTTGCCGAAAAGTAGGATTATCATCGTTGCAATTATTGTTGTTTTTATTTCGTCGCCTAATGTTGTGGAAATCTTTCTAACAACACAACGAACCATAGAGGTAACAAGGAAAGAGGAAATTAGTTGGTCGTATTCTTCAAAAATGGATAAGAATTTGATAAAACTGTGAGGATTTACAATATGAGCAAATTGTTTTCGTTCATAGTTTTCTTTTGTGTCAAAAAACGGATAACTAAAGCGCAACACTACAGAACCCTGTGAGCAAATCATATGAAAATGAATCATTCATTCTCATAATAAGTTTTTTTATTTAGAGTTAAAAAAAAAATTTTAATGCTTAAAATAATTCGAAATATTTGCTTTTGTATTCAGATGTACTCAGTAAACGCGTCTTTGGTCATTTCATTCAAAAATGATAATCACTTCCGTCTTGGAACTTAGAACTTGCAGCCAATTTTAATTTATAACCGGTAATGGGTGGTTATATTTTGGGAGAGATAAGAATGTAACCTTTGTTGAGAAGGAACCTTTTGTGGGGAGGATTATTCAGCTTTGGCGGACGTTTGCGTCTCCAGAGACTATATCAGCATTGTATTGTTGTTTAAGATGCCGGTCCTCGCTGTACTATATAAGATGGATGTTGCTTTAGTGTTTAGGAAGAAGGGGCTGGTCCGCTAGTATAGTGGTTAGTGCCGTGGTATGCCACTCAGATGTCGCGGGTTCGCGTCTCCCCCAGGGCGATGAAGAATCATTGCCTCTATATCATGATCAGTTACTGCTGCAGTGTGGGGTCTGCGGTAGGAGGTGGAAACAAAGATAACTTTGGGAGCTTGAATTTCAAGTCAGTGGCCCCTTTGGTGTGCTTCTTCCGCGTGAATAGATTTCATCTACGGAAATAATAATGATACTTAGGAAGGGCAGAAGGATGTGTATATGGTCGTTTTCATTTCAGTCTATATATACCCAGAATGAAATCAATTGGATTTAAAATTTATCAGCCTTTATACCTTATACCTAATAATTACGAAGTTCGCTCTGTCCTGGATATTTTATCGACTAGGAAAGTATTGAAGTAATTTCTCTCTCTCTCTCTCTCTCTCTCTCTCTCTCTCTCTCTCTCTCTCTCTCTCTCTCTCTTCTAGTCTATCATTTCTGTATTAAGTTTCCTAGACCTGATAACCTCAAGTTACAGTAATCTTTTAAAACCATTTTTTCATTTCGTCTTTCGATTTTCAATGGTCTGTATATTTGTAAAGGAATAGTTATAAAGTAAAAAGAAAATAGAAATTGGGTCAATTATGAATTAAAGATACGAGAAATAAGGAGAAAGATGCGCGCTACGGAGGACTGGGAAAATGATCAGCATAATGAGCTGCAATATTAAGGCGATATTCAGTATATAGCAGAAGTGTGAAAAGGATAATAACCATATGCATATTTCCCCGTCAAGTAAACATCAATATTGCCGGGGCGCGCGCAGGCGCGTATAGGCAGCAGGCCATCGTATCATATTTAGAGTTTTGCCATGGCTGAGCTTGGATTTAATTATATTTATAGATTAAACTTTTGGGCAGAATCTCCATTATAAAGCTTTTCCATAAAAGTGCAGCATTGTACTCGATAAATATTAAAGAGAGATTATTTACCATCCATCGGACGGTGGAGTAATCAGGGGGCGGATATTCACCCGACTATTGGAATAAAAATTCGAGGGTACGTCGAATGAACGTATCATGGGGGGAAAAAAGGAAAAAAAGAAAAATGAATATAAAAAAGAAGGGATGGAATGTTGGGCATTTTATTGTATAATTCGGCAGTTGATATTGGCCTGGGGGAAAACTACTTTTTCAATATATTTGTTCGTTTTTCTCCCCTTTTTTGTGTTTTTTATGCCTTTTTATTGTTTTTACGGGGAGGGGAGGAGCGGTCTGAAGCCCCCTAGGTAGGGGCCGAGCGCTGATAGAGTGGTAGCAGTGGATAGTGGTAGTAGTAGTTGTTGGAGTGGTAGATGTAGTGATAGTAGCAGATGTAGTGGTAGCACGGTCCGATACGTGATTGTTTCATAACTCGCATTCTGGTATCGATCGTAGTTGTTAGCATTGGGGTATTGGCAAAGAGGGGTATGTTGGGGGGGGGGGGGGGGTAGGAGGGAAAAGAGAGTTTATTAAATTTGCAAAAATGGCTGCTTGTACGGAGACTTTTTTAATATCCGTTCATAATGTTAGTGTGCCGGCGAAATTAAATTCTCTGCTCTTTTAATTAATGTTGTTTATTTTTTTGCCATTTTTTTTTTTATTGTAAGGGAGAGGGGTCCGGAAGGGAGGATTATTAGCTAGACTTTCGCCAATGTAGCTTTTGTTTACAAGCTCTGATATATATATAACAAACAAAATACCATTACTTCCCCTTTTATTTATTTCCATCGTTAAAACATTCACTGAGAGAGAGAGAGAGTCTCCACTTATTAATTGAGCGGGTAAAATTGATAGTGATTTTCAATCATTGGATGAGAGACCTGCAGCTAGGACCCTCCCTCCCCCACACACCACCCCCCCCCCCCATTTCCTTCCCTCCCACCCTACCAATGACCCAACCACCCCCCTCCCCCCTCCCCCAACCCCATTCCACCCCCTGGCCCCTCGCACTCACGAGCGAAAAGCTTTCCGTCAAAAATTGCATTTGTAATTCGCTTTGAATTATCAGAATAATGAGAATAGTTGGGAATTTTTTTTTACGCACCATTTTCATATCATTTTTCCGGTAGTAAATGTAGTAGTAGTAGGAGTAGTAGTAGTAGTAGTAGTAAATCCATACTCTACTACTGCTGCTAGGCATAGGAAAGGCAAAATGCGTTAATTGTATTAACTATAATCATGTTCATTTTTTAGGTAATTATGGTATGAATTTACAGCGAAGTTGATGGCCGTTTTCCTCTCAACCTTATAACTCGCGATAAAAACAATGATTGTAATGATCATGATGATGTTGATCATATATCCCTCATCTCTCTCTCTCTCTCTCTCTCTCTCTCTCGTAACATTATTGTCGTGTCCTTCCGTGCAATGAGATTACCTACAGCTAATGTTTTTTTAGGCTTTTTGTGTTATTTGCTTGTTTATTGCCGTTCTCGTAATTCTCATATACTTGGCAGCGTACGACAACCGCGCAATGGATGAGACAAACGCAATTAAACTTACTGGATTTAATGGCTTTCGTTTTGTGTGCTTTTTTTTGTCAGCTGTAAATTCTAGTTTACTTTATGAGCAAAAAAACCTCAGTATCAGATTTAGGGGAAAAAATGACTCCGGGCCGTGAGACCGGAAAATACTGTTAGTGGATGAGTGGAAATGGGAAAAAATGATGTTTGTATAATTGGAAAAAGGAAGGGGCAGATTTAGGAGGCATTATGAAATATTTTGGCGGTTTAACGATGTGTGGCCTGTAAAAAGCATATATACGCTGGTTAGGGGTCGGTGGGGGAGAGGGGGGCAAGGGAGGGGGGGGGTGACCCAGGAACTGCGTGAGGGACTACTACGCCAATTTTATATCAGAAATTGACTCGGCGGTGATTCACTTTATCTGTTAATATCAGGAATTTTATCGCGATTTCTTTCCATTCCGGAATTTTATGCGAAGGAAATTAATAACCCCCTCTCTCTCTCTCTCTCTTTCTGCGCGCCGACTGAAAAATCTCGATGGATTCCGGTACGGTGCGAAGAGAGAGAGAGAGAGAGAGAGAGAGAGAGAGATGATAAAAAAAAAAAACTCATCAAATACGACAGCAATTCGTTAACGGGAACATTAGCAAACGTACGAGCAACTCAAATAGCAGACAAAAAACATTTAAAAGCTGCGCAAAAGCTTTTTATCGCCCCAAGTAGTAAAGCCTTTTGAAAACTGACTGGGCTTTTTATTTTTTTTTTTATTTTTTTTACGAGATGTTATATGCAAATCATGTTCGAGAATCAGCTATTCAGAGTTGTAGGTCAAACCGGCCCTTAACCTGATTTAAATTCCACAAGCGGCATCAAGGCCCAATAAAGATGTGATTGAAATCAAACCTTATGCGCTTCCTGCGGAATTTTCGGAGGGAAGGCGGGAGATAGGAGGGAAGGAGATAGGAGGGAGAGAGGGAGGGATTTAGTGAATGAAGGGTTCGAAAGAGGAATAGGTGTCGGGGTGAAGAGAGATAGAGATGGGTGAAAAGCGAGAGAGAGAGAGAGAGAAGCATTGGCTTGAAGGAGTATCAAAACAGACACGATACAGCACTCTCCGAGAACTTCTGCTGCGCCTTCGGTAGGAAGAGTGAGCGGGCGAAGAGGTATTTTTTTTTTTTTTAGGGGAGAAGGGGCGTTAGGTGGGGTGGGGGGGAGGTGGGAGCGGTGAAAGACGACAAAAAGAAACAACTGATGTTTTCAAAAGCAAAATTGTCGGATTAATGGAGAAAGTTTACTTGCCGAGATTAGAATTTTCTTGTGTGGCGAACCTCTTCTTTCTTCTTTCTTTTTCTATTTCTAGGAAAAAGGGAGGGAGGGAGGGAGGGCGAAGGGTAAGGTGGAGGAAAATGGGGGGTGGGGGGGTTTTTTAAAGAATCTTTTGCCTGCCTGAATCTATGATAGCCGTAAAATCGGTATTTTATTCTCTCATTTCCTATTTCTAGGAGAATGGTTTAAAAAAAAATTTAAGGAAGCAGAAGTGTGAGGAGGAGGAGGAGGAGGAGGAGGAGGAGGAGGAGGAGGAGGATTGAGGGATAATAATGTTAAAAGAGAGTGGAATGAGACATGAAAGAAGATAGACAGGGAAGATTTAAATGAAAATATGTCGGGAATTAAAAAAAAAAAGTTCGCGTAAAGGGCATACATTGAAGATGATCTGGATGGAAATAGATAAACAGTGAAAGACTTGAAATATGAATAAACAGCGAAGGACTAGAGGAGGATGTGGAATTAAATAAGAAATGGAAGACGGAAGGATTTGGAAATGGAAGATTTTAAGCTGACGATGCTGATTTGGCAGAGGAAGTAGAGAAATATCCATCATTATTGTTACGAATCCATAGATTTTGTATGGTACGGGGCATGGCGCCATATGCACTTGAGAGCATCCAGGATTAAAGATAGCTGGAATTTTGGATACCACGAATGAAGGTGGTAAAGAAGCGTAGAATGAAAGAAAGAAAAGAGGAAATAGCATGACGTACGAAGAGAGGCCGCTGAAGAAAAGAAAGACTGGGTTGTCCATATGGAAGTGAGTTGGGTCAACACCGCGATAAAAGAAATCGTAAGAAAAGCCTCAACAAATATGAGGTCACATCCTCAGTAAATTGACGTATTAAATGGATGTCTATTGACGTTCCGTGAGTGTGTAGCACAACGGGTTTGTCGTTTAGTTTCGTTTCAGTTGGTGGGCGGAGATCGAATCTAAAGTTCGAGGTTAAATGCAAACGGTTAAATGTAAACCGTGTGATGAGGTGTTGTTCAAATTCTGCGTTATACATAGGCGAATGATTTTATAATATTATAGTATATATATATATATATCTATATATATATATATATATATATATATATATATACAAATGTTTTCTTTCTCATAGCACATGGGCAGTGTTACTGGAAAAGTGGGTTATTTTCTTGATATTGTTAGTTTTCACCATTTTAAATTTGTGAAGGGTCGCTTTCCATTGTGTTTTTATGGCCCAAATTCATTGTATCGTCTACTGGTGATTATATTCATCTCTCTCTCTCTCTCTCTCTCTCTCTCTCTCACATATTTGTTTGGTCTCCCACTTAGTTGAATGTATCATCACTATTAAATAATACGGGGTAATTTTAATATATTTGACCTCAAATTTTCGATCCAGTAATCTCAAAGGTATGCGTTCGCACCCCATGTAATCCATACTTTTGCTGTAGTTTTATTTATGTCAGTTGCTCTATATTCTTATATTTATTATTTATGATAATGCTTCTACGAACAATGATAATGTTGCCCAGAGTTTTCTGTCAGCCAATATTGCTTGAGATGTTGTATTGATAAGAAGAGGAGAATTTATGGTATACTTTCTTTTTCTTTTCCTTCTCATTGCATTATTCATATTCATACATTAGAAAAAAATTTGCTAACGTGGAAACGAGGATTTGCTCTGTTTTTCTCAACTTATGTAAACTTTTGTTGGCACTGCGTCAGATTCTATACAGTGACATTTTGTATAGTTTCTTTAAGGAAATCTTAAGTTTACGTTTGTTGTTTAGAATAAGGCATAATCAAAAAAGTCATTTTCCTACGTTAACAAACATCCATACAACACAGTGCACTAACACATACGAAGACTTATTTAAGTAGAAATTAAGAGACCTTAGATACCTGACTGGACATATACTCTTATAAAAAGTGGGAAAGGCTAGCATAGACCTGGACTAGACAGCTTAAGTAACTTGCAAAGTTAATGTAGCATGCTTGAATGGGAAGTGACATAGACACCGGTATATGCTTTCTGATTAAATCCCGTCAGAGGAGACAAGTAAAATTAAATAATGCATAGCTGATAAGCAGTGAATCTTAATTAAGGACAAATAGCATAGACTACTTAGTTTAATGCAGGCACTAGTAAATAACAGCATTTTCATAGATTAGCATTTTCTCACTTACATCCAGGTACGACAGGACATTAATGCTCATTCATTTTAAGATTGATTTTGAAATGTTGTAACGCCAAGTTAGTTAAGAAGTGAGGTGATAGATTTCCTGTAGTTCACTTCTCATGTCCCAGTCAACTGGACAGCATAGGTTCATCAGA
>NC_061102.1:28782058-28789558 GCF_015104395.2 Macrobrachium nipponense | reverse complement strand
ACACACTTACACACGCTTGTATATACCTGTAAATCAATAGAAAAACATTATATATTGATAATGTGTTAGTAAATGTTTGTAGATGGAATTTCTTATAATAGGCTCTTAAACAATTAAACGCACACTTATACACATAATGAACTTCCTTTTTGACAATTACAAAGTTATTGGGAGTTATTATCAGTTATTTTGGCTTAACTAATTTGAGCCTACGCTTATTTTCGTAATAGATATTAGGGTACAGGACTGAAGTTATTGATGGGGGTAAAATATTAGTTAATCAACCCCATACGAGTTACTGAAATCATCTAGGGTTCCTGAACGTTTTCGTGTATTTTTATTATCATTTATGGGTCTACGCTCCTCTTCGTGTGGCAGTTGTTTTTATTTGTTCATTTTTTAAATCGTGTTATTTTCGTAAGTTCGTAATTCTGTCACATTATTATTATTATTATTAATTAAGTCATACCGACTTATAGAGATAATTTTAAATAATTTTCATAGGATTATTTTTACACTTGCAAACGATTATTCTAATTCCTTAAAAATGGCTGCTTTTTATTTACATCGATATTCTTCCAGAAATAATTTTTGTCATAACTTGCAGGGTTACAACCCAGCGAATTTATAAGCGTAAAATAATCTCTTTATTTGTTTATGTATTTTTATCTTCACCCTTTTTTATTTTCTTACAAATTTCCTGCTATTACGGATTGAGGGAAGAACGGGGAATGGCCCTTCTTCATCTTCTTCTTTCCTTCCCCTCTTCTTTTCTTCCCCTCTTCTTTTCTTCCCCTTCGCTTCCACCGTTTTAATAGTAATAAAGTGAACGGTTACTTAAACCCTGATTCCCACACCGACGCACTTTTTCCTCTCGTCAAGTCGACTGATGTTCAATTTATGAGATTTGGAATGGGAAAATAATAACAATTTATTATTATTATTATTATTATTATTATTATTATTATTATTATTATTATTATTATTATTATTATTATTATTATTATTATTATTATTATTTGTGTCGATTCTGTCAGCATTCTTACAGCTGCAAATAAGACGGATGAATGTAATGTATGGTAATATGATTATTATTATTATTATTATTACCGCATGCTATGGCCATGTTTTCGCCCTAGGTAGAAGGAACCTTCATTCAGACTTCGAGGCTTTAATTCCTTTATTACTATTGTCGGTCATAAATAGCGGGAATACGGTAACGCGTTTGGCAAATAGACAAATGTTTTAGACATGTATATTTTGACAGCTATGCGACAATAGTCACCTCGCCCATCCACGTATGTCCATAGTTGATCTTACATTGAGCTTTAGCGCAGAGGTCTGAAGTCTGAAAGTAATTTTTTTTTTATTGCGTTATCTTAAGAGGAAAATAACTGATTGCAAGCAGCATTTAATCGACTCTGAAAAAGAGATTTCTTTTATGCTTACATGATTACCGTTTCATGCCTCGTGTAATGTGTTTTATTTCTCCGTGAGTAAGAAAGTAACTTATACCGTTATCAAAGGAATGTCCACATCATCGTCTTTGTTTCCTATTTAACTTATATGAAACGTCCAGTAGGTAAACTGCACAAATTTGGATGGTGTAGACACATTCCTTAAATCATAATAACCATTGAAATATAATAATTAGGCGTTCATGTACAACCAACTGATACGAAATTAGGAGCCGTAGAATAAGTCTTCTTTGCTGGAAATGAGTCTCTTTTGAGAGACCAGAAAAAAAAATAAATCGCTTCAACTAATCATAGTGTGAGCTTATTTGTCCATGAATGACAATGTTAATATATATATATATATATATATATATATATTATATATATATATATATAATATATATACATTTTTTTTCATTTAGCTTGCTTTCAAATTTATATTCCATAGCATCTCCCTGCTTTTCCCTTCTCTATTTTAATCCATTTGCGTTTTGCTCAAAGGCCTCTTTTTGAGACGAAACTATAATTCAAACCATTTTCTGCACCCTTCAACTGGGAGGGCGGTGGAATGCCTTTGGAGAGGAGGTAGAAAAGGAGTAAGAAGAGAAAGAGGAACTTTTATCTTTAATGCTGAATTTTCCTGCTGGTAGTTTTTTCCTCGGACTTTTTTTTTTCCTTGGGTGCAGAGAATAAACAAGGAAAGAAAACATCCTCCCCCACAGAGTGAAATCAGTTATTTTTCCCAGTGTTTTTACAACATTTATCAAATAGTCAAAGAAGACCATTTTGCGAGTGAAGAAAAAAAAATTTTATACGGCCCTATTAACTAGATTTCGGTGAACAACATCCCTGCGAGGCTCCAGTGATAAATTGGAGGGAAACAGACCCTCGACGACTGAGCGACTTAGGCGACTTGTCGTCGCAAAGGTTCAGCGACCAGAGCAAAAGTCTACGGAGCGACACCTCTAGGATAGGAGCGTCGCCTAGCACCGTCTTCTCACCTGCTTTCCCCAAATCTCTTTCACACATCAATGGCGCTCGGGAGTTTTTTTTTTTTTTTCATCTTTTCCTCTTCCCTTAGACGCCGAACATTTACAGGATCGATTCGCAAAAGATATTGAAAACAAGAAATTCTGAAGGGGGCTGTTTCCTTCGTGGCATTACAAACATACGATAGCCTTGAATGGTTCCCGGAAAATTTTGCCAAGGACCTGAGGAATGGCTCATCATTATGGATTGTCACTGTTTTTTCGGTTTCAGCTTAAGCAGAGTATTTATTGTGTATTTATTTTGTGTAATGATATTTTTTTCAAAGATAAATACACAACCTGTACTCAATTTACTGTTTATAATTATTTTTTTTTACAAGATCAATATACAGCTTATACTCCATTGTACTGTTTATACAGTAAACTTACATAAATGCATATTTTCAAAAAAATCTCTCTCTCTCTCTCTCTCTCTCTCTCTCTCTCTCTCTCTCTCTCTCTCTCTCTCTCCAGTAATTTGAGCTGGTGTAATTTCTTGGTGCTTATATTGAAAGCATTTACCCCTAAGTGTACAGAACAGTTCTTTTCAAACATTGCTTGGCGCAGTTTCTGAAAGGAACCGAAAGGGGTCTTAGAATTTATTAGGACAAAAATCGCGGCCAGGTGTTGTATTTGCATAAACAGGAAGGACTTTAATGTGTCGAGGGCAGTTGCTGGGTAGGAAATGAGGAGAAAGAAATGTACCCCCATTTATTTAAAAGTGGCGTCCCTATGTTGTATAGTATTAACTGGATTAGTAAAGTAATACTCTTCGTTAGCCTATTGAGGTAATTTAGAATTCAGTTTTTTTCATTCTTTATATGTTTCCAATTGAAGAGGAATAAAAATCATTTTTTGTCATTTTAGTGAAGGCGGCTACAAAAATTTTAACCTTAATATGAAATTGTATTTTACCCCATAATTTACATTATGGATATAAAAAGAGGAAAATTGAACTCGTGCGCCATGCTGCCGTTAGTAAGCGTTGTACGTTAATTACCTGTGCTGGAAAACGTTTATTCATCTTTGATCAGTCTGAAAAACATATACTCATCTATGACTAATTCTGGAAAGCTTTTACTCATTTTTTATCAGTTCTGGAAAACGTTCACTCATCTCTGACCAGTTCTGGAAAACGTTTACTTATCTCTGACCAGTTCTGGAAAACGTTTACTCATCCTTGACCAATTCTGTAAAGCGTATATTCATCTCTGACCAGTTCTGGAAAACGTTTACTAATTTCTTGCCAATTTTGGAAAGCGTGTACTCATCCTTGACCAATTCTGGAAAACGTGTACTCATCCTTGACCAATTCTGGAAAGCGTATACTCATCTCTGACCAGTTCTGGAAAACGTCCACTCATCTTTGACCAATTCTGGAAAGCTTTTACTCGTCTGTAACCAGTTCTGGAAAACGTTCACTCATCTTTGATCAATTCTGGAAAGCGTTTACTCGTCTGTAACCAGTTCTGGAAAACGTTTACTCGCCCTGTAACCGGTTCTGGAAAACTTATCGACCAATTCTGGAAACGTTTAGTCTCACTTACTGCGTGTGTCGATTTTCTCGAAAATTGAAAGAAACCACACACTAGATGCTGATAGTTTTTGGTTCATATAATCAGTTTTGTTACTGGATGTTTTAGTGTCGCCCATAAGGGTCTTGTTAGAGCTTTAGCTTTTAATATATAATTTAAAATTTAATTTTATGATGGTTGTTGGACTGCGTCGGTGCATGGCTCATGATGCAGTCTCAATTGATTGGTTAAAGACATAAGTATTATGAATGCCATTTTGTCTTCATTTCTTTGCATGATGTATTACTTAGTGTGTCCAGTTCAAAGATCAATCATTGGTAATGATTTTGACTTGATTAAAAGAAGTATAAAGTCTTTTATGAAATCACAACCAGTTGCTCAGAATAGCTTTAAGTACTATTTTATCACAATCATTCAGTATGAGATTTTTGAAAATTGCACTACTCATGTTGGTAGATTTCATGCAAAGTTCTTTCTTATTGTCATATAATTTCTTATTTAACTGCATAAATTTTTTTTAATTTTTTTTTTGTCACGGCTTGATCCTGTAAACTTTTATTTCATTATTCTTGATTTATGTAGTTGTCACCCTGGTAACCTTCGTTAAATGTAGTATGCTAATCAATTTATTTTATCAGTGACTGCACTGTACTGTAGCCATACCTTTCCCTGTACCCCTTCCCTTGTTCGCCTGTCTCGTTAGTTAGACTTATTGTTAACTTTAGCATCTTTTTTATTATACTTCTTTCTGCTCTTTCCATTTCTTCCTGACTGTTATTTTCCATCAGGAATATTTAATCATTTCGGAGGCAATTATAATTCATTACACATTTTATTTTTCTAATAAGATTTTCCCGAAAGCTTTTTCTAACATTTTAGATCTTGTAACTTGAGAAACGAAATCACTTTTGATTATATATTCATGCTTTAGATTTGAAAATTCCCAGTTGTGTTTCAATTTAAAATTTGACTTTTGATCTAAGTAGGTAACTCTTAACAGCTCTATTTTTTGGTTTTATGACGTATTGTCAAAATTGTTTTTATTTTATTAAATGACCAATTTTTGCTGGACACTCCATTGTTGAGCTTTTGTTAATTAAAATAATCGTGAGAAGACAGATTTTTACGTCTCCATTATACGTTATTTTATTTATCGCCACATTGGATTCAGTAGCAACGTCAGTTTAATGTTTGCTTCTTTAGAACTTTTATTAGAACTTCTATAAATATCTAAGCTTCGATTTAGGTAAAAAGATTCAATGAACATTCTCTCTCTCTCTCTCTCTCTCTCTCTCTCTCTCTCTCTCTCTCTCTCTCTCTCTCTCTCTCTCTCTCTTATGCATGACGTGTTTTATCATTTTACCTTTTAATTATTTCTTAGACAGAAAACAAGTATATATAAATATCTAATTTCCTATTATGTATATTACTAGTCAGTGTCTTTCAATATATTTTATTCCATAAGATGTGAATTAACTGGGTTGCAATACACTTGTGCTTTACCAAAGCACTCAATTCAATAGCATTTGTGTTAGCAATTGGTATCTTTAGTTCTCTTCGCTTAAAAGCTTTGCATGCAGTTTGCCTCCTGCCTGATAACTAGATGTTCGTGGTATACTTAGTTTTATTATCATTAAGTTATACTTTTATATCAAGATTTAAATTTGACAGTTTCATTCACTTGACCTTGCAGTTAGATATGTGTTTTACCCATAACATTCAGTTTAATTTAATACAGTAGTTCTTGCCCCCTTACCCTTTTTACAAATGATGACATTGTATCAATTTTTATTATATTTGACCATTCTATCATAAATCTATTATTTTCCTTTGCTTCCACACCCCCTGTGAATTCTATTAGTGGAATCTAGCTTTATACTTAAGTGCATGCACTGTCTCTTAAGTTATTTTTTATTTAGCCTTTTTTGTGTGGTATTTTCATTTAAACATGTCTACAGTTGATTTTTATACCCTGCCATTTGTTTTTATTACTTTTATTTCAGCCTTAATGACAGATAAATTCCATTTTACCTTTTATTAATGATATAGCTAAATTCTCATATTGTTTTATGCTTTGCTTGTGTCAGCTGCCTTGCATACGACTAACATTTTCCAAAATTATGATTTGAAGCTAGTTAAATTATTGTTGCTTACAATTTAATTTGATTTCCAATGATATAGTTAATTCAGTCTAACAGTTTGATAACACTTTTTAAAAACAATTGATTTAATCTGATTTACTGATGCTTGTTTATTTAACTAATGCCTTTTAAATGTTAGATTTAACGTTGTGTACTTTTTGGCTTTTGTTTGCCTTTTGTCGTTTTAAGCTTTTAAGTTTATCATAATGTTATTTTAGCCATTTTAGTTCAATTTATTTTTGTTCATCTATAAAGCTTCTGTTGAATGTAGTCTAGTTCTGTGGTGATCTTTCTGTTTACCTCTAGTGCTTTAAGTGTTTTAAATGATTGTTTATTGTTTATTGTTGTCCATTTAGTTAAATTTAGTATTTTATGTTATCAAAAATTAGTTAAATGTAGCTTTGTCTGCTATTTACATTTGAGTTCGCCTGCTTGTTTTCAAGTATGTAAAATGTTAAATTGTTTACTGTTGTCCTTTTATTTCACAAGTTGATCAGTCCTCTTTACTTTTGGCTTTTATTTAAATTGCTTAAACATCCTTGCGTTCTTAGTTGCTTATAAAAAATCTCTGAGCAATTCATTTTTATTTCACTTAGTCTGTAATTCCTCTACCCACAACTTCAAAGAAACCCAGTATTCTTATGCGTTGCTGGTATATCCTTCCCTACAGAACTCTCAAGGAATTATGTCAGCCGACAAGAACTCCGAGTTTTTGCTACCGCTCATAAAGGTAAAAGAAAAAGATACGACACCTTCTCTCTCTCTCTCACACACTCATGTTTGTTTTTTTTATTTTGTTTATTTTCTGTTATTTTACGTCATTTTCCTTTAAGTTTCCTTTTCCTGGTAATCGCACATATGATTGGCTCTGAGACTCCAAAGCTGTTTGTGTTCCATCTTCAATCTGGTTTTGTATATTGTTTGGGCTTTCGTGAGAGCAAATTCATTTTTTGAATTAGTTGGGAATATCATAAAAATTTTCAGCTTTCTGATTTGCTTTTATTAAATTCAACATAATTCAAATTAAATTCAGTTAAATTAAACCTGAACATTGAGTGAATATACCTGGACTTCATGATACTTCATATTTGCGATTACCACCGACACGAAATGTGATTATAGTAGCCTACCCTTTATTTGCCGTTTTTCCTCACTGTTTGACATTAGAAATAGTTATGAAGGATTAATATTAAATATGTTTCTGGTGAAGTTTGATAGACGTCGTAGATCTTGTACAGATGAGGTATCCTAGGGCTTATGATAAGGCAAGGGTCGTCAAACTTTGACAGTATGGGGAGGGGGAAGGGTGTTTTAATTGATAGGTTGTATTTAATTCTAT
>NC_061102.1:28767058-28777058 GCF_015104395.2 Macrobrachium nipponense | reverse complement strand
GTGGAAGTGGGTTTGCTATAACCTGTGACTTGCTATGTTTTGGAGTAATGCTCAATAGATAGCTATACGGTGAAATGTATTGCACGTTTATCCAGAACGTTAATGCCTAATTCAAAGGATCCCTGCAATACCAGTGATATTTAATTTATAATATATGTATATATATATATATATATATATATATATATATATATATATATATATATATAGATGTAAATCCAAACTGTATAGTTCTAGTTCTCCTTGCATGTATATATATTTATATATACATATATATATATATATTATATATATATATATATATATATATATATATTTATAATATTAAATCTAGTGTCAAATTCGTTACACCATTATACAGACATTATGAGTACTATAATACTATATGATAATTCTCTCTCTCTCTCTCTCTCTCTCTCTCTCTACGTTAATTTAGGGGAACGGGTTTGATGGGCTCCCTACATTTGTGAAACCTTCCATTTTTCCATTTGGGAATCTTGAATGCAATCCCCATTAGAAGATTGAAAGCGGAATAGTCCTCCGCAAAGTCTCTCTTATTTCGGCCCATTTTTCCCCTTAAGTGATGTCTGTGTGGCTTAGCCGGGGCATTGTAGCCGTAATGGTTGTGAAGGAGGATTCGTTTTTTTTTTTCGGTCGGTAGGTAGTTTTTTTTTTTTTTTTTTCCAAATTCTACGGCTGCATTATAGACCATGTCTCACTTTTACATCATGATGAGGTGGAGGGACAGATTCGGGTTTTTTTTTCTTTATCTTAAGTCTGTATGTGTTCCCTTGAGCTAACAATGGATGATGGTTGGTTGCGGTGGTGGATGGGTATGGATGTAAGATTGAAGGCTGCTGGTAAAGCGTTCTGGCGTCCTCTTACCGTAAGTTGCTGCCAAAGGTGGTGGGGTTTTTTTTTATTCATTTGTTATTGATGCTACTATTATTATTAATACTCATGTCATTACTTTTTTTTTACTTTAGAACTGCAGTTCAGTCCCTTTTCCTTTTGTATTTTGTGTGTTTTTTCATCCCCATATATAAATGATCATCTTTGTCCTCTAATAAAACAAAATTGAAAAAAAGAAATCTGCATATATCCTGTGTAATGTATTCCATTCAATTATGAAGGTGATTTTCCCCCTCTCCCTCCAAAGAAAAAATGGAAAGTACTGAGGAAGGGGACGGTGGAGTATGCCATTTAGGGGACCTTGGATCAAGGGGCATTCGCTCGGCCCCCTTCCCCAATCTATGCTCTCCTTGACACCGAACTTTGTGGCCCCTTCTCGCCATCACAGCACTGCCTCTATCCAGCAAGCCTCTCTCTCTCTCTCTCTCTCTCTCTCTCTCTCTCTCTCTCTCTCTCTCTCTCTCTCTCTCTCTCTCTCCGCCGAAGTTCCTGTGCTGTCGGTTTGCCCAACCACCAAATAAAGTATGGAAAGACCAAAAGAAACAGACGCGCTTGAAGCTAGCAGTAAATATCTTCCATGCTAGACGTTCTTATTTTTCGTCACTGCGCCCTCCAAATCCACCCGTTCATCCAACCCTCCTCCCTAATTTCCTCCCTCCAGTGTTCCCTCTACGTTCACACACGTCTCTGAAAAAAAAGAAAGGAAAAAAAAATCCAAGTGAAAATGACAAGATGTTGTCTTTTGCCGTCCCAAAAAAAGACTGTAGGCCAGTAGAGCAGGATCTAGTTGCTCCCGAGTTTCATTGCTTTCATATGCTATCGTGGCAGACATTCGAGTCAGTTTTACTAGTACTGTGTAGTAGGTAAATATTAAGTTTTTCCTTTTTGGCGAATTTATCATCAGTAGTTGATCTCTCTCTCTCTCTCACTCTAGATGCACCGTCGTTGTTTTTCCAATTTGATGAGATAAGTCTTCTAAAATTCTAGTTTCAAAAAGAGAGAGACAAAATCCGTGGCTTCTCGCAAATGTTACCGAAGTGCACGATGTGTCTTATGATCTCATTTGTTTGCACCAAGAACAAAAATCAAAACTGAAAATGAAACCAAAAAAAAAAAAAGAGAGAGAAGTGGCGTTGCATTGTAGTAGAGTAAATTTCAAAAAATCAGAGTAACATAAAAATGTAAAGATGAACAAAAAAAGAAATCCTTGCACTGGCCTGCTACTACTGGCGAACATCTTGTATGTTTTTCAGAGCGCGGGTGTAGAGAACAACAACCACCACCAGTACCAGAACCAGTACCCCCCTCCCCCCGGATCCCCAGTCCAGCTCACCCCGGTCCTGCTTATGTCACAAGTGGATAGGCTAGCTGATGCCGCCTATAATCTGGTGAACAACCTGCCGCCTCTCGAACCCAAGAATCAACAGCAGCTGGCCAACAAGCGCAAGATGTCCAAAGAGTTGGAGGTAGGCAGGAGGTTCCGCAAGGCGAGGGTTGGGGGCCCTCGCCGTCAGAGTGAACTCAAATAAAAGAGCACACATCAAAGCAACACCATTCTTGGGCCACATAGAGTCTCCCGGCTTTTCTCAGCCGGCGTGTTGTTGGAAGGCCGCCTCCAGCCGAGTCTCTTACCCCCTTTTCATCTCGCATTTAACCAGAATGATGTGCATGCGTGACTAGCTGAGCACTGTGCGAACTATGCAGGGGCGCATTCGCATGTTCTAACTGTGCATTCGCCTGTAGTTCAGTGTCCTTCACAGCTGTTGAGTTTTATTTCTTTCGCCTGAGTTCTTCAGGTCTCTTGGATATCAGTCAGTATGCATGTTAGGCTGAACAGTTCTTTTTTTTCCTTTCTTTTCTCTTTTTGTTTATCCTTTGTGCTTCTCACACTGTTCCCGTGAGCCTTATACTTCAGGAGTCATCGCTAGTGATGTCCTCCTGATCTGGAAGGTTGAAAGGAAGAGAGTTCAGTTGCTCCCGGGAGGCTTCCTCACTGCAGCAAAACATGTCATAAACACGTCTACAACTTATCGCACGCGCCACAAAGATGTTGCATACAAGTCAGCGACTTATCCGTAGCTCTAACCATTGTTGCGCAAGATGATCTAGCATTTGCCAAAAATTCGTTCTCCACCTACGGTCGTTGACTTGTTTCCAACGTGTTTGTGATATGTATGCAACAAGTTGCAGAAGTTTGTTAGGGAAATGTTTAGCTGTAGCGTAGCAGCGCCCTATAAATATTGAGGGAGAATTGGAGTGATGATGTTCTACTGATAAAGTCACTGAATTCAGGCGGACGCTTTAGATGCCCTTCGTGTGATTAGGGGAACAGCCTTCTGAAGGCATAGAGAGCGAGCAAGGAGTGATATACTATAGAGTGATCCTCTATATACTTTTAGGCTTCGTTTGAAATCGTGACATTTCCTCGCATTGTTTTAAAAAATAAAAATTGTGATTCCGGCGCGTTCAATTGGACTTTGAGTTCGTGTGCAGTGTAGTATACGTTTAACCAGACCTTCGCCTTATTGTTCCCACCTCTGCTGCTGCTGCTGCTGCTGCTGCTGCTGCCGCCGCTCCTCTGCTCCCCTTCTACATGGCCTTCCTTCCTTCCTTCCTTCCTTCTCTTTTGCGCATTCTCCATTCCCCTTCCCCCATCCTTCGGTGCGCCCTCTTAATCATCATTCTTTCTTTTTTCTTTATTTTGTCGCCCATGGTTTTTATTCTCTCCCCCTCGCCTTTCTTCTACATTTCCTTCCATTTCTCCTCCTCTGTATTTAAGTTTCCCTTCGCCCCTTCTCTCTCTCTCTCTCTCTCTCTCTCTCTCTCTCTCTCTCTCTCTCTCTCTCTCTCATGTTTCCTTACGTGAGCTTTTGTGAATAAATGTATTATGCTCATGCAACATGCCTACCTGCTCTCGTGCGTGCACACTCACACACACACACACACACACACACACACACACACACATATATATATATATATATATATATATATATATATTATATATATATACATGCATACATACAATGTATACGTTTGCCTGCATGCGCCTTACGTGTATAAATACGTCTGATTTTATTGCGATGCATTTGCTTGAAATACCAGATGCAGAGGAATATTGTTGATATTCCGAAAAAAACTTCTCTTTAAGAACGTCTTCAGTCGCCAAGAGTTTTACCTAACCTAGCTTTTCAGACCTTATCTTGCTTTGTCCCCTTTTTAAAAGCAACGCCGATGACTTGTAAAGTATAAGAAAAGCTTGTGAGCTGAGCTAAACCTTAAAGATCTTACAGCGAACAGGAATATATTGTGATCATTTGTGTGAAGAAAATTGTAATGAAGAGTCTAATTTCGTCGGCAAAGTTTATGGCGAAGGAAGAGTTTTTATTTTTTATTTATTTATTTTTTTTCCAAAATGCATACCGACAAATGTATGTCTGTAGGTATCGAAAATTCTTATGTATTTTACTGAGCCTATGTCAAACATTTACAGCTAACTTGTATGCGGATTTGACTCCCAATTCTGCTTCGTGTTACGGCGCTCTTTGTTGTAATTTATTCATATGGAGATTAAGAGTGGTTACTATAGTAGATTCACATCAACCGTGCATTTGATGTCTAGGCCACTCCCTTACGACGCTCCTGATTGGCTGTTGATAAGCCAATCACACGGCTGGAAACTCTCAATCTCTCTCGAGAGTTCACATGAGTAGGATCTATGTTCCACCTCTCCTGAGGGATGCTTTTGAAAGAAGTATCCATCAGGAGAGGTGGAAGATAGATCCTACTCAAGTGAACTCTCTCGAGAGACTGAGAGTTTCCAGCCCTGTGATTGACTTATCAACAGCCAATCAGGAGCGTCGTAAGGGACGGGCTTAGACATCAAATGCACGGTTGATGTGAATCTACTATAGTTCGTGACGTGCGTAATCTTTGAGATTAACAATAATTGTATATAGGTATTTGTTAAATATACACTATTTGTATCTCTGTATGTGTGAAAATACGCCAGTTCTCAAGTTAGCTGAACCTTAGTCAAAACTTAAGAGTTCCTATCGAGTCCTAAGCCTAATGAGCATCGCATTTACACGCATCCATTATAAAAGGATTTACTGACCCAGTTTCATTTCCCCCTCTGGATACGTGAACCGATAACGATTTGCATATATTATGCAAAAATATTTGCATATATTACAGGAAATATGCAGCTCTCGAATAGCCACCGTTTTATCGCCCCCCCAAAAAAAAACAAAATAAGGGAATTATATGCTTACTTTATTTTTTACGTGATTGGAATAAAGAATGCTGGTAATTAAATTAACGCTGGCTTATCAGTAAAATCATTTAATTATCTCATTCATTACTTGAATTTATCTAATCAAGTTTACGGGAAGGATTAAAACATAAGAATCATCCCCATCAGTTGTTTTTTAAAAACGAAATGGAAATTTGATATGCGTACTTTAATATTCCAATAAAGAAAGTGTTTGAAATTGAATTAACCTTCTTTTCAACGTTGAGTGATTTAATTACCTAATTCAGTTCCTGAATTTGTGATGTAAATTTAAAGACCGATTAAAAGCAAAGACATAAATTCATCAAGTGACATTTTAAAATTAAAACGTCGCAGGAGCAAGTGTTGTTCATTCCTAACCGGAGACCACTTAATATATGCAGTTGATAAAAAGGCAAAGTGGTGTAAACGTATCCACTTGCGCCTTTGTGCGACCACATGAACACAGATTTGTGGTTCTGAACAAAAGTCAAAGCGAAACATTAAAGACTTTGCCTCTTGAGTCAGGCAAAAAAGGCTTACGCTTGTTCAGCATTTTTTCCCTCCGGTTCGTTTTTACCATTTTAAATCGTTTTGGCGGTTTATTTAGATGAGCTCCAGTTCACTCCCCACCTCTCTCTCTCTCTCTCTCTCTCTCCTCTCTCTCTCTCTCTCTCTCTCTCTCTCTCTCGTGAAAATGAGAACATCATTGCAAAATACTCGAAAGCATAAACGAAAGCTAAATGTTGTCCCATTACATCCGATCATTTTTTTTTTTTTTTTTCGTCGTCAATTTTCAGTTTCTTCCAAATATTTTCGCTCCATTTTCATATTTATTTATTTTTTGCGTCGATCATAATTATTTTGTATATTCCCCTTTTTTTGACTCGAAAGCCAATATTACCCGGATTAAGCGATGAAGCCCCGCTGATTCGCAGGTTAATAAAAAAAAATTATGAAAAAAAAAAATGCAAAATATCCGAAAGCTTTTGGGGAGATTTTGCCGCTTTCATTTGTTTGTTTGTCGCGGTGAAAGTTTCATTTTTTAAAGCTGGAGGTGTTTTTTTTAGGGTTATTATTGTAATGTTTCGCGTTAATGAAGCTGCGTTTTTTTCCCTTTTTTTTTATCCCGATGATATGTGGATTTTAGTTCGAATCGTTCCGTCATCGAGAGTTTGAAAACTTGAGATTTGTCCGATCATATTTCCAGTCATGTTTTGCTTTCCTCTTTTTTTTTTTTTCTTTTTAAATCTTTCCGTTTGATGTATCCTTCTTGTTGTTGTGGCTTTTTGAGACTTTCTTTTGTTTGTTTTCGTTTTATCTGCAATTGCATATCATTAGGAGAAAGCGAATTTAATTGCTTACTATTTTCACGGTTTTCATGGAAGAGTCATCATATCATTCATTCGGGTTTTTTTTTTCATTCTTTTTCTCCTTTTCTTTCTTTGTTCTCTGCTTTTTTCTCTCTCATTCTTTCGGTCTTTCTTTCTTTCTCTTCACCTCGTGATGGATCAATATTTATATTTGCGTTTTAGTCCACAAACGAAGCGAAATTGGCTAATGGAGCGGAGTGCTCTCTTCATAATTGTTTCTCTTATGAGTCCCACTTTGATTGATGGCGGAATGGATCATCAAAGATTGACAGTCATTTGTGACATTAGATGTCATCGCCTTTTTTTTTTATAAATATTTCTCTTTGTTGTTTTATTTTCTCCGTGCCGTCCTTTTATGAGGTCAGGCTTGAAATGTAAAAGCGGCATATCCCTGTCATTAGGAAAAAACCGATTATGTTTTCTCTCTCTCTCTCTCTCTCTCTCTCTCTCTCTCTCTCTCTCTCTCTCTCTCTCATCGGTTGATGAATCAGTTGAAATCCCTCAAAGTTACCTTGGCCTTACTTTTGTTATTTTAAAACGGCCGCCAAAGAAGCGATGGAATGTTGGATGTTATTCCCAGAGGCTTCTGGTTAATAGTTAATTTTAATTTTGACAAAGGAAATGCATATGTTCTGTTCCCCGTCCTCTTCGTTACGTCAGTGTTTTCTGTCTCGTATTTCTAGAAAACTCTGCTTTCCCAGAGAATACATACAGGTCTAGGCTTTTTGGCGGAACTTTTAGCAATTAAACTTAATAATGATTATGCTTACTTTATCGGCGTAGTCACTGTTATTAATGTATATGCTGATACTTGTAATATTGCAGTCTTAATCTGTGCGCGCGTATACCTAATGTTGCAAATTTTTCATCTGTATGCGTGTATACTTAATGTTGCAAATTCTTCATCTGTATGCTCGTATACCTAATGTTGCAAATTCTTCATCTGTACGCGTGTATACTTAATGTTGCAAATTCTTCATCTGTATGCTCGTATACCTAATGTTGCAAATTCTTCATCTGTATGCGTGTATACTTAATATTGAAAATTCTTCATATGTAAGGCGTATACCTAATGTAGCAAATTCTTTATCTGTACGCGCGTATACCTATTGCTGCAAATTCTTCATCTGTGCGTGTGTATACTTAATGTTGCAAATTCTTCATCTGTGCGTGTGTATACTTAATGTTGCAAATTCTTCATCTGTACGTGCATATACCTAATGTTGCAAATTCTTCATCTGTGCGTGTGTATACTTAATGTTGATAATTCTTCATCTGTACGCGCATATACCTAATGTTGCAAATTCTTCATCTGTGCGTGTGTATACTTAATGTTGCAAATTCTTCATCTGTGCGTGTGTATACTTAATGTTGCAAATTCTTCATCTGTGCGTGTGTATACTTAATGTTGCAAATTCTTCATCTGTACGCGTGTATACTTAATGTTGCAAATTCTTCATCTGTACGCGTGTATACTTTATGTTGCAAATTCTTCATCTGTATTCGTGTATACTTAATGTTGGAATTTCCTCATCTGTACGTGTGTATATCTAATGTTGCAAACTCTTCATCTGTACGCGTGTATACTTAATGTTGCAAATTCTTGATTTGTTTGCGTGTATACTTAACTTTGCAAATTCTGCATCTGTATGCGTGTATACTTAATGTTGCAAATTCCTCATCTGTACGCGTGTATACGAAATGTTGCAAGTTCTTTATCCGTGTGCGTGTATACCTAATATTACAAATTCTTCATCCGTACACATGTATTCTTAATGTTGCAAATTCTTCATCTGTACGCGTGTATACTTAATGTTGCAAGTTCTTTATCCGTACGCGTGTATACCTTTCACATACTAATTACGTTTTGGATGTTGAATGATATTGTTTTATTGGGGTTGTACATCACTTCTGTAAAATAATAATGCTTCATGCCATGAAGGAGAGTAGAAAAATCACATCGTGTTTCACGAAAGTTAGAACTTGCTCTCACCTCCGTCCTTCCTCCTCCTCCTCCTCCTCCTCCTCGCTCGTCTTTCCCCCAGGCCTTTGTTGGACAGTCGTCTCTGTAAGATGCCACCCCCGTCGGCCCTCCGTTGACGGAAAGAAACAGACAAACTCGGACATTCGTCAGCAGAATCGCGACGCCGCTCCATCCAACAGGGGTCTAAAAGCCGCGCCTGTGAAAATGAATGCGGAAGAAGACTGGAGCGGATTAGGCACCTCTTTAATATTCATTTCCTTGAGCGCAAGCACAAACAAATGACCGACGGGTCCCGGCCGCCTGTAAACAAGCAAACGAAACAATCACGACCCACCGCCATTCATTAGCCGCGCCGACTGACGTAATTCACTTAGCGTATCCACAATACGATGGATTGTATGACTGGCAAACGTGATAATTAATTAGGCCATAAATGATTCGGCCAAAAATGCAAATGAGTTAATCACATCGGCTCTCACTTGTTGCTGCCTGATTACCTTGTTAATGCTACGATGCTGCAAATTAAGCACGATTTTATGCGGATCCGAAAAAAAAGTCTCTCTCTCTCTCTCTCTCTCTCTCTCTCTCTCTCTCTCTCTCTCTGTGTGTTTTCTCCCAAAATTCAGAATACTTTTTGGCCATTTTTAATTGCCGAAACCTTTTTTCAGCTTTTTTTCCCATTTTTTTCTAATTGTTTGATAGTACGAGGTTTTTTAACTGGGGTCAGAGCGAGGCGCTTTTTTTTTATTTCTTCTCTTTTTTCCACCACGTTGTGTGAATGAAAGTTTTACTCTTAGACACGTAACTGCTGTTTGTATTCTATATGTTGTCAAATCGATTTTGAGTGCTGTTCTTGCTGTAATTTTGCTGCTGTATTTTTACTGAAGCACTTTACAATCCTTCCTCTCCGTCAGTCGTGTATTTAACTAATTTTTTAATCATCTTACCTCGGTTTTCATTTTATTAGTTTGATTCCTATTAACATTGGCTGCCTACAAACCTCATTTCCATATTCCAAATATATGATATATTCACAGAGTCTGTCTAGTTCCCTCTTCAGCATCTCTTTATCTCTGGTGCCTTGTATTAGCAGAGCCAACCGCTGAAGTTGTATAATCCCTTCTTCATTACACTTCAAAGTGCGGTCGTAATTCTTGTCAGCACTGATCCGATGACCCTCTCTACAAGGGAATTCGGAGACGTAAGGGGGTATTGCCCCCCCCCCCCCCCCCCGCACACCACCCACACCAACCCAAACCCCCTCAAGCTCAAGCCTTGCGTCATTCTCGTGAATTGAAATAAAAGTCTTGCGTCTTTTTTATGGTTTTCGTCGTCTTTCTATTTATTCATAATTTTTTTTATTATTATTTTTTCCTTCCAATTTATTCATCAGTTTTTTTTATCCATTGATGAAGAGGACACTCTTCTCTTCGCTCTTTGGTATACCCTTTGTATTTT
>NC_061102.1:28762058-28764558 GCF_015104395.2 Macrobrachium nipponense | reverse complement strand
TGTTTCTGAATAAGTAATTAGGAACTGCTTTTCTTACCACATTATCTCGCAGGGTGTATGAATATTGCAGGCACTTTTTTGCGGCCCCCGGTCGCTTTGGGCAGGGACGGAATGTCTGTCTGGTGTTGGGGGAGGGAGGAGGAAAGGGGGGGGGGGGGGGGGGGGGGGGGGGTGGGGGGGTCTGGGACCTAGTCCACAGTCTACCTCTAATGGCGAGGTGTGGGGAAGGGGGCGGATGGGATGGGTTGTAAATTTTGGAAATTACCCTGCTGGATTTTCTTGACTAGACATTAAACAGAACAGTGCTACTTCCAACTAATTCTTGTATATATAAATACCTAATTTTCAACTAATTCTTGTATTTATAAAAAATATGATTTTTAACTACTTGTAAAGATGTAATATCCTTGTAATTGTCACTCATTTCGACGTGGATTTCTCCGTGATTTTGAAAGTTGACGTAATTTGGTCAGTTTTGACACTGGTCAGACGTAGTTTCCAGCGGAAACCATTTGATCGAGTCAAGACGAGACTGACTAGTGAGAGAGAGAGAGAGAGAGAGAGAGAGAGAGAAGTTATTAATTGTTACCGATGTTCTACGCCCCGCTGTTTGGGTGTGGCCTTTCACTATGCCTTCGCTTATGCCGGTGTTATATAATCTTTAAAGTGGGTCATTTTTGTTTTTATATATGAAATTCTCTCTCTCTCTCTCTCTCTCTCCTCTCGCTCTCTCTCTCTCTCTCTCTCTCTATATATATATATATATATATATATATATATATATATATATATATATACAAATATATATATCATATATGTATTAATATATTATAATAATATAATATATATGTTATATATATATAGATATATATAATATCCTATATATATATATATACCCATAGATATAGATTACTAACATACATATTGGTGAATTTAATCCAGTGGATTTCTATTTTGCTTCTGATAGGTGGCCAAAGCATGTTATGTCATTACAGAAAGTAATTAGAAGGATACGGTTGTTAATGATAGAAAATGGACGGCAATTGTTATTGTTATGAGGAAAAACGGAAACAAACACATTGTGAACTGTAGTGTACTTGTGACTTGATCCCATATATATATATATATATATATATATATATATATATATATATATATATATATATATATATATATATACACACATACATACATACATACATGCATAAAATATATATATATATATCTATATATATATATATATATATATATATATATATATATATATATATATATATATATATATAATTATATGTACATATCCACACATGCACACACATATAAATATGTAAAAAATGTTTTTATTGCTTTGTTCAGTACTGGAACTTTTGCATCTTTTGCCTGCTGTCCCTTCTTATATTAAGTATATCGCTAAGTTTTTTGTATGTTTTTGGTCTTAGCTATTTTTTCTTATTATTTTGTACTTTTTTCACCATAAATACACATTATATCCAGGAACAATAATTACTTTTTTATTTACTTTTATATGTTTTTTTTATAAGTTATTGTTTTGTTTTCACTTTTTGGTTTTCTATAATGCAATTTTGTGTTTCATAACGCTTTTATTCTGTTTTTCATTATTTTCTTAATTTCATTTTTATTTATGTTGATACCATTGTCACAAATAATACAATAATGTGTAACGTTTCCTTGAAATTTGCCAAACTTTGTTACAAGATATTAATGTTTTGTAACAGCATTGTAGTATTTATGTCGTCTCTTCCTAGTTATGATTATTTGAAATTACATCACAACTCTTCCCTATTCTTCCAAACTCCCATACAAAAAGGTAATCTTGACTTTGCGTATTTTGTTTGCCCAAATCGATCTCCTGTCAGCATTCTCTCAAAAACGAAGATTTTATCATTACCAAGAAAACCCACTTCCTTCAGATCTTCTCTTGCTCTTATGACACAGTTTCATATTTTCGACTTGGCCCTTTTAATTTTCAAATATGTTTTTCATCGGTTCAGTCATTTTTTTTATCTATTTTCTCGTGGTCAACTTTTCCTCCTCTGGGTCATTTTGTACTGGGCATAAAGTTACTCTTGTCTTAGATAGGTTTCGTCATCTTTTATATATCTTGAGGTTCAAGATCTTATGGCTTCCGTCTTTTTTCCAGTTGCCTTTCGCCATCGGTCTTCTGTATTTTTCGTGTTGTCTTGGGTCTCTTGTTTCTTTCTGAAGCTTCTGGTTTCCCTCGGTCTGTCGTTTCCTTCGGTCGTCGGTTCCCAGTCGCCATTAATCTCCATTCGTTTCCCTTTTGTCTTTAGTCTCCATCTTCCTATGTGGTCTTCAGTCTGTCTGCGTATTGCCTCAAGAGTCTTTAATCATGTAGCATCACAAGTCTTCGATTTTAAGTGATCTTCAACTGTGCCGGTAGTCCAGTTTCCAGTCTCAGTTTCGTTTCAGTCTGGCGTTTCCTTGGTCCACCAAGTCGAGGTTCACGTGGCCTTCAGTG
>NC_061102.1:28482058-28759558 GCF_015104395.2 Macrobrachium nipponense | reverse complement strand
TGTATATATACATACATAATATTAAAACCTTGGGATACAATGAACAAGCGCTCAAGTTCTTTCAGGCCGTTCGTCGAAAAGAATTTATTCTTGTCTGAAATATTTACGAAAGAACACTTATGATCGCAGTTATGTAATTCTTTACAAAAGTCATGTTTATCAGTAAAATGTATCGCGATACATTTTACTTCCACGAAACATTAGTAAACAATTCCAAAATGTAATTGTATCGCTTCACACCAGAATAGCATCTTTTGTCTTGCTTTTAACTGACGCTAAGAAAGTGATGTTTTTCTGTATTATATTTTAACCTTCCTCTGCAATGCCTGCTGAATAACCTCACCTTCAATATAACTCTTTTAATTGAAAACAAACAGATTTCTCAATCTAATCTAAAGGTAATTAATTACTTAACTTCAGTTTATCATGTAACTCATTCTTCAGAACAGTGAAAAGAACTTTTCAAGATACTCTTTCGGTTTTTAATGTTTGTTTAGCGATGTCTTTATAGAATGAACATTCGTGTAAGTATATCATAAAATAAATGAATAATTTGCTAATTGTTAATAGATAACCAACGGCAGCTTTCTCAAAGAACGTATTTGAATGGTATATGTCAGTTAATTCCAAAGTTTTTTAACGCATGTCAAACTACTGATAGCTCTCTCTCTCTCTCTCTCTCTCTCTCTCTCTCTCTCTCTCTCTCTCTCGTGACTGCTAAAGAAATAAGGAAGATGCTGTGGTATTCGGGTGCCTGTGATCGAGTAGCTGACCGGGATGGGTAAGGTAGATTTGAATAAGGAAAGCTCTAAAGGAATGGACGACTGGAATGACTATTCTGCTGTTCGAGTGGAAAAGGTGGTAGGACTGAGGAAGTTAATGAGGATAATTGTAGATCAAAAAGATTGAGAAACAAATGTTAAATGTCCTTGTGGATTATGGGGCACTGGAAATAGGTGATTCGCACGTCTCTTAATAAAACCGATAGCTAAGATCAAGGAAGAGATGAGTCACAGAATAGTTGAAGCAAAGAAGACAGCAAGATCTCCGCAAAATTTTTCGGAAGACGGTACTGTCTTTAGAATCAAAGCCGGGATGGATGACCGTACTGGTTATCCTATTTCTGAGATGTGAATGTTGGATGGAAATGAGAGAAAAATCAGTTTGATACTGTTGAGAGAGAAATGTAAAGTTGTGGACACGTGGTAAAATGGTTAGGATAGGTGTGAAGATGGATAAGGTACGTTTTCCATGAGGGGAAAGTGGTTATAATACGAAAGTTTTGGGATGAAATGAAGGAGAATTGTTCCAGAAGTGTTGGGGCGGAAGACCTTAATTTTCTGGAAAAATAAGTGCTTGCTAGATGGCGAGTGAGACGCTGTGTGTGTGTGTGTGTGTGTGTGTGTGTGTGTGTTTAGAAAGGAAGGTTGTCGATGCACTATTGATGAGCTTTTAGTGTTAATCTTTGAAGAGGCTGATGTGGAAGTTTTCTCCATTGGAGGTTCATCCTTGATTCGAAAGTGACTGCTTCATTTACTTCTGGAACCATCCCAGTTGAGAGAAGCAGTTTATTGGTAACTTATAAATTTATGAATGGATGTATATGTATATATATGTATCTATAATGTGTGTGTAGAAATGTGTTTTTGTGTGTTTTTCGGGAACGTTTTCTTTAATTTTTCAGTATGAGGAACTTTAATCCGTGTATCATTTTGTCAGGTGAATATGTATGCATTATAAATATACATTATAAAATGTATTTATGTATTTATTTGTAATAGCCACAATGATCTCTTCGCTTCTCGATATCTTCACACCTTTCTGATGGACAGTCCTACAAAGCCAAAGATAAAAATGAAGAAATCCAAACAATTAAGACGCCCGTGGAAGGATTCCTACCCGTAATGGTTTCGTCAGATTGTGGTTGAAGTTAACCATTTGGATTGTATTCAAAAAGTGTGATGAGTTTAAGAAATTAAGAGGTTATTTTGGCTATTAGAGAGAGAGAGAGAGAGACAGAGAGAATTAGCAACTTGATGTGAGCGTTTCGTTTTCTGTATTAAATCTGAATGGCAGAATATTTATGGAATACTAGGCTTTGTCTTCAAATACTTTTGAGTGATTAAACTGTATAATTTGGAAACGCTGTTGCTAATAAAACATAGGATAATGGACGTCAAAGTTTGGAAACAGTAGTTTTCTCTTCTGGTGAAAATAAAAATTTTGTATTTGAAATTTGTTTTCCTCAGTCCCAGGTGTAATATTTCATATCTGTATTCACAAGCAGAAATCGAATGTTCCCACGTTTATCTCATATTATCATCATCATCATCATCATCATCATCATCATCATCATCGCTTACATTTATCATTGCTGCACCTGCACGTACAATAGTAGAAGTATATATATAGCATTTATTATTTGACAATTTCTATCCATTCATAACCTGTTAGATGTTTAAGGCCGGTAGATCACAGTAACTGTAACTGTTTATCAAGTTTGCCAGTGAATCAGTTTCATTAGTGTGCAATTTTAACGAAGGATTAGAACCTGAGATTTAATGGATTTATGTAGAAGTAAAGGCTGCGCAGATTGCTTCAGACTTCAGAATCGGTAGTTGTTTGCTAAGGAAATAACAGTTGTTTGCTGGGAAACTATAGTTGTTTGTCATGAAACGGGAGTTGTTCACAAGGGAACAACAATTGGTTGCAACGAAATAACAGTTGTTTGTTGGGAATCTACTGTTATGTGCTATGAAACGAGAGTTCATTACAATTGTTTGCTAGGAAACAACAGTTATTTGCTGGGAAACTACAGTTGATTGGTAGGATGGAAAAAACAGTTATTCCCTAGGAAATAACAGCTGAATTGCTTATTCACACATAGTGACCTCCTAAAAGAAAGATCTATTGGTCATGGCTAGAGTAAGGTAGATTCTGTTTTAATTGTTATTGTTATTATT
This sequence comes from Macrobrachium nipponense, assembly GCF_015104395.2. Lineage (NCBI taxonomy): Eukaryota > Metazoa > Arthropoda > Malacostraca > Decapoda > Palaemonidae > Macrobrachium > Macrobrachium nipponense. The sequence goes on along the minus strand of NC_061102.1, from coordinate 28,756,595 downwards.
ATTATTATTATTATTATTATTATTCGTTTTTTTTCTTCCAGGTCTCTGTCAATGAAGCAGCTGCCCAAATCTGCAAATACATGCCCGCTCTGCTCACGCGACGGGACGAGCTCTTCCCTTTGGCTCGCCAAGTGGTCAGAGATTCCGGGTACCAATACTCCAAAGGTCATTCCAGGTCAGTAGTGTGCCCTTGGAATCATAAGATAGATCATTGTTATTTTGTTCTTAACATAATGTTCTTAGAAATCGTGCGAATGAGCCTTCTGTGTAGCACGTATATGATGGACGTGACAGTGTTTTTTTTTTTTTTCTTTTTTCTTTTTGTTTATGGAGGCTCCTATGTCAGCTTGGACCATACATACCTACATTCATACTTTATATATATATATATATATATATATATATATATATATATGTGTGTGTGTGTGTGTATGTATAATATATATATATGTATGTATGTATATATATATATATATAGTATGTATGTATGTATATATGTATATATGTATATATATATATATATATATATATATATATATATATATGTATATGTATGTGTGTGAAAATACAGAGAAATAAGTGCGGAAATATATGCATGTTAATAACGTTCACGTATAAGACCAAGGCATTTTATACGATTAATTATTATGGCAATGCTTGTGTAAAAATTAAACAAAAGTTCGTGTTCACGATATGTGAGTAACTACTATATAACTATATTTCATTTTGTATGAATAGGTTGAGTAACTACTATATATATAAAACTAAAACTATATTTCATTCTATATGAAAAGGTCTTTTTACTGATATTTACCTTATTAAGTCTTACTTAGAGTGAGCTACGTGGTTACCTCTACTTTTTATTAAGATACTAGAATAGCTGAGAGGACTTCCAGGGAGTTCTTAGTCTTTATACTTCTAATCATGGTGATGTTCTCGTTAATACATAGGATATGTATGAGTTTTAATGCTTAAAGGTTTAAGAATCGTAAGCGATGCTAGTCATCATGTTTTACTATCACCGATGGAAAGTGGAAAGCCTCGATTTCTTTTTCATCATTTCAACAAATCTCTTTGATTGTATTTGACTCAAAAGAGACTGGCGTTAATTCACGTTGACGTCTGTTATGACACTCGTGGTTTAGTTAGTAATGATTGTTGTTGAAACAACATCTGCGAACTCTTCTTTTGTCTTTCATAAATGAGTTAAATTTTGCCCCTTAACTGTTAAGAAAATGGGATGCATGTTGTCCCTTAATTCTAAGAAAAAAGTTATTGAGTAGACTTATAAAAGGAAAACGGGGGAAAACACACACACAGCGTGTTTATTAATATGTATTCCTATGTCAGTCCTAAATAGTGTTTTGTTTTGTGTATACTTACATATTTCTCGTGTTCCCTCACAGGTCGCAGACAGTCGTAGGAAGAGATGATGAACCTAAAACTAAAAGGTCAAGGTCAGATTCTGGACATGACACGAGTGACCTCAAAAATGACCTGCAGTGGAAGAAGAGACAGGTGAGGAGTTAGAAAATGAATTCAGCAATTCCTTACATCCTTAGATTATGATATCGAGGAATAATAACACTCGTGTGTCGGGTAGAACTGCAGCCTGTACTACTTTAATTATTGCCTAAAATAATTAAAGGTTGTAATGGTTACGGGGATACGAGGGATTTGCTTACTTTCAGTTAGAGACATTTTTTTTTTACTTTGCGCAAAAAGCCACGTAATTTTGCATATACGTTGATATACCAAATTCTGCTCATAATATCATAGGTTGTGTAAATGCCAATATATACATATTGCGGCAGTCCTCTAAAACCTATTCACCTACTAGTGCCAACGCCTCCCCTTGACCATTTTAACTTTCTGACTTGTATATTAGTTTTTCATCATTTATTAATACTTAACGTGTTAATATTTTGTTCAGCGGCTCGTTGGAGTCCTATAGATGTGGGTATTGATATTTTGAATTCTTTAGCACTTTGTGAAAATGAACCTGAGTAATTTATTTTCCCCCCTTTTCAGTCTGTCAGGTTCTTCGTGATATATAATAAACTTAGCTGTTTTTATTTAATTTTTTTTCCCGTCAACTGGGATTACAATTGATTTCATTGATACTTCGCGGCCAAATGATTTCCACGATTCTTCGTAACTGAGGTGTCTTGGATTTCAAATTGCCCCAGAGTTTTCATTGACTATACTCTGGTTTTTTTCATCTGTCCATCCGCCTGTGGTGTTTTTGTATGGTAACACTGCATCCAGGGCTTTAGATAGTTACGCTATTTGTAAGTTTGTGGTAAATAAAAGGATATCTGGCTGTACATTTGCAACTGAAAAGTGTTTTAATAATTTACTGTATGCGAATTACACCGTTAATATTCGAAATAGGATATTATTATAATCGTTGAATGTAAGCTGAATGTAACTATCTAAAGCCCGGGACGCAGTGTTACCATACAGAAACACCACAGGCGGATGGACAGATAAAAAAAAACAGAGTATAGTATCTCGAGGAATTGATTTAAGCTTTAGCCAACACTTACTGTAAACTTAGGAAAGCTGTCATTTTCTATAGTGTCTATATTTGTGTTGATCTATATGGCTTATAATTCTTGTTAATGGTTTTTCGCACTGAAGCTTAGGAATATATGAGGTGGAGGTGTGTGCATTCATAATTCCACAGGCAGGTACTTAATGAATTTTTTTTTGCTTGTTTGTACACCTTGCTAAAGAGCCATTAGCCCAACCATGACCACCGACAGCTAACGCCCTTCCTTCTCCGCAGGAGCGCCTCGAAGCCATAAGCGAGGAGCTGCGGCACATGAGCGAGAAAGCCGAGGAGGTGAGAAGTACCCTCAGCTCCGGCGGGGGGGACATCGCGGCCCTGACAAGTCAGATGGACGCCCTTCAGTCTCGCCACGCCCAGCTCACCATCGAGCAGAACGAACTGCTAAGGGCCCAACGCAAGTGAGTGTTCCGCTTGTCCCTCTCCCAAGTCTTTGTAAGATTCATTGGCTCCCCTGCCGGTGTTGTGGTCGGATGAAGAGAGAAAGTGAGAGAAAGAGAGAAGGAAGGAAGGAAGAAAGAAAGAAAGAGAGTGAGAGGCTTGTCCAATATAGTCTGTAGCCCTGAAATATTCCAAGCTCCGCGATGGGATATCCCTGGTGGGTGTCCCTGGTGGGATCTGGTCCACCCAGAGAAGTTTTGACTTGGTATTCAACTGCTGTGCGTAAACAGTCTTTGTGAATCTCATCATATCTTCAACCAGTCAGTGTATCATTCTTTGGTATTTTATCCTTACGATAGGAAGACTGTACATTGATTGAAGAATAACGATGGGTATTAATGCCATATTGAAGGACTGAATGTGGAAGTTTTTGTTACTTTTGAGTTCAGTTTGTAATTACTTTGTTTTTAGGAATCTTCAAAATATCATTATTAGTATTTAATGATTAATGTTTTTATTATTATTATTATTATTATTATTATTATTATTATTATTTTGTTATTTCGTTTGGTTATTATCATCGCTCTTCAGTTTCATCATATGCAGGCGCACAATAGAAAGTTTTGTTTTCTTTTATTTTTATTGTTATTTTTTTGTTAAGTTTATGTATAAATTGCTTATGTTATTTAGACGTGAGGAAGAATCTCCTCGCATCAGATATCACGCCCTTGAGGGAGGGCTCATGTTAAACTACCAAGTCACCTGATCCTCTTGCCCGTCAATACTTCAGTCGCCAACACTAAACACATCATTACTTTGTTTATAGACAATTTCATAGTAACGGAACTTTTGACCCACATTTATTTTGAGCTCGACAGTTCGAATTGTGATATCATAAAGCCGCCGTCGCCGCTGCTGCTGCTGCCGGTGTTTTTTCTTGTTTGCTTCTATCCGTGAAAGAATGGTGTTTGGTTCGAGGATGGGCGAGGAGGATAGGGCAGAGGTTAGGTGGGGTCTATTCAGCCCATTTTACTGAAAGGAAAGTGCCATAAGAATGTGCTTCCTTTTCCTCTCCCCCTTTTGACAAGTGTCCATAACTTTTCTTTTATCGCCAGAGAAGATTTTTCCGATCACTCTCCTTTTGTCTTGCGTAAAAGCCGACGGATCTTTTCATGGATAAAGATACCTACCTGTGTTTATTCAGAAAGAGTCCTCGTTTCTTTAGTTAGCATTTCTAGCTATTTGAGCGCATAGCCCTTTATAATTACGGCCATAGACATTTTTTTTAAAGGTTCATAGAGATTGTAATATAAATTCCAGCTACTGGAGGCACTTGTATATTGATGTGTTTATTTTATTCCATTTGGGTTATTGACGAGAATCTTATAAAGTGATTTGGAACAAACTTCCCCCACCCCCTCCCCATTCCCCCCAGAAATTGTCAAGGATAGTTGAGTGATATTAATATTTATGTATCGGCTTGTGCTGCCTGGATTTGACCGCAACACCCCCCCCCCCCCCCCCCCCTCAACCACCACCCTTCCACCCTGTTCCTATGTGTCTTTCACTGAGTTGTCCTTGTTTTGATTTTAGGTTTAGATGCCGAGGGATACGAAAGTATGAGTATCCAGCATTGTGATAATAGTGAATATTGGTTGTCATATCTGTACAAAATAGAAGTAAGTGGCCACTGGAGTCTTTTATTTAAGTACAAACATTCGTGTATCATTGGTCCCTTTCAAGACATTGTGTAGATATTTCATGATACTCTTTATGTTAATAAAATCAGAGGAAACTGTCAACGTTTTTGTTTTTGATTTGTGAATACCCCTCCCTTTTGCTCTTTAAGGTTTGGCTCAGACAATCAATGACTCTGCTATTATTATGATAATAATCTTTTTCATGTTTATAAAAGTAGTTCGGAAGGCTTCATCCTATCGGGTTATTTACTTTTACAGATAAAGCAGTAATTATTTCTTTACTTGATAATTACGTCGACTGTATGCTGAAGATTGATGGAGAAATCAATGAGTGTAAAGCCTATAACTTAAGATCTTACAAGGACGAAACTGAGTATTCAGAGTACGCCTGATTGGAGTTGTCAGTGGTGCAACATTCATTTTACAAATTAATATTAAGGCTTTGGCTTAGCCCAAGGAGAGACTGATATAAGCATTCTGTCATTCAATGAGAGGGCCATTCAAAAACAAAATTTTTTTAAAAAGAGAAGGAAAAGGAAGCACAAATCCAGAAATAACAAGTGAAAAAGTATTTGCAGTAGATGCTAGATCAGGCTGTTTGACAACGACTATATAAAAAAGCATTTTCAAGTAGCATTTTATGATGTAAGAAAGAAGGAATCATTATGAGGTTTTGAGATGTATTCCATCGTATAGTTTGTCACTAACTGATGTAGGAATGTTTTACGCCTGATAATATTCGTACATTTATAAATAATGGTTTGGATTCTTTGGAATACTCGGTCGCCCTTAGATTGGTTTGTATGAATAATGTTCACTGTCCATTTGAAAGTCATTTAAGAGAAGTTATGTGGATGTTTATATCGATTACTCTCTCGTTGCTTTCAAAGTTTAACTTAGAATGCATAACACACACATAATATATGTGTGTATGTATATGTATCGATATATATATATATATATATATATATATATATATATATATATATATGGTACCACCAACAATAAGTAAAGGTACTTCATTCGTAAAACTGCTGTATGTAAAACTTTCCTTTTTCATTCTTTTTTTTTTTTACGGTGCAGTGGAAAGTCCATATGTTTTCATCTACTTTGGCCAATAACAAACACTATGACGGTTATATCCCAATGAGAACTCTCTCTCTCTCTCTCTCTCTCTCTCTCTCTCTCTCTCTCTCTCTCTCTTTTATTTTTCACATCCCGATACCCTTTCATTATTCGGATGACAAAAGGGTAGGGAAATAATGGTCGAAAGTCAAGCATTGTGGACTACGGTCGTTTTCGGCGTGCTTCAACTCTCTCTCTCTCTCTCTCTCTCTCTCTCTCTCTCTCTCTCTCTCTCTCTCTCTCACCCTTCATTAATACTTGTCATTTAGCGCTTGAATATTGATCAAACACAGCCGCTTGGGCCAATATGTAGAGGAGGTCAAGGTGATAATGGGATCATTTATCAACAAACAGCAGTATGGGTTTAGCCGTCCACGGGGGCGCTGATGGAAGGAGCCCAGCAAACACACACACACACACACACACACACACACACTTCCTGCAATTATTGCGCCTCTAGGTAGATTAGTGACCGCCGACGGCGCCTTCGTCAGTTGAATCACATAGAGCAACAATTAGTCAGTGACAGCTCCGAAGAAGAGTCTATGCTAATGATTCTTTTTTTCTCTCACTTTTTATATCAGTTTTTTTCTCGCAAATTAAACATTTTTTTTAGGGGGTGGGGGCGATATTAGCCGGTTAATCCCCTTCCTATATTTACGGGAAGGGTAAAAAATGAATCCTGAGTAATCATTTGTATTTTATGATTACATATCGTTATTTGCTGTTTATTTTGCAAAGTACTGTTTGGGAGTCTCTATTCAGCGTATACCGGTACTGTTCATATCTGCCTGGGTTCCCTCATAAGAGATTTAAACTTGTTGATATTTTCAAGAATATTTTGATTCATCAGGTGAAAGATGCCGATATATCCGCTGATATTTTCAGGAATATATTAATTCATCAACTAAAAGATGCCGATATATCCACTGATATTTCAGGAATATTTTAATTCATCAGGTGAAAGGTGCCGATATATCCGCTGATATTTTCAAGAATATTTTAATTCATCAGGTGAAAGATGCCGATATATCCGCAATTTATCATCGTGTCTCTTTCAAGATATTCATGTACGTTTATCGTCTCGCAAGAAGCTTTTTATAAGTCCATCCTATCCAAAGCCCTTTTAGACTATCAGTAGGAGCCCGCGTAAGCATTTCTAGCCAAAATCATTGTAATTTTTCCGGGATTATTTTGATCGCAGGTTCTATCGCAAGCTGCAATATCTGCAGACCCTAAATTTTCGTTCAGATATCTTCCTGAGAGAAATTAAATCTATTTCCACCATACCTAGAACTCCATATCTGGACTCCTCAATCCCAGAATATTAGTTTCATCTGAATGCTATGATTCTGTGAATCCAGAATTTTTACCCTCTGATTCTGTAAGTTCGGAATTTTTACTCTTTCTTATCCTGTTGATTAAGAATTTTATTTCTTCCTGGTTCTGTAAATGAAGGCTATTTACTCCTGATTCTTTTGATTCTGTAAATTGAAAACATTTACTCTTTCTTATCCTGCAAATTAAACATTTTTACTCTTTCTTATCTTGTGAATTAGGAATATTTACTCGTTCGGATTCTGTAAAGTATGAATTTTTACTCTTTCCTATTCTGTAAATTGAGAACTTTTTCTCTTTCTTATCCTGTAAATTAAGGATTTCTACTCTTTCTTATCCTTTAAATTAAAGATTTTTACACTTCTTTTCCTGTAAATTAAAAATTTTTGCTCTTTCTTTTCCTGTAAATTAAAAATTTTTACTCTTTCTTATCTTGCAAATTTAGAATTTTTTCTCTTTCGTATCCTGTAAATTAATAATTTATATATCTGATTCTGTAGATTAAGAACCTTTAAATTCTTTCTGATTCTGTAAATTAAGAACTTTTCCTCTTTGGTATCCTGCAAATCAAGAACTTTTACTCTCTCTGTCGTCTGCCGTCCTAAACAAAACATAAACAAGAACGCACGCTCCTTATTGCTTTCTGTAGCCAGGCGTATCATCACCCTCCAGATGACCCTTTTGCCTCCAAGCAGACCTTAACTAAGAGAGAAAACCTTGCTTGGATCACATTGCTTCTTTACTTGGGGAAAACCTCCCTTTGAAGAACTCGAATCAAAAGCCTTCCGTCCGTCCGCTTTATCAGCGGCCACCCGCCACCCCCCCCCCCCCCCCCCCTCTCTCTCTCTCTCTCTCTCTCTCCTTTCCTTATCTCGCTCCCAATCTGGATCCCCGCCTCTGCCTCGTTGGCCAGAGGCGGCTTTTGTTAGCGTATCGCTGGAACGTTGCCGTCGAGGGCTGGTGATAGTGCGTTATCGCCGCTACTCGCTAGGTAACGGCGGGCCTCATCCCTTCTCGTCATCATTCTCGTCATCGTTTTCGTCATTGTTTTCATCATCATTTTCGTCATTGTTTTCGCCACCATGCTCGTCATTTTTTCATCGGCATTCTCGTCACCACTCTCTTCATTTTTTCATCAACATTCTCATCACCACTCTCTTCATTTTTTCATCAGCATTCTCGTCATCATTTTCGTCATTATTGCTCTCCTCATTTTCGTCACCGTTCTCGTCATTGTTTTTGTCACCATTCTCTTCATTTTTTCATCAACATTCTCGTCATCATTTTCGTCATTGTTTTTGTCATCATTGCTCTCATCATTTTCGTCATCGTTCTCGTCCTTTTTTCATCAGCATTCTCGTCATCATTTTTGTCATTGTTTTGTCATCATTGCTCTCATCATTTTCGTCACCATTCTCGCAATTTTTTATCAGCATTCTCGTCATCATTTTCATAATTGTTTTCGTCATCATTGCTCTCATCATTTTCATCGTTCTCGTCATCATTTTCGTCGTTGTTTTCGTCACCACTCTCGCCATTTTTTCATGAGCATTCTCGTCACCATTCTCGTCATCATTTTCACCATCTTTTGATTTGACGTTCTACAGTTTTTTTTTTCCGCCATCTTCGATATCCATTTATCATTGGCTCTATTTCCTCTGTGTATTTTGTTTTCATACACTAGCAAGCCATTAGTATTTTTTTAGCTTTCTGCCTCTGTAAAAGAAATGAAGGATGTCGTACAATTAGAACCTGAAAAGTTTCAAGCGAAAGATGCAATGTATTACTACCAGTAAAACAATCACCTTGTATTTTAAGAATTTATTCATGTTTTTTTATATTCATCTATTACCCTATCAATTTACCTTTTTTTCTAATAACGGCTCACTGCTTTCTGTTTCCTATTATCATCTGGTAATAATAATAATAATAATAATAATAATAATAATAATAATAAATAATAAGATTTTTTAGCTACCTGCATCATCATGAACGTCTTTGCAGCATCTCCCTTCAAAAGAAAGGCGATGGAAAATACAGTGATGAATAGGCCATGCCAGTATCCCCAGATTGTTAGTACGAGAGCTTATAAAAAGAAAAGTCTACGACCATGTTTTAGCCCACCTTAAACTGCGAGTAGGAAACGAGTAATGCCTCCAATAGCCATTCCATATATTAGCCGATCTTGAATTACCAATATAATGCGCGTGGTGAAACGAACAAAATAGAAAAACTGTTCATTCGTTTATGGACTGCAGTACAGCCTCAGTCACGCGACGCGCACACACACACACACACACACACACACACACACACACACACAGGGCAATATGATACAGCATCGATTTTAATATTACACTTAATTGACTCATAAATACTGAAGGACTTTGAATGGAAAAGTGGTCGAATTTATCGTATAATTAAAGCATTTTTGGGGTATCTAATATAGGCACTGATAAATTAATAAAAGAGAACTTTAAAAGCTTTATCACCACACGCCAGCCTTTGATAAATGGAATTTAGTGTAAGACCTGGGCTGCCCTGGAGAGCTTTCCTCCCCCCCCCCTCTCACCCCCCCCCACACACCCCTTGGTGATTTTCTTTTTGCCTGAAAGATTTCGTGAGTTATTTAAAAGCTTATCAGTCTTGTTCACATATGCATATATGCAGATTTGCAAACCATCTGTGGTTAAGACCAGTGACACACACACACACACACACACACACATTTAGAGGCGCCATAGTGAAGTAATTTGACTATTCAGTTTGAAACTAGTGGTCTATATCTTGATGAGCATCTCATTCCATTGGTTTGTTGTTTGTAAGCCAGGTTAAGTATTTGCGTTTGTCAGAAGCTTTCAAGAAGAAGGTTCAGAAGAAATCAGTTGATTTATTAGATGAAGTTTTAATATGCAGATTTATGGCACTTGAGTGGAAATTTAGCTAATTATTTAGTTTTACAAAGTATATTTATTGAAAATTAGTACGAATCAAATTACGATTTTCATGTGGACTGAATTTTGAAAATAATATACAGGAGAAAAAAAAGGAAAGACAAAAGTAAAGATTCAAACGAAAGAAAAAAAATAAGGTTTTAGAAGAGAGTAAAGTGAAAAAAGGAAAGGAAAGGGATAGGGAAAGGGGGAATGGGGTGTTGTGGGGGGGGGGTGGGGGGGGGGGGTGTTAAAAAGTGAAGTCACCCACCCTGCCCGTACCCTACCATAAATCAAACGCTTAAACCATCTATTTGCTCCCTGTCGATCCGTGCTGACGGCTTTGCCAGAGCAGATTATTTTCTCCTCTCTCTCTCTCTCTCTCTCTCTCTCTCTCTCTCTCTCTCTCTCTCTCTCTCTCTCTCTCTCGTGTGTTTGCCTGTTTATCTATAACATTAAAAGTATCTCTCTCTCTCTCTCTCTCTCTCTCTCTCTCTCTCTCTCTCTCGTGTACTTGCCTATTTGCTGATAACAGTTAAATTATATAGGTTTTCTATATGCATGGACACCAGTGTATATGTGCACTGAAAGCATTTCTAAATTTTTCTCCTTCTTCCTTGGCAGGAAATGCGAAACTTCTTCCTCTCTGTCTCATTAGAATTAGTCACTTCTATTCGTATTTTAACATACAAATTCATATTAGTCTCCAAGGGCTAGTTAACCCTAAATACGACATTGTTCATAACTCAGTGACGTCTACATTTCATTAACCATTCGTGAATGGAAGCTATTTACTGTTTATTCACTTTGCACCAAGACTTATACTGCGTTAATTGCATTCAATAGCAAACGAGTATTGTACTGTCAGAGTATTTTCGTACTTTGTTTGGGACATGTGTGCATTTGAAGTTCACGCATATCATCGGGCTGTTTGAACGCACGGCGTTATTGCCTTATATGCAGAGGATGCAACGTTGCAGAAAACGTTTGTGTGTTTTGAACGCACGGCGTTATTGCCTTTTATGCAGTGGATGCAACGTTGCAGAAAACGTTTGTGTGTTCAGAAGCTTTCTTGAACGGCTACTCCCTACTGCAGCTGTGACGTTTTTACCGTCGTGTCAAGACTGCAAAGCCATCGTGGCGCATCCGCCTTCATTATTCAAGGAAAAAAAAATAGGCAAAAGTGGAGAAAAAAAGAATTCGACGAAAGAAAGCCTGGCAGAATCGGCGGCAGATCTTCCGAGACCCATTTCATGTCCTACAAGATGCTGCTACTTTGTTAATCCTTATAAATGGGTCCTTTTGCAGGACGTTTCCTAGTGGCCTCGCCGGACTTTTCTGCATATTTAATTAACGACCTTTCAGACATGGACAGGAAGGAACGAAGGGAGACTGCGGCGCTGCTGCTGCCTCTGCCTCTCCTCTCTTCGCCTCTCTTGGGTCGAGACGCGAACCAAAATAAAATAAAGGGAAATATGACAGGAAAAAGATTTTCGGGAAATATTACCGTTGATAGTGATAATCGTAAATATATTTCCCTTGCTAAATAAAAACACGCTTGTCAACGATTTTGCCAATGCTCTCACGAGGATCCTTTTGAGATTCCGAAAGAACGATACAAAGGAATCTCAGGAAATATTACTACTGATAGTGATAATCGTAAATATATTTCCCTTGTATAAAGAAAAAATAACGCGCGCGCTTTCAAAATATCTTGCCAATGTTCTCAAGAGTATCTTTAAAAAAAGAAAAAAAAAAACATGCAGCATTTGCATAACATTTTTGCCCCAGATTTCATAAGGTTGTCAACCTGCTTTGGCCTGTTACTAATAATTGCCCCACACGAATATTTCCCTGAAATGTTTTTTTCAAATATTGTTGTAATGATGCTATAAGAGATGGTCTTCTGTAGGAAGCTGGCAGTGTAACAGACTTCTCCGACGGTGAACATGATCATAGCAAGTTAATGGCTCTGTCACTTACATACTTAAAGGTCAGGACTGAATTCCCTTCATTTTCGTTACTATTTAATCTGAATTTCACTCATTTTCACTTATGCATAAAGTAATACAGTGGCAAACCGTTCATGTCAAAGAAGCTACAAAAAAACGGATTCATCTGCGCAAAATCGCCTTTGGTGCGAAGTCGTACATTCTAAGAATTGCAGGTGATTAGCAACATTTGCACCTTTCATCGAGGGAAAATCAATATTCAGGCTTCTTTGATAGGGTGAGAAAGCAGATCGATAAAAGTACTACGCTGTAGAGAGAGAGAGAGAGAGAGAGAGAGAGAGAGAGAGAGAGAGAGAGAGAGAGAGAGAGAATGGGACCGAAGCACTTGAGTCGATACCATCTCTTTTTATAACCTTCCTCTATATAATGACAATAATAGAGAGTCGGATACTAATAATGGATCTAGAGAGAGAGAGAGAGAGAGAGAGAGAGAGAGAGAGAGAGAGAGAGAGAGAGAAAATCCGACTGTGAATAGAATGTTGGCTCTTTTACCTGGGCATAATGAAGGGGGTTTTTGCTTCACCTTCAGAAGGGAGACAATAGTTCATTAATTTATATTCTTAAATACCGATTGAATAGCCTCTAGGTGCTGGGAAAAACGCCTGTGCTTTATTAGCTGACTTTAAACTCACAAGCTTGCGACAATACCTAATTAAGGAAAAACTGCTCGGTGTTTTATTGCGACAGTGTAACAGAATATTTACGTAGTTGGTTTTTTAGCCAGCAGTTGTCTTACCCACTCGTTCAGTTCGTAGAGGAAAAGGGTTGGGTGACAGTTGTCCACGAACGAAGCGCAAGGCGGCAACATAAGATGGTTAATGAAGATCAATAATATACTCCCCCATACTGTGTTTATATATATAATATTATATATCTATATATATATAGATATATATATATATATATATATATATATCGTATATCAGGATATATTTCTTTACAGTGAGGAAAATGACAATTAAATACTAATATTGACTGACGCTGTCTTGTTTTTTTTTATAAGTGAATTATTATCATCAGAAATATTTCGGCTACCATTATTGGCTGTCCTTGTTTACACAGAAAGTATATTTCACTTCACCTTTCACTTTCAAACAAGGTTGTATTTATGATGTTAACAGGATCACAGGAGGGACTAGGACTCACTCCTATACCATACCTATACCTATACCTATACCTATACCATAGCCTGGTCAACAAGACGCTAACGGGAAGTTGAAATTGATCTCTCAAAGAGATGGTAATCTATCATTGAGATAGATGGTTCTCTCTCTCTCTCTCTCTCTCTCTCGTAATGGGAAGCAATTTCCTTGGAACTATTTCCAACGGAACTGAGATTACAATTTCTTTTCCATTTCTGTGTGCGTATATTTTTTCTCATTTCTGTAAGACCGAAGATTGCCAATAAGAAATCTTCCATACGTCCGTAAACGCTGTGAGATACGTAATGATGTTGTTTCTGATTGGAATTACCTAGGTATTCTTAAGAAACGTCTGTCTGTATTGGATTTTATATATTTATATATATATGTATATATATATATATATATAATATATATATATATATATACATATATATATATATATATATATATATATATATATATATATATTGTGTGTGTGTTCACCCCTTCCAAAACGAACTGGCGCCCTTATGCAATGAGATTATATTTTCCTTTTACCATATTTTGTTTCGCGCACCAGTCTTTTTCGCTTCGCGTGTTTCGTTAATAAACAGCAGCAATAACAACAGCGCCAGTTGGCACCTCTTTGGCCATCACCGTCATCACTATCATCATCATCATCATCATCACCGTCATCATCATCATCATCTCTTATACCCGTCGACCAATTTACCAAAATCATTAATTTCACAGCATCATTTTTCTCTGGCCGGAGTTTTTGGCTCCCTTTTTTTCCCCTTCGTGGATTCTCTCTCTCTCTCTCTCTCTCTCTCTCTCTCTCTCTCTCTCTCTCTCTCTCTAGGAGCTCCTTGTGAAGGCATGCTTGAATGTGTGTGTGTGTGTGTGTGTTCACTTTTGTCTTGTTTACGGGGCGGAGTATTGCAGAGAGAAAAAGACGAAAGCTATGGAAAGGTCGATCGCGAGCTAAAAATAATTTTCTGTAAACTGCATATATGAATTAAATTGCTTTTATTGAATGTCAAAAATATGATGGCTGTATTTTATTTTATAGTACATTACTAAATTACTTCGTTGCTGGTCAAATGGTTTAATGAAATTGTGATGTGGGTTAAACCGTTCAATAAATTTAATCGTATAGCCTTTGGGGTAATGTATTTAATCACAAAATTCAATTTAAATATCGGTACCCAAACAGAATGTTTAATTTTCCCTCTGAATGCCTTTATGGCAGCTGCACTCTCTCTCTCTCCCTCTCTCTTTCTCTACCCCCCTCCCCCCTCTCTCCCATCTCCCTTGCTCCCCTCCACCTACCGAAATCCCTCCCCTCCAGGCCACACTCCCCTACCGACCCCTCCTTTTCATATATCCGTTCGTATGAACACTGTATAATTTCATGTTTTGTTGTATTGGCTTTATCTCTTCGCTTATTGGACGCGCTATGGAACAGGTTTTATTCTTGTCGTGAATTAGGGAAATAAATGCACACGTCATATTTATCTCTGTATGTATCCTGGATACATACAACCGGTGATTGAATGGATGCCTGTCGGGGTGTATACGTGAAGGTTCGTAGTTGCCTGCATAAGACAAAAGCAGGCAGGGGTGCGCTGAAAAACATGACGGACATTAGCTGCGTTTTACTTCTTATCCTCCATGTGTCGCTGCACACTGACACTCAAGTCGTTCTTTCTTTATCTTTTAATCAAATCGTTCCCAATATTTAACATATTTACAGTGAGTTTCCAGTGCCGTTTGCCATTTCACCTGTGGTCCAGTTTTCTGTAATTTTTTTTTTACTTGTTGCGTCCGTGTTCTATGTAAGAAAAGTATAAGAGTAAACTTAGAGACGAGCATTTTTGACGTTCGAAACAATTTCTCTCAACGTGAATTTATTCTTTGGAAGCCAAAATTGACTGTCTTAGAAATGTAGAATGAATGAAACAACGAAAAATTATAGTTTTATAGCAATGATCCATGTTTCTTCACAATACATGAGTTAGAAAGCTTGCTACAGACCCCAATGTAATTAGCCTTTGGGTGAGTTATCATTAAAGCTCATTATTTGGTACAGATCATTCTGAAATCTCTCAAATAATTCTTAATTGAAATTTGATTATCACCGTTGAAAGGGGAATCGATCTTATAAAGACGACAAGAATTGGTTACCAGTTTTCAATTCAAATAAGAACGAGACTGGTTGTAGAATATCGTTGCAAGAATTTAGTTTAGGCACTTTCATATATTTCTTTTTCGGTTGTTTTATACTTTTAAAAAGTAGGGAGATTATTTCATTGGATGCGGACAAATAACAGTAACACCGAGACTTTATGACGCCCATTCACCACAAAATATTTATTCGTCTGTTTGCGATGAATTTAATTAAGATTTTAAGAGCTCTTTACAATTCCCATTTCCAGGCATATTTTGGCGTGAAGTAACGCGTAACTGTTCAGCTTGATAAAAGAGAGAGAGAGAGAGAGAGAGAGAGAGAGAGAGAGAGAGAGAGGAGAGAGGAGAGATAGAGAGTGGGAGAGAAGAGGAGAGAGAGAGAGAGAGAGAGTGGTGGGGTGGGAGGTAGGTGCATAGTCAATTTCATCCATTAGGCATAAAAACGAATCCCATATAACTTCATATTGAATTGTCTCCGAACTGTTTCCAACTTGGAAATAGATTAAGTAAAAAGGTTGCTGGAACCTTTAAACAAAATGACACAAAATCATATTCATATTTGTAAAGGTTTTTAGGCCAACTGATAACGAAGAGCGCCATTATATTGAAGACTGTTGGGGACATCTATGGAGAAAGATAAACTTGGAATGTAGAGGAAAATCTCGTAAGAAACACTTGTCTTAGTTTCACAAATGACTTTCAGATTAACAGTCAGTCCTCTATGCTGCACATTTACAGACTTTTAAACACTGTAATGGTAGTATATCAGGTATTAACATTATTTTTCTTGGTAACATTTCTGGTAAGAAAGCAAATGGCATAAACATTTATATTTCAGTGGTTGGCGAAGTTTTCAAGGAAATCCTTGTGAAATTAAAAATATGGACAGTGACTCTACCCAGCACTTTAAAAGTGAACGAAGAAGTTCTTTAGAATTTATCCTCTATTGGGTACCTGATGTCCCTGGATGCCAATTTCGAGTAAATAAGTAAATAGGTAAATGAATAAATAAATAGATAAGTAAATTTCCAACAGACCATAAGAACTTGTGTGAACAGTAGCGGTGACAGAAAGGTCTGATCACAGCGTTCAAGTTCCTACCTCGAACGCAGCTTCCAGCTTGTTTGACAAAAGCGTTCCAGCCACTTGGGTAATCATTATACGCTACCTAATTAAGCGTGAGTAGGAAATAGTATTATATCAGCATAAATTAATTCATTCAAGAGTGCCTTGGTTTTTTTTCCATTCCCATTTCGATAGAAACCACTTTCCTCTTCTCGATGAATTTTCCGGCTAATAATAACGTATCGTTAAATTACTCCGTCGCAAAATAATTGATGTTTCGTTTTGTTTCGTGTTAGTGACCGATCATTTTTGGGGACGGGATTTTCGTCCTGAATTAGGTTATGCAATTCATTTTCTTCGTCGTCGCGCGCCGTGTTGCATATCACGGACGTATTTTTCTACCATTAACTATGCATGTTGTCGGAACTTCATTTACCATCACAGTTATCTGTGTTTTGTGTGTGTGTATATATATAGCTTTATCATATATATATAATATATATATATATATATATATATATATAATATATATAAATAATATATATATATATATAGATTACTATCCCTCGTTCATAGAAAATATAATTAATGCAGAAGCTGTAACTACCGCTTATTTCAATTCGAAGCATAAAACCAATTTTGTTATTTAAGCTCAGGGAATCTACTTTGCATTTTCCTTCGGTATTACCCGAGTTGATATGCATATCATACACAATATTAGCTCTTTTTTTTCACTCGATCTAGATTTGCAGCATCAGTTTCGTGGAAAAGATGGCGGTATGTAAATGTGTTTAGGTGAATTTTAAAAGGATCACAGGAATGCGTTTTGAATTTTTTTTTTTTTCAGTCACCGAGGGATTGCCAGTCTCGGCGATCATTTGTATGCAATTGTTGAGTTGTTTTCTCGTGTTCAGTTGTAGTTTTTAAGAGTAGTTTTATCTTGTACATAATGCGCAGCTTTTTTTTTTTTTATTGTGGGTGGATTTAATTGACTCCTGGTACCGTTATTTTTTTTCTGCAATTCGTTCTTGTACCTATCTATTCCACACGGTTTTTTTTAATATGCTGGTTATTTTCACATGCATTATTATATCAGTTTACGTGGCCTTTTTGTGCATTTTTTCGGCATACATAATTATTTTATTTTATACATTTGATGAATAGTATGCGAAGGACTATCCGTACAAAAGCCGGGGACAAGTCGTTAATTAGCAAAGCTTATAAAAAAGTAGGGAGATTATTCCCTTCTCTACTTGATCTCTGTGATGACATGTTACCAACTCACTCCTCCGGTAGGTGTTCGGATCTCATTGTGATCCATTGCCATGGATTAGCAAGAGACTCGAGCGCTTGACCCTTCTTAGTTTGGGCCCTGTATCCTACACATGAGATTACAACAACATTTGAGTTCCAGTTTTTGCTTGGTCACATCCATTTCCCTTCAAAGGAGTGATTGAATGGACGAACCTACTTGTTTTATTCTTATTAATATTTTTTCCCATATTTATGTATTTATTTGCAGGCGTATATCCTGGTTACCCATGTCTAAACACAAAAAGTAATATTTTTGAATATACAGTTTGTCCCGAAAATAACTTTGTTCATTTATGCGTAATATATATATATATATATATATATATATATATATATATATATATATAAATATGGGGATACAATCCACAATGATGTGAAATCCTTCAGTAGTTTAAAATATATATTTCTTGTACAGAAACTTATGGCTTTCGACCATCAGCTGTGGTCTTGTTCACTAAAATGTGACATATCACCTCAAGGAACTGACATGTAGGAACGCAAACATACTTTTTTTAAAGCATTTGAAAAAACAATAAAGATGAGGTAACAAGCTAGTTAACTATTATTATGAATGATCATTGTGGATTGTATCCCCATTTACTTAGAGGTGCGACATAGTACCTAGTTTCTGCATATATAAATATATATTATATATATAATTTTTTAGTGCTATGGTATTATTATGGGTATTCCTATCTATCCTTGTACGATTTACTTGAAATGTACACATTTTGCAAGGGAATTGCTGACACCCATTTATTTTTTATTAGTAACTTTCCACCGTTCATCGTTTGGTGTGTGCATCATTTAATATTCAGTAACTAGCCTGTTATTATAACTTGTAGAATATTACTGAATCAGACAGTTCCATATTGACGATAATATTACTGAATCGGTTCCATACTGAATGGTTCATCTAAGCACAAATGATTTAGCGCCCCAAACGTTGCAATTATGAGTTTATATAACTTAATATTGTAACTCACTCTGGACATGTTTATGTTTGTGATGCAATAGGATCGCTTCCTGATTTTATTTCGAATTGGTTTAGCATATGATATTGCTCACCTATAATAGTAATTCCTGGATACCAGACGTTGCAGGCAATCCAGGTGGCTTTGCGATAAGGCTGGGAATTTTTGACATAGTATGGTATAACAGACTAAGAAGTATTTAAAAAAAGTTGGAATAAAGAGCTCAATTTAAAATAGACATGAATAATTATCACATCACCGTGATTCATATAGATTATTCGAGCCACAAATGTCCTTTAATATCTAATTCGCTCTACCTCGGAATTGATATATTTTCATATTTGTAAACAGAAGGGGAATTTTTTAGTTAATAATAATTTCGTCCTCTCGTGGGTTCGAACTACCGTCCAGCGGACAGACGAAATCAAAACTTCAGTGACGTTATCGATTTCGTCTCTGTCCGCTGGACGGTGGTTCGAACCCACGAGAGAACGAAATTATTATCAACTAAAAGATTCCCCTTTGGTTTACATACATGAAAATATATCAATTCCGAGGTAGAGGGAATTAGATATTAAAGTACGTTTGTAGCTCGAATAATAAATTAAAATAGACATATATAGCTAAAGATTGCAGACCTACCTAATTTTGAGACAGAAACCAAAGGGAAGCCATATGTGACATCGCTCGCCATGAGAATAGAAATTATGAATGACGAAGTGTACAATTAATTAAAAAAGGTAGTTATAGTAGTTATAGAACACCAACCTTATTCTGTGCATTCTCCTCGTTCTTATCGTCTTGCAAATTACACACGAGATTATTTAGTTAGGTAAATGAACAGCGCCCGAGTATACTATCAGCAATTTTATTTAAGCAGGCCTGATAACTTGCATTCCTATAGATAACTTGCATTCTTATTGACATCTTGCATTCCTATTGACAACTTGCAGTCTTACTGATATCTTACATTCTTATTGACAACTTACATTCCTATTGATGACTTGCAATCTTATTGACAACTTACATTCTTATTACATTCTTACTGCACAGTTTTTCTGAATGAAAGCGACGCACTATATAACATGCCAAGATATCCTAGGAATTTCTTTCAGAAAATACGTCATTTAATATGATACAATTAATATAGAATGCACAAAGATATCTGGATGAATGACGGATATTTACGCTAACGCCAAGCGGATTTCTTCATTAATTGCTACACTAATTAATCGCAGTGAAATTAGTTACAATTACATTGCACGGTAATCTTGGAAGTGAATATAATAATGTTATCAGATACATTGTCAGCATCATACTTGAAATTCCATTTTTAACAGAGCGGGAACGCTACCTGAGTGTATACATACACACCCCCATATATAGTATATGAATATATATATAATATATATATATATATATATATATATATATATATATATATATATATATATATATATAAAGGTTTTTTGCCACGAAGGAAAAATGAAAAACGCGAGATAGCCAAGTACTTTCGGTCCTGTTCGGACCCTGAGTACTTGGCTGTCTCGCTTTTTCATTTTTCCTTCGTGGCAAAAAACCTTTATTTATACATAGCATCACGTTTTATATACTTCGTGATCAAGTTATTCATATATATATATATATATATTATATATATATCTATTTATATATACGTATATATATATATAATATATACTACTATACATATATATATTATAATATATTATATATAATTATTATAATATATAATTATGGTAATATATGTATTATTATATATTATAAGATTACGAAAATATATTATAGTATATTTATAATATGATATATATTCAATATATATTTAATGTATATTATATGTAATGTAACATATTACGTATATATATATATATATATATATAATATATATAAACTAGTATATACTGGTATTTATATACTATATATAAGTATATATATATATATATCTGTGTGTGTGTGTGTGTGTGTGTGTATGTATGTATGTATATAGAAACAATGGCCGCTTATCACTAGATGCCTTTGTTTGTAGGATTTTGAACAGAAATTCAGAAAGTGAGTGTTAAAAACTGGATTTTATTTTATTTGTTTCTTATAGTGATTAGCGCACTCAAAAAGAAGAGCGGGATTAATTAAACAAGCTAAACCGAGGTCATAGCGGCTGTTAAAAATTAATATAACTTATGCTGTCTATAAGTCTCGTTATATAGAAAACTGATAAAAATCCAACTACGAAGACATGTTCTTCATAATGATACAGAATTTTGTAAGACTATGTAATCGTTTTCTAAGTTTTCCCACAAGCATGATGACAAGCGTTTATTATTCCTCAACAAGAGCATTGCTTTGTTTAACAATCAGGCCTGCTTTAATTAGTGTTCCCGACCTTTCCTTTGTAAATCCATTTTACGTTTAGAGGGCACAGCTTTTCATATTTCATGCTTAACATTTTCATATATGTATGACATGTCACCATCTCTACGACTCAATCAAAGAATCTTTGATTTTATCATATTTCATGGTTAAGGTTTGTTTCTAGGGTTACGCGTTTCTCTACTTTATTTGTGTATTTAGTAATTCTGTTATTTCCGAATGTGTGTGGAGACGTTAATCCAAAGGTTCCAATAGACATGGCATTGGAACTAAATTTAATAGAAGTCTTCCTTCACAGCTTAATTGTATATGTAAAAGTAAAATGAATCGTATTTGGAATTTTTGTTTTGTATTAATTTTATACATTATCTATATATATGTGTGTGTGTGTGTGTGTGTGTATGTATATATATATATATATATATATATATATATATATATATATATATATATATATATATGTATATATATATATATACACACACACAAACAACATTTGTAATGACCGGAAAGAAAAGAACGAAGGTCTTTTTAAATCCCCTTTATATAGCACTTTAACTTAAGCTAACTTACACCATCAGGAACGATTTTCTTCCAACCGATAGTATTTATTACGGATCAGTGAATCTTTTTCTAGCAAACTCCCCCCTTTCACTAGTGATGTTATAAATTTTACTATCCATATGAATTCGTTAGGTGTTATGCTTGGTTGGAGCATGTGTCTCCAATTTCTACAGATTAGATTCTTGTACCTGAATGAATTTTCAGTCCAATATTATACAAACCCGTGTTAATAAATCTGTAAACATTTGCTTTTGTTTATTGTGATTTGTGTTAGGCAATTAATTTATGATTAATTCTTTATCATTAAAAAAAATTCAGGACCAGTTCTCTCTGCTCTCTCTCTCTCTCTCTCTCTCTCTCTCTCTCTCTCTCTCTCTCTCTCTCTTTATGTCTTCACCATTCCAAGATGGCTAAAAAAAAGGAAATGCTTCCCCGAGACGCCAATATCCACCTCTTTTTATATTTCATTTGCAATTTACAGCGACAGGTTAGCATGTTTTGAACTTGTTTTTTTTTATTCTTTTTATTCTCTCTACCTTTATTGATGAAATATTAAATACTTATTATTTTTCCACCCGTAAATTGAATACGAGTTTGAATCATTTTATTTAAAAGAATACGGGTATTTTCATCTTTCTAAGTGATCGTGCGCATGCTTACATGTGTATTCCCCCCCCCCCCCCCCCGCAATACAGTAAAACCTAGAAGGCATAGACTCTTGATATGGCCAGATTTTTTTTTTTAGTGTCTTATGACAAATAGTCTCTTATTTGTTGTTTTCCTAATCCTTGAGTGAAATGCTTCTGGCCAGTCGAGAAGCTTTGGAGGAGGGGGGGGAGGGGGGGAGGGGGAAGTGGGGTAGGAGATGGAGTGAGGAAAAAGGTGAGATCTGAGGGGAGAATGAAAATCAGACCTGTTCTGTGCTACACTTTGTGTGTGTGTGTGTGTGTGTTCTCATACTATACCCTGACATACGAGTATTAACCTTCTTTCAAGTGTAAAAGAGAATTTCTCAAATTGTTTCGTTCAGGAATAAACTTCGTCTGGACACTTGACTTCGTCCCTGAGTCAATTTCAGTCATATTCATAATTTTGTGGTGCTTTTCTTGTTGGTAGTTATTAAAAAACGGATTTTTTGCTTTATTTTTTTTTAACTGAGAAATTATTTTTAAAATTTGGCTGTTACTCTCAAACTGAATCTAACCATGCTCAGAAATCAGAGTCATTAGAATGAAAATTAAAGTATTCCCATAATTCTTCATATGAACAGCATTATTATTTGTCAATAGAGATTGTTGCCTCTACTAAAGGTACCTTTTCGTCCCAGATTTCAGAATGCTTGTGTCTGTCTACCAGGCTTTATTCACACTGCTTTCAAAATGTTACGGCCACAACATCACGAATAATTTGGAAATTGTAATCCGGGTTGGGTTCGGTCAACCGCCTACCCAGGCATGTGGTTGATATGCTTTGACATATTATGCTTGACAGTCTCCCACACGCATGCGCCGTATAATTCGATTAAATCAGAAGAAAGGAAGAGTATTGAATAGAGGGAGACATCTCCTGGACATCCCAGTAGTGAAATATCTTCATTACACTTTTTAACATCTTGTTTCCTTCGCTTTAGTCGCGTTTATTCATTGTCCAAAACTAGGATTAAAAGGATTTTGGCATATTGCAAAAGGAGTAGTCGTAAATATAGAAAAATTCATGTAAATGAACTAGAGTTTAGTAGTAAAATACTGTAAACCTTCTCCTTATTCATATTCCGCATTTGTGTAGCTACACCGATGTATGTAACCAACCCTTCAGCTTACAGGGTCAGTGTCAATAACCGAGATGTTGTGACACCAGTTTTTAACAGACATAATCAATCAAGCTTACAGGGTTTAAGTATATGAGAATGTAGTATGTATGCGGCACAGGCATTTGCTCTAGTATATAAGGTAGGGAAACCAGCAAATATTAATCTAGATGCCTGAAAGGGAGAAATATACCATATCCAAAATTAATTCAAACTAATTTCGAGTTTTGACAGAACATAGTCATACAGGTATGGAGTAATGCAATTATCTGAGCAGCGTCCAATCCGCGAACGAGAACAGGAGAGAGCGCCTCAAAGAAAGCCTGATTTCGCTCACCGAATATATTAAACAATCCTCTGTTTATTGCTTGCATGCATATTGCAGGACAGTGATGCTGCTGCTGCTGCATTTGCTGGAGAGAGAGAGAGAGAGAGAGAGAGAGAGAGAGAGAGAGAGAGAGAGCCCTCAGCAATCATGTTGAAAGGAATATTTATTTTTCGAGTGTGTATATGGTCCATTGTACATCACGAGACAGAGAGAGAGTTTCCACCCTGCTTTCATTCGGGAGAAACATTCTTCATTAAGAGGAAATCTTCCTCTTTATTTATTTATTTTTTCACTTTATTCTATGTTCCTCTCTCGTCTGTTTTGAGCCTCATGGTCTGGCAGTTTCCATATTTCCCCTCTCAATTACTTTGCACGTCACGTCGCTTCAGGAATTATTGTAATTATATCTCCCGTGTGTGATTATTCTTCATAGGGTGAATTACCCTCTTGTCATTTGTGTTCATACGCTTATTGACTTGTTTAGAGTTCGTATATTCTGTACATAATTTGGGTACGAAGCCTTGTGGTTTTAATTACTATGGTAATGTGTATCGTGTGTCATTGTGTGTTTATTTTTTTCAGTATTGTTGATTAGGCAAAGAATATTATTACTGTTGTTTTATACCTACGAAATAAAGGTGATACGGATAAGAGCAGTAATAATATTATCATTTCTGTACTTAATATTATTAATGATATTGAAAGTAGCATTACGATCATAATCGCAATTGTTACAAATGATAACGTTGTTACTATAAATGCTTTTATCCTTCAGTATTTTGGTGATGATTCTGTGGTGCCGTACAATTAAGCTAATGATAGTAGTAAATAATATCATTACTGTTTTTCATATTAATGATACTGATCTTAGCATAGTGGTGATAACACCTGTAACTGATAATAATATTCAAATTGTTATTGTTACTGATTTGATCTTAGAGTAATTAATCAATAACGGTATTATGGTGCCACAGAATTAATAACAATAATAGCAATAATATTGGTACTACTATTGTCATTATCCTTGTTAATAATTTTATTGCTGAGTAAATTACTGACAATGATTGATATCATTACTCTATTTCATATTTCTAATTATACAGGTTTTAGCATTATGGTAATAATAACCGTAGCTGTTATTGATATTAACATTGTTTTTATTGTTGATTTTATTGGTATATTATTAACAATGATTTTGTGGTGCCACAGAATTGAGGTAATAATAATAATTATATCTCCAGTGAAGTTTATATTACTAATTATATTGGGACTAACGTAGCAATACCGCAGTTGTTATAACCGATATCATTGTTATTGTAAATGATTTTATCCTTAAGTAAACTACCCTGGGTTCGTCTTGGTTAGAGTTCCTCGTTGGACAAGTGGTCTACGTGCTCGCCTACCGATTCGGTAGTCCCGAGTTCGAGTCCCCGCTCTGCCAACGTGGAACCAGAGGAATTTGTTTCTGGCGATTAGAAATTAAATTCTCGATATAATGCGTTTCGGATCCTACAATAAGCTGTAGGACGCGTTGCTAGGTAGCCTAATCAGTCGGTTCCTAGCCACGTAAATAAAAAAATGTATCTTAAACTAAGGTATACTTTTCATCTTAGTTAGACTGAAGGTGAGCCCAGGATAGGGTTCGAAGTCTTTTTATACATGTTTATCTAAGTCTCACCTTATGCAATGTTACTCTTGTTCTCGGCACTGAGAGTTCGACACAATGATTGCGGTTTTGAATATTGCCAATGATATTTCTAATTATATTGAGGTCAAGGTTTTGGCGATAACAACCGTTCTTTTTGCTAATGATCTCATTGTAGTTGTCTCTGAATTTATCCATGAGTAAGTCATTGATTATGATTTTGTGGTGCCACAGATTCTAAATAGTAATAATAATAATAATAATAATAATAATAATAATAATAACATAATCTCTTGATATCATATTACTAATGATATTGAAATTAGCATCATAATTATAACAGACGAAATTGTTACTGATTTCATCCTTGAATGGGTTATTGATAGTGATATTATGGTGCCACTGAATTATAATAATAATGATAATAGTAATAATATCATTACTGTATTTTATATTACTAATATTACTGAGATCAAGGTTATGGGAATAACAATCGTTCTTGTTACCTGATCAATTTTGTCTGATTATATCAATGATTAAGTTATTAATTATGATTTCGTGGTGCCGCGGAATTAAGATAATAATAATAATAATAATAATAATAATAATAATAAATAATAATAATAATAATAATATGAAGGTAGGAGACCCTCTCTTAAACATGTTTTGTTAAAGATGATGGCAGCATCAGTGGAATTGATTTTATATATGTCTTTTCATTCTTCTTATTATTCTCTCTCATCAGGGCTGATATTTGCTAATAGCTGGCCGATGTTCATATCTTGGTTAAAGAAATGTTTTCTAAAAATAACTAATTTTATTGTTATGATAACAAAAGTGGTTAACAAATCTTAGTAATGGAATTCCAACGTTTCCAACCGTATCATCGGTTCATTTTCAAGGAAAGGTGAGCGTGAACTGATTGGAATGGGTTGTTGTTGTTGTTGGAGTATTAAGCTGGCTTTATGCCAGCACGGGCTTTAGCTAATGTAGCAGCCCGTAGGTCATTTTGAATTATTTTTTTAGATGCATTGGTGATTTAAGGATATGAGGCGATCTTTTTATTTATGATTTTATGGAATGTGCAGGTGGAATGGTATGGATTTTCAAAGGTGAAAGGAAAAGTGAATAGGCAAGGTTACAAACTTCCCCTTTAAAACCCTAAGGTACCATTAGTAGAAGATAAAGATCGATAGTAGCGAGTCCTGGCGAGTCAGAGATAGCCAGTAATGAAATCGAAAAATTTATAGTCGTAGAAAAACGGAAAAAAAAAAAAACGCAACTCTATGGAGTTCAAGTACCATATTTCACTTTACGAGAAAAAAAAAAGCAGAGAGCGTCGATCGTTTAGCAATAGGGAACGACGAAGGAAAAACGAAATATTATCAGTTTTAGAAACAGGATAACAAAAAATTGGAATGGGGTCGTTCGGCGGTATTTATTGTGTCCCAGGTGCTCTGTCTGATGGGCGCTGCGTTTTCATTGGCTGAACAGAGGATTAAGTCCCTGAGTCAAAGCGTCTTGCAGAGGTGGAAGCTCGCACTGCTCTTCGCGTGCGGACGCTGGAGGACTGGGAGCATAGTATTGGGCAGGGGCACCTGATTGGTCCGTTCGATCGCTCTATGGTGCGGCGGGCAGCGCCCTACCGTGCCACCGTCGGGAGGAGTGAAGTCTCTTGAGTGGTGTTAAGGCTGGGTCTCTCCTTCCCGATGTGTAGGGCCTCTAAGAGGCGAGGCGACGGTGGTCTGCTGCCTTATCGATAATACCAATATTAGGAATAATGTCCTTCCGAGTTATCCTGGTATTGTGGACGTTTTTTGCATGATTATGGATGGCTCCTTCCTGAGCGTGGCAGGATATCCTCTTGGAAAATCGCATCGTTGTCATACCAATGTAGGCGCCGGGGCACTTCCCATGACAGGGCATTTGTATTGGTAGACAACGTTAGTTTTCTTGAGAGGGTCCTGCATCACAGGGGCTGGGTTGTTTTTCATAATCAGGCCACTGGTCTTCTTGCTTTTATAGTAAATGATCAATTTTACTTTTTTCGCAGGGTCCGTGGGGGAGACATTCCTTTCGATGATGTTACGAAGGGCTCGCTCATCCTCTTTGTATTTCTTGTGAAATACTCCCTTGTAAAAGAGAGTGACGTCTTCAAGGGCGACGGGGCGAGGCTCCTGCTGGTACCACTTATCGATGTTTCTGCGAATGGCTTTTTCGATGTCCCGGTTGGAATACCCGTTGTTAATTAAGAACTTGGGCAACACGTTCTAATTCAGTGTGCGTGTCCTTCCACGAAGAGCAGTGTGGAGAGAGCTCTCTTGATGAAGGCGCTGATTGCAGTGCGTTTGTATCTCTCTGGACACTCGCTCTCGCCGTTCAGGCACATGCCCAGGTTCGTGGGTTTCGTATACACTTGTGTTACGAAGCGTTCTTCTTGTTGCCCGACGAGAACGTCAAGGAAGGGGAGGCGACGGTCACGGCAATGCTCGATGGTGAAGTTGAGTCTGCTGTGGTCGTGGAAGGCTTGTCGCAGGCGCTCTATTTCTTCCACCGTGTTGGCACTGATGAAGGTGTCGTCAATATATCGGACGTACATAGACGGTTTCTCGATGGTGGCGAATACCCGACGTTCCACAGTACCCTATGTAGAAGTTCGCGAAAAGTACTCCGAGGGGAGAACCCGCCATCGCTACGCCGTCTTTTTGCGGTGTACATATGGCCTCTGTGGGTGGAGAAAGGGCCCTTTTTCGTACATATTTCAAGGAGTTTTGGAGGGCATGCTCAGGGATGTTTAATGGGGCGTGGAGTCGTCTCTGTATACACGATCCAGAATTATCTGGATTGTTTCATCCACGGGGACGTTCGTGAAACAGGGACTCCATAATAATAATAATAATAATAATAATAATAATAATATCATTCCTATATATCATATTACCTTGTCAATCAATAATAAAGTCATTAATTATGATTTCGTGGTGCCACTGAATTAACATAATAATAATAATAATAATAATAATAATAATAATAATAATAATAATAATAATAATAATAATAATACTGTTTTTCAAATACTAACGATACTGAGATTATCATTATAATAATAATAACCACTGTTGTTACTGATAATGTTGTTATTGTTAACGATTGCATCCCTGAATAAGTTATTGATAATGATGTCGGGGTTCCATAGAATCAAGGTAGTCATAACAATAACAATGATTTATCCAATGAATTTTATATTGCTAATGGTATTGAGATCGCCACTATGGCATTAACTACCGTACTTCTTACCAACAACCTCATCATTATATTGTCTCTGATTTTACCACTGACTGAGTCATTGATTATGATTTGTGTGACGTCATCCTTATCATTCCTTTCCGTTGCAGAGCGAAGAGCGATCGTGTCTCCGTCTGTAGCGAAGACCGGGAGAGGGGCGAGGACTCGGACTCCCAATTCTCCTACAGCGGCGCCAGTTCTCCATCCCAGGTAATTTGAGGGAGTCAATGGAACAGAGAGAGAGAATAAGGAGTAGTAGATGCAAGGATGAAAATGCATTTGGGGGGGAAGGGAGGGAAGAATGGAAGCGAGGAGGCGAACATTGTGAATGGAAGAGGAGGAACGGATTGAGAGTGGAAAGGGTTGGTAGAGGAAATGAAGGAGACTTGGAGAGCGTAGTATAGGAAATGATGGATGTAAGCGAATGAAATAGATTGGGGAAAGGGGGACTTAAATGAAAAAAAAAAAATAAGGAGAAGATGAAGCAAAGGCAACAAATATGTCGTATGGAAATGTAATAGTGCAGTATGATGAAGGGGAAAATGAAATAGAAAGAGGTCAGAATTACAATATCTAGAAATGCTTTTCTGTGTGTGTGTGTGTATATATATATATATATATATATATATATATATATATATATATATATATATATATAGTATATATATATATGTATATATGTATGCATATATATATATTTATATATATGTGCTTACATATCAATATGTATTTATATAAAATTTATGTATTATATATATAACACATTTAATACTGGATGTATATTTAAATATGATATATCTAGAGGTTTATAACGAGAGCAGTGGTATAAGAAAATGCAGAATACAAGGTAAGTCGATGCAATATGAGCAAAGAAAGACAAAACAATATGTTTTAGAAATAGTTGGGAAAATCCATAATTATTTTTATTGTCTATAAATGTATCATTCGAGTTATATATGACAATTTTCTTTCACTGATTCTGGTAGAAAGTCAAGAGAGAAGATTTGGAAATAAAATTTAAATATGTCTATATATATATGTGTGTGTGTGTGTGTGTGTGTGTGTGTGTGTGTATGCATGTATGTTTTTTTCGCGCTAAGACGGAGCCGTAAGAATTCTAAAATCACATCTTTTATTTTCAAACATTAAAATACAACAGTCAAGACTGCTTTGACTCTTGCACTGTAAAAAGCTAAGTGGTATATCTTAGTTTAACCAGACCACTGAGCTGATTAACAGCTCTCCTAGGGCTAGCCCGAAGGATTAGATATTATTAGCTGGCTACCAGCCAATTGGTCACCTAGCAACGGGACCTACAGCTTATTGTGGGATCAGAACCACAATATATCGAGAAATTTATTTCTATCACCAGAGAAATAAATTCCTCTGATTCCTCGTTGGCCGAGCCGAGAACCGAACTTCGGACCACCGGATTGGTAGCCCGAGTGCGAAAACCACTCGTCCAACGATGAACTCCTTACACTGTGACTGCTGTATGAAGACCATGGTTTATACAATGCATCCTCCGTAGATTTTCTTGTCTTTGCTTCGAATCGACAGGTTCAGGATTATTGTGGTGAACTTCCGCTCGCGACGGGAACTTTTCTAAATGCGCCATAAATAACTCCAGCAAGAAGATAATGGTACAGATAATGGCCAGAGGGCTGCCGGCAACAATAACGATTCGCAATAATTACTGAAACTAACATAATTTAATTGATGGCGATAGGGCATTGCAAGTGTAAATAAAAGACGAGAGCGGCGGATGTATAATAGGATAGCGCAGTGCGAGACTTTTCCAAGCGTAGCCTTGACCGAATGATAATAATAATTGTAATAACTGGCGGGGAACCTGATGAAATAACGGATCTGCTTCGGAATAAATCAGGAACGCTCATTTGTTTTTAATGTATGAAGCGAAAGCGAATTAAAACTCAGGCGGAATTGTGATAATTCAGCGGAATGGAAGGCAACGCGCGCGTACTAGCAGTATGCCATCCCCTCTAACCCTACGCCCCCTACAGGAGACGAGAAATTACCCCATGCAACTGAAAATAACCCAACATTTTGCGGCTTTGATAATAAATAAATCTATAGATTATGTTTATATGCAATATCACGAATACTAATAAGCATGTTGATCTAAACGTACCTTGTTACAATTACCCTACACTTGAAGATATTGCCCTGACGTCTAAGATTTTGACCAGATTACCCTACGCGTGGGGTAATTACCCTACAGTTGGCAACACTGGCGTGTGGCAATAAAAGTTAGAACCGCGCACGCAGACGCCAGAACCCAGACCCTACAGAATTGTGAGTCTAGTTTCTCCTTCGTTCATTTTTAAAACTTATTGAATCTTCGCTTTGTTGTTTTGTTTGCTTTTGTGTAACTTCATATAGGAGGTGGTGGTAATGTATAGCTCCTCCTTGGACGAGTGGTTAATGTGTTCACCTACCGATCAGCCATTTCTCGATATAATGTGGTTCGGATGCCGCAATAAGCTGTAGGTCCCGTTGCTAGGTAACCAATTGGTTCCTAACCACGTAAAAATATCTGATCCTTCGGGCCAGCCCTAGGAGAGTTGTTAATCAGCTAAGTGGTCTGGTTAAACTAAGATATACTTAACTTTTAGACGAATGGAAACACTTGTTTGAATTTTCTAGAGTGGTTGAATGTTTCACCATACATATAAATGCTCTTTTAATGTATGTACTTTCATGCAGCTAATTATTATTATTTCTTGAAACTAAACCTGATAGCAAAAAAAAATCCCAAGGCCTGTTTTGTAAATTTAAAG
This sequence comes from Macrobrachium nipponense, assembly GCF_015104395.2. Lineage (NCBI taxonomy): Eukaryota > Metazoa > Arthropoda > Malacostraca > Decapoda > Palaemonidae > Macrobrachium > Macrobrachium nipponense. The sequence goes on along the minus strand of NC_061102.1, from coordinate 28,725,052 downwards.
TGAAAAGCGCCGTTGGAAATCATGGCAATTATTATAACTAACACGCTGATATCATTTTATGCAAATCTGTCTGGGGCCGTTTAAAGAAACGCGGATTTTCCTCTTCCCAAATTCGTAGGAAAGAGCGAGAATTAACTATCTGTTGGGGGAATTATTTAAATAGTTGTAGTAGATACCAGATGGCCTTCATAAACCCGGAGGAATTATAATGGATCAAAATGTAATTTACTGGAGTTAATATCGCCCGCTGTAAAACTTCGCCCAGTTAGGGGAAAGATTCTCTCTCTCTCTCTCTCTCTCTCTCTCTCTCTCTCTCTCTCTCTCTCTCTCTCTCTCTCTCTCTCTCTCTCTCTCTCTCTCTCATACCAAGATGCTCTCCTTCAATTGTTTTCAGTCTGTTCCCATAAAAGCAAATCTCTCTCTCTCTCTCTCTCTCTCTCTCTCTCTCTCCACATATATCTGCCGTATTCCTGCTAAATGTACGAGATGATCTCTTTCAATTGTTCTCAGTCTTAATGCAAAAGTAAATTCTCTCTCTCTCTCTCTCTCTCTCTCTCTCTCTCTCTCTCTCTCTCTCTCTCTCTCTCTCTCTCTCTCATGTGTATGATATTCCGTTGAAATAACAATGTGATGAAAAATTATAGAAACATTTTTCTTATTTTATCAACTTTGTATTTTTATCCGCGGTTTTTTGCAAGTAAAGTTATACACGTGAGAAACACGACTTTTTGCGTGGGATCTCTCCCCTCTTGGTGGGTGGACAAAAAAAAAAGTAGGAAAAAGTATATATAAGTTAAATATGCATAACAGTTTCTTATTCTGTGTGTGTGTGTTCGTGTGTGTGTGGTTTGATTTTCTTTTAGTCGCCAAGATGTGGTTTATCGTATTTTTTGTTGGAGGGGGGCGTTCATTTTGCTTCTTGAGAGATGCGATATGAAGCGAAGATTTTCAAATCCGACCGTAATTCTAGGAAGAAATATTTTCAATATATTCGTCATATCCTTCCACTTTTTCTATGAATAAAACACGTGACAACAAAGAATACTGACAGCGAGTAGGATTCATTCGAGACGACACTATTGTCATAAGTGATTAAAGTAGATTATCGTAATGTGTACAACGAAAACGTCTAGAATAGCAATTCTAAAATTCTTCCGAGCCACCCGACGTTAAAACAGAGAGCTACAAGAGAGAGAAAGAGGGGGGTGGGGGGGGGGCGAGTGGGAAGGGAGGGGAGATACAAATGTCTCCCTTTCTCTTTCCCTCCTAAAATATGCTTATAACCATTGATCCTCGTCCTAAAACGTATAAAGCGACCAGATGGAAAAATGCCGATACTCGCTGATGTGAGGCGGTTACAGGGAAAAGAATGAGACCTTTTAACGAAAAAAGGCGAGCCAGCCACAGCGATTTCACTTCATCAATAAGGGACAAATTAATTAAAACCCTCTGTTTGACAATGAGAGGTCGACAATTGTTCTCAATATCGCCGGCAAAAGTTGGAAGCACAAATTGAAGATGATTTTTAAGGGCTCCTCCACCTAGCCAGCTCTCTCTCTCTCTCTCTCTCTCTCTCTCTCTCTCTCTCTCTCTCTCTCTCTCTGTAATTAATATTATAAATATGCTTATATGCATTCATACGTACATACATGCAAGCCTTATACAGAAAAATCTTTTGTATATTAAAGCCATTGGTGGCTTTTTGAATTAACAGAAAAGAAAATTCTGTCTTCAAGTCAGAGAACGACTGAGACAATAAAAATCTATTAAGTGACCGTGTCTAAAATCCGAGTAGAGAAGCGAGTTATATTATACAGAGAGAGAGAGAGAGAGAGAGAGAGAGAGAGAGAGAGAGAGAGAGAGAGTAAGCCGTTGGACTTTAGGGGAATATGTGAATATATATGTCTGTGTATATATTATGTAAATAATGTATAAAGAGAGATTGAGAGAGATCGCCTCGTTACGATTAACACTGAGGTCAGTCTACCTCGCTCAAGTCTTCCCCAGATCCTCTTTGATGTATATCTATTGTAGAATATTCCTTGCTGTTCCATCTATCTCATCATCAATCATCTCTTTTCTTCTTCCTCCTCCCTCGGTCTCTGTGTTGCTTCTTGTTTTCCACGTTCAGCCCTATTGCCACCCGCCGGAAATAATGCTATTGAACTCATCAAATAATTCAACATCATTAATCTCTCTCTCTCTCTCTCTCTCTCTCTCTCTCTCTCTCTCTTAGGATGAACCCTTCCCCTTCCTCCTCCTCCTCCTCCTCCTCCTCCTGCTTCCTTGATCTACCATTCATCACATCCCTATCGAAGAGAGATTGGAGGGAGGGATAATAAAATGGAAAGAACTTCTGGGGAAGGTTTAGCGGGAGGGGAAGAGGATATGGAAAGGCATGGAAAAAAGGGAGAGGGGAGCGGGAAGGGAGAAGAGGGAAGGGAAGGGGGAGAGGAATTAGGGGAAGCAATGGACGCCCTTTCCCCCCCTCCCCCCTCCAAAAAAAAAGTAAACAAAAATGCGTGAAAAATGGAGTTAGGAGCGTGGTCGGACACCCTATTGTTTGCTGTGTTCACCGCTAGGGGGATATGGAGTCGCAGAACTTGGTCGATCTTATTGCCACCTAACATGCTCATTAATCTCTCTCTCTCTCTCTCTCTCTCTCTCTCTCTCTCTCTATGACCGATAACATTTTTGCATTCCGAGCTTCCAGTGAAATACGTGGCGCTGCCTCGTCGCTTTTTCCCCTATTATGAAAAGCGACAAAATAATATTGAATGTGATTGTCGAAGGCAACTCTTTCGTAAGGCTGATTTCTTTAAGCGTTATGCATTCGGTGTCCGTCAGTGTTGGTGACGCAAGTGGGCGTTTCTTTATGAACTTATAACTTTTTTTCCTTGTGTCTGTTATTATAGAGGTAGTACCTCGTCCGGTAACGTCATTCAAGCGCATTAAGAATATCAGAACTATCTGTTTCAAACAGTCTATCTTTTTGTATAGTTGCCTATTTAATATAGAAATGTTTTAAAAGGCCAATAAATATCGCCATGTGAATATTTCTCTATTTTAACTGAAGATTATAGTTAGGGATATATTAAAAAAGGGGGGGAATACAATACCAAATGCTTTCGGGAAGTCGTTCCAAAACTATTTTACAAAACTATTTGGTATTTTTCTTTGCAAATGGAAATAATTACGATAATCAATGTAAAACTTTTAATTTGATAGGAAATTAAAATTTATGTTTAAAGTCTTAGAATATTCTTAAAATAATAACTGCCTTCTTTCTCTCTCTCTCTCTCTCTCTCTCTCTCTCTCTCTCTCTCTCTCTCTCTCTCTCTCAGACTTTTCCCTGATGTACAAATGTTGAAAACCTTTGACTCTTATTTTAATTTTTCAGTCATTCATTTCTTTATGAACAAAATTGATATTTTAAACTACCAATCAGTGAAAGAAAATATCAGTGTTAAACTAAGGAACTATATTAGATCATGTTGGCCTGTAAATGCCAAGATGTTTGTAGATATATAGATAGATAACGAGAGAGAGAGTGTGTGTGTGTGTGTGTGTGTGTGTGTGTGTGTGTGTGTGTGTGTGTGTGGTGATCAGACTAACTGTGTTTATGATAAAGAAAATAACTTATTTCATAAGATTCTGTGATTAGTAGTACGAGATAAATAGAATTTAGCATATATTATAGAGCTCATAAGCACATGGACTCCATTATTCCCAGAATATCTTCTGAATCATTGGAATACCTTATAAGAGCAATAACCTCATAATTGTATGTACTTACCGGTTCTCTGTGAACTCTCCTCCATTTATTAAGAGATTGCTATTTTCTTATATGTTACATTTATAAAGGTGTCTGACATATCATGAACAGAATTTACATTCCAAATTAGTTAATAATGGGGTTCAGCTGTGCACACCTATACCTATAAGTATGTCTTTATATGTGTATATATATATATATATATATATATACTATATATATATATATATAGACTATTATTTTATGTACGCTTTTGTTATTCTTAGCGATTAGTAATTTCGATGTTTAAAGTGATTATAACAGCAGGTCATCGCTGTAAATTCAAATAATTTTAAATAGTTTTAAATTAAGCGGAACGAAGGTTATGTGAAAATGAGAGAAAAAAATCTCGTTTCTTTTATGGAATCATAGAAGGATGCGTATTGCTATACATGCGTATACATAAATATAGATATCCCTTCGTCTCCTTACTACACATTTAAAGGCCTGTTTGCATATGTGTGGCGTTTTTTCCCACAACACGCGCCACTGTTGTGACCTGCTGCAATCATTTTTGTTGTATACAACTGATAGTCGAGTTCCCTTTCAGAAGGACTGATGTTGCAGCTATATATATATAAATATATGTGTGTGTGTTGTACATGTGCTCATTGCTCACACTTTCATCCACTCATCCTCCTCATTACAAAAATTATTATTATTATTATTATTATTATTATTATTATTATTGATCTTTTGTTTTCTGCCTTTAGTTATTTTACATTTTATGATGTTTGTATTTGTTATTACTTTTCGGTTTTCAGGATTATTTACGACCCTTAACTGTTTTGACATTCGTTTTTTTTTTTTTTTTTTTTTTTTTTTTTTTTTTTTTTTTTTTTTTTTTTTTTGTTTTGGCATTACTGCCCATTTGTTTTTGTAGTCCATAATTTTTCTTTTAATCCATATTTATTATTTTCCTTTCAATTTTTGTCAATTCACCTCCCCTTTGCCTATACTCCGCGCAGATGACCCAAGGGTGAAATAGCGGCGCCTATTTAATTTTCTAATTGACTGCATTCGGTTTGATATATCGAGTTTAAGGGTAAATAGAGAAATAGAGTCAAGATGAATACGTGAATTGAGTTCAGAGGAATTTCCTTTCGCTTTTACGGGATTCCGCGGGTATTTTAGAATAGACGGAAGAAAATTACTGGTTTATTCTAAATAAATGACATCAGTGGTTTCCCCTAGAAGCAATTGGAATTGCCCCGTAACGTACGAAATGCTGTCAAAGAGCCCTTGTCAAGGGACAGTAGTCGGTAGTCAGGTGGCAAAGGAAGTGGGCGTCCCCTATTGCATCTTTTGCGGCTGTCGCGGGCGGGGTGTAGTAGAGTGTTCCGCCCTGTGGCCCCTCCTCCATTCCCCTCTAATGTCACCAGTTGTACCTACAGCAGCTGGTCCAGGATACCCTTGTGGATGAAGGCCTGCGGGTGGTGAAGGAGTCCTTAAACCAACAGAAGGACGCTGTCACAGGTTCTAGTAGGCCCCAAGATACCCCTACTTATCCCCCACGCCCCCAGCAGGACGGGACAGGCAAGCAGAACTCCACGGGGGGAGCAGCTGGGGTTCCCAACACCACATCGGCCTCGGCGCCCACATCCACGCCCACAACTACCGCTGCTGCCGCGGGAAGGCTCGTTTCGCCGCCCACTACTTACTCCGACATCTTCTCCTACCCTGAGAATAAGGTGAGGAAGGTACTGTGACCCCAAGAGTTTCTTCTTCCATTTTCTCGATGTTGTCGTCGGTGTTTGAGGGGCTCTCTCTCTCTCTCTCTCTCTCTCTCTCTCTCTCTCTCTCTCTCTCTCTCTCTCTCTCTCTCTCGGTAATTGTTTGAGTAGATCCTTGCTTAGAGGATTCTTAGAAGATTAGAGATTTGGACTGATTGCACGACCTTTTTATTCTTTCTACCCCTGAACTTTTATTCTATAAATTGTTTTAAAACGCTTCGTCGAATTTTTCCTTTATTGGTACAGCTTCTTTAGGCCCTAAATTTGTGAATGACTTTTTTCCTCTCCTGGAATGTTCTAAATTGTAGTAAGAGTGATGCTCGTAGAAAAAGAATTCTCTCTCCTTTGTTGAATAATGAAACCATTTATTGTTGTCCTGTAGTTTCAAAAGAGTAATCATTTATGTGCATGGGTAAGCGGTATTTTCTGAAAGTGTTCTTAAAGCTTTTCTTCAATTTGATGGTAGGAACATATCTTAATGCTTTAAATTAGAATTCGCTTGATTTTCTTGTATCATTATTAATTGTTGATCGTTGTCAGTGAGTAGTTAGATTTAGTGCGTGCGTAGAGATTCGCAGTATTCTTTAGATGTGTAGATAATGCTTCATCTTGAATTAACGGCAACTGGCTTAGACATATCGGTTTGAATATCTCCATTCTGACAAGCTTCGCTCCATGTATTCGTAAGGTATTTATTTCTGGTGATAGAAATTCATTTCTCGATATAATGTGGTTCTGATCCCGCAATAAGCTGTAGGTCCCGTTGCTAGGTAACCAATTGGTTCCTAGCCACGTAAAAATATCTAATCCTTCGGGCCAGCCCTAGGAGAGCTGCTAATCAGCTCAGTGGTCTGGTTAAACTAAGATATACTTTAATTTATGGTACCTGTTTATTATTGTTAAGATGATATCAGTATGTCATGACAGTTGGTCTTGAAATGCAATGTTGACGTGTTGAGTAAACGTCGGTCTAGCTTCAGGCGAAGAGTACCGCGTCGGTTCATTGCGTTCCTTCTATCCGGCAGGTGCTGTCGTCAAGTCAGGGCAACATCATAGCGGTGACTAACCCGGCGCTCTCCATGTCCGCCGCTCTCGCCTCTCCGCATATGAGCGACGAGGAGCGCTCCATCTCCGCTCTCTACACACTCAGTCAGACCGTAGGAGCCGTGGCGGCCGCCAGGGGGAATTCCATCAAGCAGGAGCCCAATTCCCCAGGAGCCACGAAGCAGGAGTGAGGCGAAGAAGCAGCGGCGATTCCTACGCTGAAGACAAAAAAATAATAAATATAATAAAATAAAATAAAAGGCATCAAGTTCCTCCGGCAGAATCGTTTTAACGCCTCCCCCCCCCCGAATCCCAAGAGTCAAGGCGCCTCAGTCATTTAAGAAGAGAAGTAGTGTTTCTTATTTTGATGGCGGTGAAAAGAGAAACTGTAGTTTCAATGTTCCAAAGGGCTTTGCCAAGACGCTTTAGACTTATGGCCCGCCCCCCCTTTTTCTCTCTGAAAAGCCCGTCGGCTGAAATGCCGTACACCCAACCACATAGGGTGGGATTGTCAGCCACATTCAACCGGAAATGAAAATGAATGCGAAAGAAAAAGAAAGTGAAAGAGAGGAGAGATCCCTCGTGGGTGTGATCGACCAGAACCTGTGACTTGAAAAGCGGTTCATTCCGAAAGGATATGACTCTAATATGATTCTAACTCGTGACGTTCAGTGTATGAAACGGTGACGTGAAGGGCACTTGTGCATTCTTACATGTGTGGTGCATGATAATCTTGTTCGAGTCAAAATAAAAAAAAATAATTCACTTTATGATTGCTGCACATCTTTGTTTTCGTGAAATTGCTTACTGTCGATAAATGACCCATTGATTTTTTAGGAACTCATTGTGAACTTCGAAAATAATATTCTAGTGCCTGTAACATTAATGGCTAGTTTGGATTAGACAGTTGGATGGCTATTATTCACGAGAGAGTGAAAAGTTCGTTTGTCTCATGCTATCAGGAAAAGCATTTATCAAAACATGTTAGAACGGTCCTGTCTACTTTACATCTTTCTCACTCCATGATATTATAGTGATCATTAGTAAACTGTTGCTAGGCGTGACCTGGTCCCCAACCCCCCAAAAAAATTCATGAAAACTCTTCAAGATGTGTATGAATAAAACTTATATGTATATATAAATACATATATGTGTATATGATGTAGGTTGCTAATGACCCTCTCAAGATGATGATGATGATGCTCTCTCTTAGTTGTAGTAATAACTGCAAGCGATTCTTCTCAGAGGAGAATCGGGTAAGATTTGCGGTGGCTGTACTGCTCGGTCGGTATATCCATCCCCTCGAGGTGGGCCTAGTGACGCCGAATTGAATCCGTTCTGAAGTACAATTCACTAAAAGCAATTTTAAGGACTCATGAAAAAAAAAATATATCGCTCTGAAGCAAATAATTAGGACCGTTATGGAAGGGTGGTGACGTCATGCGGGGGATGGCCGCCCCCCTTACCCCCCTCCCAATACGAAGTGGCGCATGCGTTTTTCAAATGTAGGTAGCGCCACCTTCTGCTCTCTCCCCCACCTTCCGCGAAACCTGCTGATGACAATCCTCCACTACCTACTTATAGTTCCTTTCCCTTTTGCCCCCCCCCCTCCCCCCTCTCTCTCTCTCTCTCCCTCTCTCCCCCCCCCCCCCCTTCCTTTCCATGCGACCAAAGTCACGTATGATTATTTCTTGAACTAGTCCTGTTTCCGATTGAATCCAACAATGAATCCAATTTTGTCGTCTTTGTGTTTTGTCCCAAAAAAGTGTTTTTGGTAACAAGTAACTTACAATTGGTTAGTTAAGTTCCTTTATTTTTTCGTTTGTCACTAACGCCACTAAAACCTTAACCATCTGTACCTATCGATTTAATCTTGGCTTATGTGAATTTCAAAATATATTGTTTTCAGTATTCGTGAGTAGCATTCCATCGGTGAAATCGACTTTCATTTCGCAAATACCAAGTCTCGGAAGCCATTGATTTGGCTCGCTCTGCTTTTTAGATCATTCAAGAATCGTTCGATGGACTGGAATTTTGGATTTGATTTTTTGCAAATTTTCCAGAGATCTGACCAAGCTAAAATTAGTCCTGCGCCTAGGAATTTTCAAGGCTTTTAAAACGCGTTTCTGGAACGACTACATTCGAACCAGCCAAGTTGAACGAAACCTTTATCAGGTCAGGTGTAGGTCACGAACACGATCTATGTTTATTAACGACGTAATTTAAGGGCGCTTCGAATGGGGATGAGGACTAACCCAACATTACATAACAACATTTGTAAATTTGCCGCGATCATTGACACTTAGTATAAACTGATCAGCCGTTCTGTTGAATAATGACGTGTGACGTATTGTTTGTTTGTTTGTTTATTTTTTAAATACACAGTCGTTAGATCTACTATATTAGCTCTTTGGAGGTCTATCCTCCTTCCTAGGCTGGAGAGAAGAGCTTTTTTTTCGCCCCCTTCCTCGGGAAATAAGACCCAAAAAACAGTCAGGCGTCGCCTGTGATAAGCTAAATATGGAACCTTTGACAGCAGGTGAATGAAGAGAAAGAAAAGTTGAGAGGCCGAACATCTTGGAGAGAAATTTTTTTTGCTGTTGCATATTCTGAATCCGTATTGACATGTGCTTCGCGTGTGCAACGTGTTCTATTCAATTTATTTTTTGTATTTATATTTTTTCTTAATTGATTGACACTTGTAGTTTTAATTCTCGTAAAACGTTCGATTTGTTCCCATTCATATTTCGACCATATGGTAGAGTTGCGAAGTAAATTACCTGTTAGCTTTTGTACTAAGTCCAAAAAGTAAAAATAATCTTTGTATGAAATCGCAAATTGAACTAATATTTGATGTCCATACTTGTAAAAGCATTTGCGTGAAAGTAAACGAAATTTGGCTTCGCTGAAAGGATATTATTTCTGCTTTCTATTCCAATGTTAAGCCATTGTTTATTGACAGCGCTGTCAGCACCCCTGTGCCCCAAATTGTCAACATTGGACGACTGTGCTCTATTTTTACTGCGAATTGCGTGATTAGAAGACAGTCTTCATTTCTTATCATTTGTTGTGCTTGATTCATCGTCTTGTTTTGAGGTTTTCATTATTTCCTTAGAATCCAAAATGCCCCCATTGGTATTATACCCCGTCTGCTGAAGATGTGGTATATGGTTTAACCCTTGACCTCGCTGTATGTCCATTGAATGATCATGTATTGACGATGACTTTTTTCTACCTAATTGATTTATTTGGAATATTTGGTGTCCGTTTGTCCGTCTTTTTGTTTGTGTCGGTGTATTTGCATCTACCTAATTGATTTTAGTTTCACTATTTAAATTACCTAATTAGTTTTTAGCTTCATTTGGTTCTCCTAAATCGATCCCAGTAAATAGCCATATCAATTTGTAAAATATCATTGGTCTTTTATCAGTGAAAGTGACTGTGGTATTATTGGATTAGATCTTCATTTACTATAAGTGTAATGTTCACCTTACTTAAGATACATTTAGTCACAAGGTATTTTGAGTAAATTAAGTTAAGAATTGGATGGCTCTCTATGCCATAAGATTGTGTAATGGCTATCGCTGGGTTAATTTGATTTCTCTTAAGATTTCTGGGTCTTTTCATAGCGCCCAAAACCTACCTGAGACAAATGAAATCTTTTTTTTCAATTCATACTTACCCCTAGCACGCCAAATCCTACTATGTCCCGATTCCTATGAATTCCTAAAATCCTACTATTTATTTTATATTGTTTTTTTTATGGAATCACTACGAAACGGCTGTGGGTCTGAGCCCTGAATGTCCAATAGACAGTGGCCAGCTGAACGATGTGAAATGAATCAAGATGCCCCAATTGAAATGGAAGGGCGAAGAAATTTGAGAAAATATTGTGAGTAGAATCAAGAATTGCCAAGGCAGTAACTTCTTTGAGAAGAGGAGCGCCCTCGAAGAAAAACAAGAGACAGGCAGCGCCGTGGTCTTTCTTTTCCAGTCGATGTCTTCGCTTTTTCTACTTAGCCCCCCTCCCCCCCTTCCAACCCCACCCATTCTCCCGAATCCCCACCCTCCGAACTCCTACTAGCTTATTTGCCCTTCATCCTTCTCCTCCTCCTCCTCCTCCTCCTCCCCCCTCCCCCCCTCCCCCTCCCCGTGCCGAAAGCAGAAAGTCGAGAGACAGAGCCGTTGACGGCAGGATAACCGTGAAGAAACGAAGAAGAAGCACCGTCATACCACAGCAATCAGCGTTACCACAGAACCAGAGGGACACATCACACTGTGTGTTGTATTAACCCATATATGTGTTTATAGATGGGTTTTTATCTGTGCAGTCCCTGACTGCGCATGTACAGGAAAATACTTTATGGAAGGTGTACAATTTTGAATGTACTGTACAGATGAAATGATGTAAATGTTGGATTCACTGTACAGATTATGTGGTGTACAAAGTTCGTGAGCATCCGGCCTCCTGACAAGAGTGTGTGGCCCCGTTCGTGCTTATAGGCCGTTAAAAACTAGTGTAAACAAGTAAACAACTTCAGAAAGAGTTCCAAACTCGACCACTGATAGCAATGAGATATCAGTTTTTCCCCCTTGATTGATGTTCATTGTATTTTTGTATTTCTTTCAATCTACGTAGGCCTATTTCAGCTGTGAAGATTATAACAGGATGAAGTTGTCACGCCTGAAGACGACTGATGATGATGATCATAACTTGTTGTGATGTTGTAGGTGATGAGTTGATGAAATCGGGCGCTCGGTGTTCTGTAAAGGCGTCCCTGGGCGATGAATAGCAGGAGAGGAAACATGATACTTCCTAGAGTGACTAGAATTAATTTGTACTTTTTTAAGTACCGTCAACCACCGCGTGTTCCTGTGTACAGCTTGTGAAGTTTTTTCTCTTTATATTTTTGTCATTATTTATGTTGCTGGATTATTTGATATTATTCTCGCATTTCTACTCTTCTACAAAAGTGAGGAATCCAGAAATAGTCATTTCCACTTGTCCTCCTCGCAAGGCGTATCTGAACAAACATCTTTTGTGCGAGCCTTGGCCATCCTTTTTTTTCTATTTATTGACAGTGGATTGAAATCCGGTCTTATCTCTTTTATTCCATCACAGACTGGGTCATTTTCAGTTACAAATGTTCCAGTTTTAATTCCTTGGGATTTCTCAGAATCTGTTGAAAACAGTAAAAATAGGAATTTGACTTATAACAATCGGCTCACAATTTCTAGGTGGTTGATAAAACTATTTCTTTAATTACTTGCAAAGTGCGAATTAATCGCGTGATTGAAGGATCTGTTCCTAGCAATTCAGGTTTACTGTGTAACTGTTGAAAGAACTGAACTCGCTTCTCTGTCATTGGTGCTGTTATGCATTTTGTCTATTTTATGAAGATGTCGTCAGCTGATGTGCGAGCTGACCAGTGTTTCTTACAATATGGTTGTATGAATGTTTTTTGTGCTTGTGGTCACTTCAGGACCGTGTTTAGTACTTATGAATTTTTATTTTTACAAAATTTCAAACAAGAGTCATTCCAAAAATAGGTCCTTAAACATTATCACTACCACCTCCGTTAATTTATTGGGTATTGATTTGATCGTAGTTACAGCAATGGGAAATTTTATATAACAGATGTCTTTCATGAGGATGAGGAGGAAAAATTTTTTGTCGACATGAATCTGATTGACGTGACCTTCTCTCGCGTAAAAAGAGTAAAAAGACTCTTGATGCGCATCTGAGAGATCCGTGGTATTAAAACTGGATCGTAGTTGTTCTTACCGCTTTTCTTTGACTCGAGCATGCTCATTTACAAAAGAATACAGGATACAGAAGACGTGATCACAGTCTTTACATTAGGAAGACCTAGTAGGACGGCGTGTGTCGGGCTCTTCTGCAGCCCTTGTTTTAAAAAAAGGGGGGGGAAAGTCGCACTTGGGAGTTTGTGCCATAGATGAGAAGTGACGTTGTGACTAGTTTCCCTTGGCGCGGTGGACGTTACTCGATGTAATCTTAATAAATATTACTATATGTTAATGAGTGACGGAGGTACGTGATGGTTTGAAGCCTTAGGGATCACAGCGCCAGCTAATATTTGATCAATCCGTCTCCCTCTTCGGCCGTTTGTGTTGGAAGATCATTACTTGCGTATTCCAGACTTCACACCCACCGTTTGTTTCTTCTATTTTGAACTTAGTGGAAGTCCGCATTGGGATCACAACGTCGATGGTTTATAGATGGCCATTTTATTCGTTTCCATAGACTGATTTAGAAGGCTGTGGGTGGGTGCTCTTCATTTAGCCTGATTACTACGGCACAAATTTCGTCCTGTCCGAAGGCTCAAAATCACTTACCTTGTCACTCTTTAAGTCTCACACAAAGCAGCAGTTCCTCAGCCTCCCTTAAATGTGGATAAAGGTTTTTAATTGTTTTATTAGTTAGACTCCAGGGACCCTGTTTGCTATAGAAAACTTTAAAAACTCTGAAAGACGGTGAATCGACATTTGAATGAGAGTGTACTCTTGTCATTAAAAAATAAATCCCTTTTGAAGTAAGTTGTGAGATCTATTTTAAGAAATGAAAATTCTGTTTTGATATGTTGTAAAATGTCCGGCATTTGCCCTATTACATATTCCTGTACTGCAGTTATTTTTTCTATAACAGTAGAAATGCTGTTTTGTTCCATAGGTTTTCAGTCGTCATAGCACACATTATTTACTCTTCCAAAAATTCCTATTGTGACGTGGCAACTCATCTCTGAATCAGAACCTAATATTTTGGTTTGGGTTGAAATTAATGTACAATATTTCCCTTGTACCTTTATTCTTTTCCCTGCGGCTTTCTCCATTCTTAAAGGTTCCCCTCCCCATTGTTCATTGCTCATCGCTGTCAAATTTGCAAAAAGAGAGATAAGAAAGAAGGAGAAAAACTAAAGATTGGAAATGTAAACCGCCTCTCAGGGGAACAGAAGGACTTTTATAAGTACGATTTGTTCTTTTGCCTTTTAAAAGTACAGTGTCCCAATATTTAGTACAAGTTCCCAGTTCTCCTCCCCACCGTTCCTTCCGCCCCCCGCCCGATCCCCGGGGGTCGTTCTCCCAACGGGTCTTTGCGAGGGGACCCCAGGTTTTCTTTTACGACAAAGGACCCATTTTGTTGTTTCGATCAAATCGAAATCTTCCGCCTGAAGATGATTTTTCTCCTAGCAATATTTCTGTTCAGGATTCTACCGCTGATCTTCTTCAGTCATTCAGATGGAATGGGTTTTATATGGTCATTCTCAGGTGAGTGGGACACACCATCCGTGTTAATGATTAGGATATACATGCATATATACGTGTATTTATTTGTACACAAGCCAAGAAGAACCGCCATCTTTCAGTGTTTTTCAGAGCCATATTCCAGACAGCGTTCTCTTTCTCTTTGTATGGCATTTTCAATTATAGCTCTGGATTTGATCAGTACTCATTTTTTTGTGTGAATATTCCAAGGACTCTATTTGTTCTTCATCTCACTTATCCCCCTTTTGTGACAATGTTTGTTTATATCGTTTTCCTTTTTTCTCGTCTTTGACATTTCCCTGCTAGTTCTTCGCATTTGTCAATCTACTGCGATTATTGTTTCCTTTCCTCATTTAATTATTCATTCATGCTTCAAACACCAGCCTAAACCTAATCCGGAATTATTTATAGTTATTTTCTCTCGTGTCAATTCCTTATTGATGTCTCCACCCAACGAAAAGTGCTATGAATAAAATCTGATGTTTAATTTAGCTCTCTAAGAAAGTAAGTACAAAATCATGTGACCCATTTTGAATTCCTGACAAACTTGTTATATAACTCAGCTCATGTTGCCGCATAGTATATACATATATACTTGTAATATGGAGAAGAAGAAGAAGAAGGAAAAAAAAAAAATTCCATTTATGAAATTCTTGTGTCTGATTAGACTCGCTATAGGTAGACAGACAGCAGACAACAGACACGCCGTGTGAGCAGGGAAGAACACCTGAAGAGAAAGTCTCGTGAATATATTTATCCTGCTTCCACTTCGAAGGAAAGAAAAAAAAAATAAGAAAGGACTTAGTTTTAAAGGTAATCAAGCAACGGGTGGATGTTGTAAGCTTTAAGTGTCGAAATGTAATAATACTGATAGTTTGCATTTTGTATCGAAGTTAATTGTCTTCAATTCTTTGAATAGATATTGTCCTGGGTGTGACTCACCGATCTTATATTGTCCTCCACTTCTCATTCATCATTCTCGCCTCTTCCTTTCCTTTCCTGCATCTGTAATATCACTGCGATCTGAAGATTTATGAGCAGTAATCACCACACGGAATTCTCTTTTTTAGGAGATAATGCTGGCGTCCATACTATTTGATGACGCACTTATGCTCTCTCTCTCTCTCTCTCTCTCTCTCTCTCTCTCTCTCTCTCTCTCTCTCTCTCTCTCTCTCTCTCTCTCTCTCTCTCTCTCTCTCTCTCTGTTTGTGATCTGTAGATTATATGAAGTCTTCTCTCAATTAATTTTTATCTTTTTTCTTTTTGAAATTCCCACTTTATAGATCCACGTTTTTTGTGCTATGTACATAATCCTCAATGTAACCACTTGGATGAGATGATATCAAATTTCTACTTACATTAAGAGATTTAAACTCTTATGATTGATGTACATGTATGGCAGACTGCTACAGTACGTAATGGAGTGATATGGATACATTTTTTATGAAAATAAAATAAACAGTTGCTGTAACTTTCAAATTGAACAAAAAAAAAATGTGTATTTTAAACAAGGATAAATTTATATGAGTTTTAGCAGTGGAACTTTTAAATAATGGATGTACATAATATTAGATTGTAGTTGTTAAACTCCGATTTGTCAGAACCTGTCACCACTCGTCCCTTGTGCGTCAAGATTCCTTTCGATCCTTTGATTTTCACTCTTTCGCGATTTTCCTTTTTCGGATTCGTCCGCCTTTCCCTCCTCGAACCATTTTTCTCTCTTTTCACTTCTTATTATTAATGATGGAAAAATTTTCATCAACATATCCCCCACCCCCCGCTCCTCCTCCTCCTCCTCCTCACCTCCCACCTCTTACTTGGAAACTCTCTTTCATAACATAAACATTCTCTGACAAGAGCACGAGAGAAAGAAAGGAAAACAGTTGTACAATACATATATTTATTTATTTCTCTTGTGCTGCCTGTGAACCTTGCAAGAATCCATCTGCTATCCTAATAATTTATCCTTGTGAAGCCGTGGAGAGAAAATAATAATACACTTCCCACTGTAAACTTTTAAGTCGTGGCCAGCCATTTTCGAGTCTTGAGGACGTCACTTGCTGAGGTTCAGGTTTCCCCTCAATGGTGATGTATTGGAAAGTGAGCCTTATCGATTGACTCTCTAAGGCTCAGTATAGGCTCCCACGTGACCATTGTGTTGAAGCTCATGTGTTTGTAAGCACAGAAGAAAATAAAGTCTGACATTGTGTTGATTCATTTTATTATCCCACTTCAATACATTACTTGTAGAAGCAGGAGTGATTAGGTTCCCTGCAGGGCAAGAATTTATTTTATAAATTATAGTAAGGTTTTCTATGTGAATATTCGTGTAGTGTATTTGTCGATATTTACATGGTACCATGTATATGAAAAAAATCCGATTTCATGTCAGTGATATATATACATTAGACACAATATCCTAAAAAGTCATATCTGCCATATTTGGGTAAAAAAAAATAACTCGATAGGGCACATGATAATGTCATTCGCATGTTGAATGCATTTAAGTTGTCTTAATTGATGAAGGTGAATATATATACCAAGGATTTTGTAGTGAAGCTTGTGGAATGTCAGTTTGTGTACCTTTCCTTTCTTTAGACTCCTTAGAATTCCCTACCATTGGTTCCTTTTCGTTAGTTGGGCCACAGGTACGGGAGAGGTATGCGGTACTCTGGTGTAAGCGCCATTTCCGTGTCCATTCATTCCATCGTCATAACATTGACATTTTCCTCTATGAACATCAATGAAGAAAAATATTTATTTATTACCTTTGACGCCAAAGAGACGACTTGAGAGCGTTCAGTTGACTAAAGGTAAGTCGTGAGTGGTTCTAGTTCATCTAGAACAGGGTATAATTGACGAGTTTCGTTAGTTGTCATTACCCCGGTGAGTGCTGTCTTTGGTTGAAACGGTAATATAAGCATTCTCCATTGTTAGGAATATATGGTAATTCCAGGCAATAACTCCGCAAGGACTGCAAGGAACGGTCCCGCGAATACGACAGCTACTAGAGAGTGGGACGTCAAATGGATTTCGACGTGCTTAGTACTAGCTCAAGGGAGTTAATGACAGTCGGCCCCCCAAAAATAACTGTAAATTCTTAATAAGCAACTGAAATACTACAGGAAATTGTAGTTTCCAAAGAAATGCGCGACGCGGAGTTATTTCCTAGATCTACCAGGAATTTTTCCCGTGTAAGATAACAGAAGGTTGTCTGTCTGTGATTATTGACATTAGGTGCCACACAAAGAGCCATTTGTGACTATACCTTTTCCACATTTGTCTAGTCTTGAGTTTTTTGACATTGTACATTTAATAGATGAACGAAAATCAGCTTCAAGGTTGAAATAATTTATACTTTTGGTATGATTTTGACATATGTTAGAAATTCAATGTTTAGTTAGCCTATTACACCCTCTTTCCAATGTCGAGCAATAATGGGTACCACAGTGGGGGATGAGGATTTTCGGGGGGGGGAAACGGAACTACTGAAAGTCAGGGTTGCATCCAAACCATTCCAAGCCTAACCTAAAGTGTTGCATCTTTCCAGACTAAAAGATGCCCACTCGAGTTTCTGAACTTCTTCAACCTTCAAGTATGGCAGGGATAATCAGAGATACATCCTAAGCGTCTTGTAATTGTTGTGAAGCTGATGTTTCCTACCAAATAGTCATTATTTTATCCCTTACCAATGGCAGTTTTGAGCTGTCCCCCCATAGATCTGTGCTAAAGAATAATCCTTGTGTACCCATCACACATTACGTAAAAATTTCATAAATTTTACACCCTCTCAATATCTTAGTAACAGTGCATTATCGAGGATTTGGGTATTAAGAATAAAGTCACAGAACTGAGGTATGTTTTTCAGTGACTTTACCGTGTATACCCCTCTTAGGATTGTGCTTTTTTGAATATGGACAGGCTATGTTTCGTGGGACTCTATATAATCACTGAGTATACCTGTAGAGCATGTCCTTCTTTGACTTATATAAATGTGCAGCATTAATAGTTTTCTCTCGCAAAATACATATAAACTTAATATATCCTAGTTGTCAGATGGATATAAGTGAGCTATGCGAAGAATAGGTCGTCATAAGTAAGTTCTACACTACTTAGTATCTTGTTAGTGTAAAAATTATATATACATCATTAGTTAAATAGGGAACGAGTAGGTAAGTGTTCCACAGGTGATACTCGTCTAACAGATGCTTCGGTTTCCGGATGACTTGCTTTGTTAACGAAGGAGGGTAGTAATCGATAATATGGAACGTCTCTCTCTCTCTCTCTCTCTCTCTCTCTCTCTCTCTCTCTCTCTCTCTCTCTCTCTCTCTCTCTACTTGAGAAAATCGAATGGCTCTCTTTGCAGATGATTCCATCGCCTTTTCCTGCATTGTGAATGGTATTCGAATTCAAAAATGTATAATCCTGGATTCATTAAGAGTTAATGAGCATCGTTACTGCCACGCCAATATGCAATATATAAATCCACATCATGATATCAGTCCAGTTAATTAAATAAGAGCGTCCAGGTGAACTTTTCGTTGTTGTAGCAAATCTGAGAGAAGTTGGTTTGTAAGGAATGATGTAGATGGAAGATATAGGTTTAAGTAAAATGGTTACGTAAGTCGTTTGATTTATCAGTATATGTGTGTACACTTATAGACTGATACTGACAAACGAAAGAGGGCTTAAGTATTGCATCATCGTAGTTCATTCTCAGTGTGTTTTACGAGTGAATGAATCGTGAAATATAGGGAATAAATCAAGTACTAGGGGAACTTTCAGCGCTGAAGGAAGTGAAAGATGAGTTTGAGTTGCTGGACAGCAAAAAATATAAAAAAATAACTTGGAGAGTGATTTTGTGGCTTTTAGTTGAAACCGGGAGAGAGTTCCACAGTTACACCATGAAGTAATAGTTCGATATCGTGATGGAAGAAAGGAACTGGGAATGGAACTAAAATAAAATGCTAAATACCGGGTGCAGCTCGGGGCCGAAGGGACGCTGCATGCAAACAGCCGTTAGAACCCCCCCCCCCCCCCTCCAAGGGTCCACCCCTCTGTTGCAACGATGGGGCT
The DNA here is from genome assembly GCF_015104395.2 of Macrobrachium nipponense. NCBI lineage: Eukaryota > Metazoa > Arthropoda > Malacostraca > Decapoda > Palaemonidae > Macrobrachium > Macrobrachium nipponense. The sequence goes on along the minus strand of NC_061102.1, from coordinate 28,706,101 downwards.
GGAAGACTATTAGCGTAGAATACACCCCTCGCCAACTCTAAGCTACCCATTCAAAATTACTTAAAACTGCTGCAAATTCTGACTACGACGCAAGGGGTTGGATTTCAAGGCTCTCCCACACCTGTGACCCCCAACGACGTTAGTTCAACACGTTGATCTAAAGGGCCATTTTGGAGCGTTTTCTGAAATCGGAAACCACGTTGCTCTAAACGTGATTCACCTCATCACGTTCAGTGTGAGTATTACACCTACAGATGACATAAAAAGACTGACGAGTTTATTTGCCTTTTAAAAAAGGCAGGGGAACTTATCTTGGGTAGGAAATTTCAATAGAAGCTACAGCAAGAAAGTAATATACTAGGTTTATTTAGAATGAACTTGTGCTTAAAAAAAAAAAAAACTTAAAATAACTAACTAGCTCGGGAATTAATAGCGACACTTCCAGCACAGGGTTGCCAAAGGTTCCCTGCTTATAGCCTAAATGTCCAAGTTGCGTGATATACCAGGGAAAGCTATAGGTAAGGGATTGTTGCCTTCTTCAAAACTCAAACATTTCAACATAAACTCGAAAAGTGGCATCAGTTTTAGATCTCGGATTTGTTTACGCTGCCCTAACAAACTGTCAACTAGTGTAAAATGGCTTGGAGTTTTGTGTGTATAATATATATATATATATATATATATATATATATATATATATATATATTATCTATATATATATATTATATATATACATATATATATATATATATATATATATATATATATACACACAAAACTCCAAGCCATTTTACACTAGTTGACAGTTTGTTAGGACAGCGTAAACAAATCCGAGATCTAAAACTGATGCCACTTTTCGAGTTTATAATATATTATTATTAGTAGTTATATATATTATATATACTAATAATATTTATTATATATATATGTATATTTTATATATTAATGTATATTTATATATAGTATATATATATCTAAATTATATATTATATATATATATATATAATAATATAATTATTAGTATATATATATATATATATATATATATAAATCTATATATCTTATACTATATATTATATATATTAATTATATATATAAAGTATTTATATTATACAATAAGTATTTCTATATATAGTATATATATATCTAAATATATATATATATATATATATATATAATATATAATTATATAAATTATATAATTTATATATATATATATAAAATATATAATTATATATAATATAAATATAATATTATATAAATATATATAATTATATATATAAATATATATATATAGGTAAATATATATAATATATATATAAATATATATAAATATATATATAAAAAATATTACTATGTATAATTATATATAATATTAATATGGTATATATAAATATATATATAGAATATAATTATCAAAATATATTATATAAATATATAAATATATAAAATATATGTATATAAATATATATATATACTATATTATATATAAATATATATATATAATATATATATATAAAATATATATATATAATATATAATATATAAATATATATATATAAATATATAGGATATACATAGTATATATACATATATAAATATATAATAGTATAAATTTATCTATATAACATATTTATATATTTATATATAATATATAAATTTATATATAGAAAATAAATATATATAAAAGAAGATATGTAAATATATAAATATAAATAAATATTATAATATATATTATTCTAAATTATATATATAAATATATACAAGTTTTATATATATAAAATATTTATAAATATTTATTATATATATATATAAATTGATATATATAAATAAATAATTTATATGTATAAATAATATATATAAATAAATATTTTATAATATATATTATATGTAATACAAAAAATTTTTATATCTATACTATATATGAATATATATATATATATAGATATATATCTTATATAAATATCACCTATAATAATATTACAAATATTTCTTTATGATATAATTTTCTTATAGTAAATATAAATATTTCTTTAGCTATAAAATTTTAATTAATATATCTAGATATATATCAAATATATATATATATCTAATATATATATACAAATATATATATAAAATACATCTATAGATATATATATATATATATATATATATAAATATATATATATATATATATATATTATAAACCACCCATCCCTTTGTGCAGGCTTTTTATTTTTCAAGTTGTCTGTCTTTAGGAACTATAGTACTAAAAAGTTTTTGTTGACTTGACTCTGTAATGTCGTTTCGCTGTAAGTATGGATTCCAACACACTGCATAATAATGCTTACGAACGAGAATTGTGTGAATAATTGAGGAACAGCGATATGAGAAATGGAAGACATTTCTAAGCTATAAGGGTCGTTTAAATGCACAATAGTAGGACTGTATTTAAACACTAAATATATAGTGATAACATTTTCCCAACTCATTACACTTAATGTTATGCGATCAGTTTTAAATTTAATATATTATATAATAAATCTCGAGGTCTAAAGATTTTTCTTACTGTGATGTTAAGCAGCTGTAAAATTAAATCTTATGACTTAACCTTTTTACTTTACATTTTGATATTACCAGTGTTGTTCTTCTGATGTTTATTTCGAACAGTAACCTGCATTGTCCTTACATGAACAGATAAATGCAGAAAAGTTTTCAGTACGTTGCAGTAATTCGAGGAATAAAATGCTAATGCAGAATGACGCAAATCGCCAGGCAGAGGAAATGTAACTGAAACATGAAGAGGGGATGGTAGGTATCAGACTCTATTGTCCCCAAGTTTGAAAAAAGTTAAAAACTGTATTAAAACTGAAGCAGGAGTTGGTGAATATAGTGTTTGAAATATCGGAGTCGGGTAACCAAACGTGACCGTACTTTTGCTAGAAATTACTAGAATGGATTTCAGCCCAAGTCTCTCTCTCTCTCTCTCTCTCTCTCTCTCTCTCTCTCTCTCTCTCCTCTCTCGGGTGGTGTGTAAAAGGCAATGCATGTCCCATTCTGGGGAAATCATATCGCTGTAGCCTGTAGACCACCTATTACGGTTCCCCCCCCAAAAAAAAACAAAAGGCAATAAAGTCAAGGTAAACTAAGAGGTGTTTCCGAGTAAAATTCTGCTTCCTTTTCAAACAAGGTTAAGTGGTCAATTGGTCAATAATGGGCACAAAGCTTCCCTGGCCTGTGATCCAGGACATGGTGCCCTAGGTAAACTGAAATTGCCAATGTCATAATCGCCTTCTTTTTATCGTACTGATACTTTTCCTTGTGATTTGTAATCATTGCAAGCGAACCGGATAACCATCCTTTTTGGAAAGGACTCTTAAAAATTTGTGCTCTGATATTGAACGTTTTGTGGAAAATTTATATCATGAGTTCATTTTTACATTGAGCACATCATAACTATTGTCTGTCGTTTAGATCTATCTGGTCAGGAGTCATCTTTCAATATTGAGAAAGGTTCTACAGGGTATTTTTGATACTCCAGAACCAATGGTTGTAGTTCGGGAGTGCTGGTTAATTTTTCAGTAAATTCAGACAGATTGACTATATTCTTTCCCTGTGCTGTTGAGTCTTGGTTTAAAGGCCCAGATACACTGTCAATCATGATTGTACAATCTTCGAGATTGCGCAAACAGTGTTTGAGCCCTACACTACTATCAAGTTTGTGCAATCATTAGTTGACTTCTAAAGCTTGTGGCGTGAAGATGAGCAAAGAGGCAGCGTGTATAGGCATTATTCTGGCTTTAGACGATTAGGAGGAAAGTAGAATCAAGAAAAGAAAGATGTAGATGAAAGAGTTGTTCAAAAAAAGAAGTAAATTCACGCATGAAAATCTTCTACAGGAGTTGCTCCTCTCTGCCCCTGCAGATTACGAAAATTATCTACGCATGGACAGAGAAACTTTCATGGATTTGCTAGAAATGACTACGCCCCTCATACAAAAAATGGATACCAAGCTAAGGGATTCCAGCATGTGAAAGGCTTTCTAGTACTTTAAAATTCTTGGCTACTGGACAAACATTTCAGGAACTAATGTTCACCACAGCTCTCTCTCCACAAAGCCTTGGTGGTATCATCATGGAAACCTGTAGTGCTATTTGCACCGTATTAAAGGAATATGTTAAGGTAGGTTAAATATGCCATAACGTATTTAGTTTTCCAAGCTGTACTGGGGATCGTTCAAAAGGTCTGACATTGTTGTGTAAACACTGACTCCAGTCGTATCTGTGATATTTCTGATTATTATATTACCTCGACTTGTGGATGCTCCGCTGTCAGAGGACAGTACAGAGATGGGCGTGGAAGATCTACTTTGAATATTATTTTCATTAATCTTAACGCTGTGTCTGTGCAATGTACCTAATTTTGCCTCAAAAAGAATATCATTAATAGCCTTCCTGGCATATATTTGCTGTTCTGCACTTATTTCCCTAAATTCTTGAGCCCAGCTCTTGGCCAAAATATCAATGGGTCGTTACTTTGCTTGAAATATGAGCATGCAAGTGAGAGTGCTTCATAACGTTTATTCTGCATATCCAATTTCTGTAATTTCTTTGGGACGTGTGATTCTACCTGCTGTGACTCGCTGCCTAATGTGGAGCGGTCCTGCAAAACATGAAGGGAGATTACTATGAATATTTTTATTTCTTTATGCTTCACAAAAAAAATTTATAAATATTAAGATTTCTGTTGGTTACTATATAATATCTGGGTGCATGCAGGACCGACCTCTGCCAGGCTAGGAAGTATGATAAATTAAAATTTCCAGTCAGGCGAAGTAGTCAGGTCAAAGTAGCCTAATGCACCCAGAAAATAAAATATAGCCTTTACATTTTCCTAAAAGTTATTAAAAATATTGATCACGATAATGATGATTGATAGGATGAAAATGATGTATGGATATTTACGAGTATATCAATCTTATTCTTTCAGATCCCTAAAACAAAAATTGAATGGCTAGAAGTAGCTACAGCATTTGAAAGGACTTGGCAGTTTCCCCATTGCATTGGGGCAATCGATGGAAAAGACGGCAAATCAAAAAACACATTTGATCTGGATCATATTATTTTAACTATAAACATACATTTAGCATTGTGCTTATGGCTGTTGTTAACGATCACTATGAATTTATGATGGTTGATGTAGGTGCCAATGGTAGAGTGTCAGATGGTGGAGTGTTTGCTAACACAAAATTTGGTAAGAAAATGAAAGAAAAGAAATTGAGTATCCCTGAACCAACCACTTTACCAGGCTGCCCTGACGCTATGCCTTTTGTTTTCATTGCAGATGATGCATTTCCTTTACCGGATAACTTAATGAAGCCTTTTGCACACAATAACTTAACCAAATCCCAAGCTATCTATAATTACAGATTATCACGAGGTAGACGCATCGTTGAAAATGTTTTTGGGATTATGTCAGCTCGATTTTGAGTTCTTTTGTCAACGATTAATGTGTCACCAGCAAAGGCTTCAACAATAGTTATGGCATGTTGCTATCTCCATAATTACTTAAGGAAACGAAATGCACAAGCATATCTAGATGGTTTAGATATTGAAGATGAGAATAATAAGGAGGTTAATGAAGCGAATGAGAGGTATGGCAACCAACCTATTCCACTGGCACCAACGTGCGCACACAATGAAACTTCATCTGCGAAATATGTAAGGGAAGCATTTTGTAATTACTTTAATAATGAAGGATCTGTTCCCTGTCAAGACTCTCGGATTAACAAATAATGCATTAAGTTGATCATAGTATCTACAGCATAGTCTTAACAAGAGTAGACGTTTGGGATGCAAACGTCTATATAGCAAGATATACATTAACTTTTTTTATGGTTCATGTTTATCTCATGAACTGCTTTAGATAATTGTTAATAAGTTAATGGTTAGAGGGATATCTATCTATATATATATATATATATATATATATATATATATATATATATATATATATATGCATTTACAACCCCTACATATACACATATGCATGCACACACATACACACACACACACACACACCACACACACATATATATATATATATATATATATATATATATATATATATATATATATATATATACTTGTTTATGTTATCATTAATGTAAATGAATGGGTCAATAATTGATGTATGTTATTATTAATGTAAATAAATGGGTGAATACTTACAATGTTATCTATTGATTCCACATTGTCATCATCCCCATCATCCATACTTGACACTCCAGGTTGCTGGACCTCCTGGTCACGAAGGAATGAAAGGTCGTCGAAATACCACAATGAAGGCGTGTATATATCATCTACATCAGCACCTGACTTCATACTGTTGAGTACCTTTTTCAGTTCCCTTCGATAGTTCGAACGTAAAGAATTTAATTTCTTGGTCACTGTGGATCGTGTGGCACTAGGGTCTATTTCTCGCATTTTTTCTATTAATTTGACACAGCATTCACTTTTCAAAACTCTGTTCTTATAATCATCGCTTTTAATTTTCCACAAAGCAGGAAAATCTCTATAGAGATGAATAAACTCCCTCAAAAAATCTTGAGAGTCCTGTGCGCTCGCCATGGTACCAAAGAAAAGACTGAGCTGTTGGCGCAATAATCGCTACAGACTATCAGTCCTAATTGTGTAACTACTATGATTGGGCAAACACTACTCAATCATCTGCGCAAACTGTCAATCACACCTACTCAATAAAGGATATGCCTGCACAACCACTTAGATTGCACAATCATGATTGACAGTGTATCTGGGCCTTAATAATTACACACTGGTCTTATGTGTCTCGGGACTTCTGTACTTTTATCATATATGAAGTTTTAGTAACCGTTTTCTTTTCGGTCATGTCTATCATGACTAGAAAACTTTAAACTGAATTTACCTGTGGAATCTTGACAACCCTCCCTTTTACCGCTGTGATTTGTGGACCTGTATTTCAAGAATCCTTCCATAGACTTCGAGTTCTACATTCTAGCGTTAATAATGTGGAGGTTAACTGATATTGATAAATAGTACAAAGGAAGACATTATTCTTTATAAAATCTTTGGTACATTGGGATCCAGATTACCACCACTTGTGCTTGTTAAATGTAGAAATTATTCAACATTTACTTGAGGTTATCCAAGGCTAACCAAGAGTTGGGTATACCCTGGTACCCAAGACCCGAGGCCATATTAACTCTCGTCATGGTTCGGATCGTGCCAAGATTAACGAACCCACTATTTTTCAAGACTGATATATCTATATATATATATATTATTTATATAGATATATAATATATCATATATTATAATATGTATTTATAAATTTATATATTTTATATATAGATATTATTAAAATTTATATATATATTATATATTGATTATATTGAATATTTTATATATATAATATATATATATGTATATATTTATTATTTATATCTATATATTTATATATTTTATATATATATATATATATATTAGATATTTATATATACGTCATCTCTATCTAATATATATATTATATATGTATTATTTCATATTATATATATATATATTAGATATATATAATATTATATTATCTATATTATAGTTATTTTGTAAATTAATATTCATTATATATATATCTATGTGTATATATATATATATATATATTAATTATATATGTATATATATTAGGATATATATAATACATAATATATGTATTAATATTATATATCTATATATATATATCTATATTTGGTATTATTATATATATATATATATATCTATATATATTTATTATATATAGATATATACTATATATATATATATATTTTATATAAATATATATAATATATATATATATATATCCCTATATTTTAGATAATTATACTTATTTATAAATATATATAATAGATATATATATATATTTTATCTATATATCTAATATATAATATATATATATATATTATATATATATATATATTAATATATATATATACTATATGTATAAATATATATCTAGTATATATATTTAATATATATATTAAATATATATATAGTATATATATAATTTTATAATATATATATATATATAAAATATTATAAATATAATAATTATTATTAACTATACTTTATATATATAGTATAATGAAATATCTATATATAGTATATAATATATAGTATATATATATATATATATATATATATATATATATATATATATATTATATTATATATATATATATAAGTCTATATATATATATATATATATAATATATATATATATTTATATATATATAAGTATATTATATATATATATATATATAATTTTTTTGTATATTAATATTAATATTTTCATATATATAATAATAATAATAATATAATATTTTAGTATCATATATATATATATATATATAATATATATATATATATATATATATATATATATATAATATATGTATATTATATAATCTATATATATTATATATATATATTCTTTATATAGTATATATATATATAATTAATCTATATATATAATTATAATAATATATAATAGATATAATATTGGATATATATATATATATATATATATATATAATAAATTATATAAATTAATATTATTATGAATATATATATAATATTATAAAATAATATATATATTTAAATAATATATAGATATAAATATATAATAATAGGATATAATAAATAATAAATTATATTATATAATATGTCCCCCCCTAATAAAAGGAGCCCATAAAAACACCAAACTGTAGAGAGAAAAGTACTATATTTCAGAGACTGCTGCTGTCTCTCTCTTGGTATACCTGAAGAGAGAGACAGCAGTCTCTGAAATATAGTACTTTTCTATCTACAGTTTGGTGTTTTTATGGGCTCCTTTTATTAGATGGAATTCTGTTGTTACAGAACATTTTTACCAGTCATATATATGTATATATATTATATATGATAGATAATATAAATAATATATATATATATTATAAATATATTATATATATAATAATTATATATAGATAATATGAGAATAAGTTGTTTCATTCTTAACTGCCCTCTCAATTTTAGATAAAGATACTTAGCAATTAATGTTACATTAACTGAAGGATTTTATTTAATGATTCAGAAATGCCTAATATATAAGTCATAAGCTATGATAGAGCCATATAAATCATGTTAACAAGCAATATTAATCGATTTAGTATTCCAATAATTTATAAAGAGAAGTTTATTGGAGCATAAGAATAAATTTTAACATTTTTAAAAAAGCCGCGCTACGCCACAGCCGAGTTTTAGTTGAGGGCATAATCAATAGATGGCGCGCATCCTGACGGGGGTTGGATGACGTTTTTTTTAATGGTATAAATAGTCAGTTTCCCATCTTTCGTTTTATTGTCTTTGCTTATGATCCAACCACTCAGAGCTGCTCTGATGCGAAGAAATGCCTTCACTGCTGCTCACATGATACACTGTAGGCATTGCTAAAAGATTTTTTAACTTTATAAATAGCACTCATCCCGTGTAGTATGCATTATATAAAGGAAATGAAAGGTTCATTATATGCAAAAAATAGAAAGTGAATTTAGATATGTTGCAAAATAACACGAAAGTATAAATTCATTGAGTTTGTCAGCGTGTTTAATTTTGTAATTTAATTTAGAATATCAGATTGAGTTAAATTACAATATTGATCTGCACCGAAGAAAAATATAACTAGGTTTTTATTCTAAACGTTTTTTAAACCACCGTGAGGGAAATTTCATTATTAGAACAATTTCGAGATCAAATATTTATGCTCGAACATATTGTTCACCCCATACCGGTATACCAGGAAAGTGGCTGACTTAACTTACAGTTCTTTAAGTAACTTCACCAGCACTAGTTCTCAACTACTCGGTTAATAAGACTTTGTAATTATATAAAAGGACAGTATTTTGACTGTACAAAAATCTTACATTAATTATCTATAGCTAGGAGAGTACAACTAGTACTATGCAACTTCAACTGTCCGTATCATGTGTATGTAAAAATACTTTTATTAACTTAAAATACTTAAGCCCCAATAATTACTCTGCATAACGAATTTTCCTGCATAAACTGTAGTTACAATTATCTCTGATGCACGTCATTTACCTCCATTTCCCTTGTATCTTGGCGCCTCTTCCCCGTCCCTTAGTTCGCCCTCTCTGGGGGAGCTTAGCAAACAGAAGGAAAGAAGAGAGAAAATTCTTATTTCCATAATTTTCCACAATTACACATCATTCCTCCCATTTGTATCGTGTTTGTTGCTTTAGCAAGGAATTTCGTATCGTTCCCTGTCATACGCGAGTCATTTATTATTGCAATTACAGATGGCTAACGAACTGAATGATTTGCCAGCATTTTTGCGCATTTATACTCATAAGAGGTCAATTATGTTCATTTTCACAGGGGTCTTACAATTTACTTGAGCTTGTTATTAAAGTACCCTTAAATCCTAATATGATAATTGCTAATCATAAAATGAGCATCAACAGAGGATTATATTTATCTAATATGCCTTTACCCTTTGAGGTTATTTGCTCAAGAATGTGTCATTTTCCCGTTCCACAAAGTTCTCTTTGCGAACTGCCCGCCCTGGTAACGATCCACCGTTGTTCATTAACTACCGGGTATCTTCTTCACACGTGCTTCTTCACTACTGGGATTTATACACGATCGTGTTGGTGCTGTTGGTCATGGATGTGGAATGTGGAAAATAATTATTTTCTTATGCGTTTATCACCTTACCTGGCCTCTAGCAAATCGTGTTTGACATCATACACCAGATATACATATTTTAATTTTAGTTTGTCAAGTTGCATGTGGATTGTAGAGCAATGTATTTGACAATATACTATTAGATAGCTGCAAGAAAAGTACACACGTAATGTCAATTTTATTTTCGGTGAAGGGGGATTAACTGTCGAGGAATTGTACTACTATACTCCATTTGTGCTATTTTCACTCTTGATGCTTTTCATGAATATGAAGAATACTCGTACTTGGCATTTTCGTTTTCCAGACCAACGCGGTCGTTGTACAACGTTCTTTCCACGTCCAGTCTCCCTCAGGATTCTGTCTTATTTCAAAATATGGAAAGTTTTCGTTCAGTGGATATCGTAGCATAAAGGGTAGTAATGTAAACGCAAGCAGCACGTGGAATAATAACAGTACGACCAATGAATGTAAAGGATACTTGTTGAACATTGTAACAATTCGCTTTCATCTCCATCTATTCCCCACAATCATATTTACTCTTGAGTTGACTTGCCTAGAAGTCGACGGAACTTGAAGGGGAAAACATATATTTTAAAGAACCAAATTACACACGGGTCTATATTTATAATAAACTATTATACCGCAAACTATCAAGTGCTATATACAAATTAATATTTATCTAGTGTTTATACGATATTTTTATATCGATACCAGCGTGACAATAAGCCATTGCCAGGAGAATGTTTGGCTCTAGCAAGTGACGTAGTATGTAACTTTAATAGTTTGCTCTGAAATATTGGAATTAATGTTTGATGGTAAAGCTGAAGTGAACGTTAGGTTATTAGACTTCTCAGTAATTTGTTGTAAGTTTGTTGGAAGTTGCACGGGGCTATTGGATCAAAACACCCATTTCATTCCTATTATATTAAAAGGTTGATTGCGTTATTTCACCATCAGTTGTCTGTAGGTAACCAAAACTGGGGTAAGTTTCTTGACACTGTTAAGTAATATTCAGCTTTCAGCCAGTAAGTTGGTGGTGGTTTAGATTAAGCTGAAAGGGGTTATGTGGTTTGATGTGGATCCTAGGGGCCTTACCAACCAACAGCTAATGAGAAATGGCGTTATTAGCCCAAAGTCGAAAACATCCTTGCTTGTACGTAATCCGTTGTCCTCCCTAGTAGGAAAGTTTACTTTCTAAGATTCCCAAGAATTAACTATATTTTAACCTGTAAATTTTCAATTGTGCCCTTAACGTTTACTAGATATTCATATCTAGTAGGGAAGGAGTACTTAATCTATAAGTCCTCGCATGAGGAAATTCAAAATAGATGTAATGGTTCTCTGGCTCCCATCTCAAAGCTAACACCACAACGAGTGGCTATCTGGAAGGAAAAGTCACAAGACTCATAAGGGGCCTGTTTGTAAAGTTTTAGGCCATCGCCATATTTGTTCACTTTAGATTAGACTTATGAGTATTATAATTTTCTAAGTCCTAAGTAAGAACAAATGAAATATTTAAGCCAGATACAAAGCTTGAAAAGTATGTATTCCAGTCATAACAAGGTGAACAAAAGTAAAATCTAGATCTACAAGTTATTCCGCTGTAATATTGATGATGTCGAAGCTTGAACGAAAGTGGTAAGGCTCTCAAATTGATCCAGAAAAAAAATATCCGCAAACGCAAGGAAGCTGAAGGAACATATACGAATTTCAGACGAATAGCGCCTCAGTGGCGTGGGCGATATGGTGTTGGCGTGCCACCTAGATGGCCGCGAGTTCGATTCTCGGGCATTCCATAGAGGGGTGAGATATGTCCATTTCTGTTGATAGAAGTTCACTCTCGACGTGGTTCGAAAGTCACGTAAAGCCGTTGGTCCCGTTGCTGAATAATCACTGGTTCTATGCAACGTAAAAACACCAAACAGACGAATGACAATTCGTCCATTTGTATTTCTCGAAAGGCTGAGTGACCCAACGCATTATTTGTCAGTTGTAGGATCAAATTTAACTCCTAATTTATGGGGTATAGAATTAGTGGCATTGCGACTACACTGTTTCACTTCCTTACACAACGAGAAGCATACATAACTGAGAAACATACATTTAAGAGTATTCTGATAGTAATGGCACCTGCAAAGCTAATTCAATATTTCATTGCCTTCGTCATCCTAGGTAGCAGGAAGTACAGTAACCCTCTAATATCGTCATTATTAATAAAAGGATTAAGTTTCCGTGACGATAACCCCAGCACTAATTGAGCTGCATTGGCTCCCAGTAAAAGCAAGAATAGAATACAAAATACGCCTTGCAATCTTAAAAGCAGTAAAATATGGGTGAACCAATATGGTGATCCAACATATCTGAGCAACTGCTTAAGCTTCTTTAGACCTGAAATGAATATTGTAATCACACAGCAAGTGAAGTGTTTTGACTATTTGAACCTATAACAAATTGTGAGGCGAGAGAGAGAGAGTGATATCGCGCACCAATACAACAAAATACCCCCTAAAGTGAAGATCATACAAGATGAAAGCAAATTTAAAAAAAGAACTAAAGATTCTCTTATTCTGCAGGAGCCACTATACTAAGGAGAAAACACTAAAAGACAATTATGAAATATGAGGCAACTTATTTTGAAAACGTACAAGAGCTCGCCAGAGAGGGAATCATCCCTGTGGAGGGCTGTACATAAAACCAAACAAAGTGACTGAGGGGTTAGAGATGTGTATTTCTGGTGATAGAAATTCACTCTTCGACGTGGTTCGGAAGTCACGTAAAGCCGTTGGTCCCGTTGCTGAATAACCATTGGTTCCATGCAACATGAAAACACCATACAAACAAACAAAGTGAACTATATACTGTAAAATCTTTTAAAACAGACCTACTAATATTTTAATAAATTTTTGTGAAATGGCGACATATCAAACCTGCTGCATTGGCTTTTAACTCATTTTGAAACCATATATAACGCTAGAACATATCATTCCTGAAGGCTGATGTGACCCTAAAGTGTTCTGTAGTCTATTCCATCCCAAATGAATAGAAGTGCCCGTGAGAATAAGTACTAGGGGAAACTCAAAGAATTCGTGGATTCTAACAGCTGTAAGAATCTGGAGGTTGTTTTTTTTTCAAGGATATATTTCCATCAGGCATAACTGAAATTCCAAAGACTTCTGTAAAAGTTTTAGGGTTTGATGGCCGTGGTAAAGCTTCCCAACAATCAGTCCCCATTTCACTCATGGGTTGCTGAGAATTTCCTAGTTTGATTATCAGTCGAGAGCTTTTCATAGACGAGCCATTCATTCCGAATGAAGCTTGAGGTTGAAGAAGTCATAGCTATTTGTTTTTCCCACCACCTTCTCAAACAGATGTCTGTGGAGTGCGCTGGTAACATGAGGTCACGTCCGCGCACGGAGCTCTGTTATTTATTAATTCATTGATTGACTCTATTTTGGCTACTCCAAATGTCGCGTCTCCCCGGCCAAAAAAAATTGTCTAATGACTTGTAGAAGCAAAAGAGCCATACAAAACGTGCATGGTTACACCCCATACTTGAATTGTACTTACATGTATGTTAGAGAAATGAAGAATACATTAAAACATATATTCCAATTAACATGAGGATTTGAATATACTTTATAATATCAATGCTTCATTGTCCGAGATGTTTGTTACTACCTTTCCTATCGGATTAAAATAGTCTATAGCACGGAAGGTGAAAATATCGGAACTGGAAGTGAGCATTACAGTGAATCTCTCTCTTTCTCTCTCTCTCTCTCTCTCTCTCAATTTTTTACTTATTGTGTTTTTACCACTTGATACAAAAATCGAGGTATTTTACGGAGATCGTTGGACTTGAAAATATAAGAATCACGTCAGTCCTTAATCAAAGTGTCTGAAGGGCCTCTTGATACAGTTATTTTTTTAGGAAAAATATCCTCTGGGGTCAATTTAAAAATGTCAAAATCGAAATTTAAAACCTGGAGGATGCTGGAAAACTGCTCTGTAACAAGACTGGACACAATCGTTCAGAGGCAAAGAGAGAGGATTACGTGTAAGAATTAGAAAGGAAAAGGAAAATTAAGTTCCAGGTACGTAAAAAGAAATTGTCAGGGTATTAAAATGTCCCAGTTATACTAATTTGAATTTTGTACTCTGAATATGGAGCCCTTAGATATTTAATTCAATTTACACCCAAAGGAAATTATAAAACACTCTTCCCTGACCAGGATTTGGTCCTATACATTTTTGGGTTGATTTTTGGTCAAGTGGCATATCCATTCAGTTATCAAGTGAGCATATCTAAATATTTGTATATAATACATATGTACAAATATATGCGTGAAAATAATAACTTCGTATAGGTACTCCTTTTTGTTGACATTTTTTCTGACGAGATTGTTTTAATAGCCGAATTAATACATGCCTGTAACTCCATATTTCATTTCATTGGCTCACTCCTATTTTGTTCGCGCTGTTAAGATGTAACGCCAGACATGTTGAAGTCGAACCTCAGCTGCCAAATTACCTTCACGTCTCTCTCTCTCTCTCTCTCTCTCTCTCTCTCTCTCTCTCTCTCTCTCTCTCTCTCTCCAGTCGGCGCTTTCACAGAAGCGCTGGAGATCCACTGCTCCCTTTCTGCAACGCCCGTGAGAAAACGGTTAGCACCCCTTGTAAGCCAATGAAAATAGATACATACCTCTTACGTGACCATTTTGCCCAGATTTTATGTTTATGGGTTATATGTATTAGTTTCTGGAACACGAACGAACTCGAACAAGGAGAGCATTGAGTGATGCCTTTGCCTCCTTCGACGAAGTAGCTAGACAGGTCGCCATGGCTGTCTTGCGCCTTTCCCCTTCCACCGACCAACTCACACACGCACATATTAAAGGTGCCTATATAATTATGCACTTCGTCCTTCATACTTGGCAACACTGCTGGGGAAGTGTAAGATTGCATCAATGCAGGAATCTGTTCGTTATCGGAGATTAATAACTTATTAGGGATATGGTTACTTGCAGACATACTGTTAGCGTTCTTTTTTATTTCAGTAAGTTTAAAAAAGCACTAACTCGTCGTAGCAGAAATTCACCGACGTAGCAGCGCAGTCAAAGGGTTTCTCTTGATAATGGCCGATGCGATTGGGGCCTGTTAGTAGTATTCCCTTTATTGGCTATATTGAAATTAATCTTGGTCAACCTTTTAAGTTTACATAACGATTATGTATCCGTCGTCCCATTACCTTCCAATACGGCAGGTTAGCCTGACCTGCAGACTTGATTTCATAAACGAGAGTTATTAGCCTGGAATTCGTGGGTGTATGATAATTGTCCACGTTAACTATGAAGTTGTTAATGTTCCAATCAACTATGTATGATTACCACAGCTGAACACTTGCTGCATGAAATGAAGAGATCAAGAATTGCAGTATTGATCGTCCGTCAGGGTAATGAGAAAATCGAAGAGAACACAATTGGTTTTCTGTAAGAAAACTGTTAATAGCGCCGGCTCTGTATCCGTCCACGCTATTTGCTGTCCGGCCTCAAATTATAAAAACTACTGAAGCTAGAGGGCTGCAAATTGATATGTTGATCATCCACCCTGAAATCGTCTAGCATACCAAAGTGCAGCTGTAGCCCTGCAGTTTTTATTATTTATGGTTAAAGGACGTCATAATTGTGCTTCTGGCAACGCTATAGGATAGGCCGCCACAGCCGGCTGAGTGTTTCATGGGCCGCGGCTCGTACAACATTATACCGAGACCACCAAAAGATAGAGCTATTTTAGGTGGCCTTGATTATACGCTGTAACGGCTATACAGAAAGCTCTGTCCTTCGGCGCATATTTTATTTGTTCGCTTTGGGAATTCTAATCCAGTTAACACCGGACGCTCGGTGGCGTGGTCGGTATGGTCTTGGACTGCCACCTCGGTGGACGCGAGTTCGATTCACGGGCATTCCATTGAGGAGTGAGAGTTGTTTATTTCTGGTGATAGAAATTCAATCTTCGACGTGGTTTGGAAATCACGTAAAGTCGTTGGTCCCGTTGCTGAATAACCACTGGTTCCATGCAACGTAAAAACACAATGCAAACAAACAGACAAAACACCGGACGCCTTCAAGTTGGTGGTTTGTATACATCAAGAATTATTATCGGAATAAGTCTAGTCTATCCTGCCAAATTTATATGAGTAACCGTTTCCTTTTTAATAAAACCCTCTTACCCTAAATAGGACTTTAGTATTGCCATTGAATTTACTTGATGATAATAGTATAGTGCTTACTTTTCATGAACTATACAGGATTAGATAAAAATTATAAAATCCTCTGTTAAGTGATTAGGTTCAGTTTGCAACTAATGCTTTATTCTTCCAAAATATTTGTCCCTCAGACATCCTTAGAAAACAATTTAAAAACCAGTTGCGCTTATGGTGGTGTTATATAATATACTACTATGAGATTCAGGGTCTCTGTAACACGGTTTTTTGGACTTTGCTCCTTGTCAAAGCACCGGATGTAGCTGAAAGTTGACATATGTATATTTTACAACCACACACAAATTTTGTCAGCATTATCAATAACCTAAACCCACACACAAATTTTGTCAGCATTATCAATAACCTAAACCCGATAGTTTTAATTTTTATAGAGTAAAAATGCTCTAGCCGACGCCATGGCCAATGATTACGAGCCAAGAGTCGAAAAACATTCATTACGTAAGCAAGGTAAACAAACTCCTTTTGACTAAATGTTGCCCCGCCCATCCACCAGACAGAAATTCCATCGGCTCTGAAACCCAAAGACTTTATGAATGGCGGAACGATACAAGATGTGGGTGGGGTATCAGTGCTAGCGTAGTAATACTACTGTAGAAGTTGATAATTACCAACTATTCCCTACATCTTGTTAATCTGATTGTGACCTATAAAGTAGACTGTAATTTCTTTGGAAACTTATTTTGGGAGTTAGACTAATAATCGAAGTTTTTTTGTATTTATTAACATATTTTGTTGGTTTGTTCATTATGACAATTATCAGTGGAGAGGTTCCAGAGTTCATTAAGGTGTACTGCTTTGCTTGTATTTAAATTTAATGTCATTGTTGCCAGAGGTTTAACCTTCGTTACGTATAGCCAATCATCCATCGAGAAAGAGGGAAGAAATGCTGTCATAAGTTACGTAACGAGTGCGTTCGAAACCTTTTCTCTGAGTAAGTTGGCCCGTCTTCAAAAAAGGTCACTTTTACATTATAAGTACCAAATTTATTCAACCTACGTAGTGCAGAATACACTTAAAATTTATGTGTTGATATAATATGTATTCTGAATAAGCGTTATATTTATGAAATGCATAGATAAAAAGTTATTGCGAAAAAACCGTGTTACAGAGGCCCTGAATCTCATAGTAGGAGCTTTCGTCAGCACGTATGGAATTGCTCTACATTTTCATATTACGATCTATCGATAGGCAATGTCTATATAGTACGGTTACTTAATTGTGCGCACTTTCAAAAACTTCTACTTTACGATTGTCCGTTGTTAATGAAAAGGGTTCCAGGAAATTTCAAATATACCTTGTTAGATAGATGCGATGTTATGTTCTCTTTTGAGAAAGTTGCTATAATTACGGTTTGTTTCTACAAATTAAAAGTGAACATTTACCGAGTAGCTCTGCCAGCACGAATAGAGATTAAATGTATCGGCCCAGCTTTTAAGTAAACTCTCTCTCTCTCTCTCTCTCTCTCTCTCTCTCTCTCTCTCTCTCTCTCTCTCTCTCTTTGATTATCGAGTGATTTTTGAACTTGGTCTTAGATAGTTCTAAAGCAACTGTTGAGGATTCATTGAGAGCCATTTTCTCTCAAATGGCTGCAACTAGCAGTTAAATTGGTCGTTATAAGTAACTGTTCATGAAGAATCTGGTGCAAAGTCAGAATTTCCAGTAAAGATTTTTTTAAAGTTAGTTTAGGGAAACACTTTTCGCATTTCTCCAGATTTTGGTCCAGGTTGTGTAGCATTTCCCGTTTTTTAGTCTAGGCCGTGTATCTGTATGTCTTAAGAACTTTCCAACTCCTTTCAAATGAAAACACACAAGGTTCTCTCTCTCTCTCTGACTACTCTTTGTAACTGTTGGATGGTTAATGCAGTTTCAATCCACCTCATCATTTCCAGCAAGATTCACAAGATAAAAAGCTACTATTAGCAATGAGTAATGAATAATCTAACACGATAACAAGAATTTCTACTATTTTCAAGTTAAACGTGTACCCTTAATTTCTCACCCACATGAAAGTTAGTTGTTAATTGCTAAACTGACTATCTTCACTGAAGAGCCTCGTCGTCTCTAGATGGCATTGAATTTTTATGTTGGAACTTAGCCCTCTAAAGGCCAACTTTAGTGTCGGTGAACACTGCAGATTATGCCCCTTTACTTGGACTTAATATTATGTGACGAGGACCCTGCTGTCCGAGTCTTTTCTTGATCAGTTTAGGTTGTTTGGTTTAAACTACGCTTATTTACTTCGACTTATTACCGTTGACGGCTTATCCAGGTCCCGCACCACTGCCATAGCGCTCGCAGGACCCACATCATCAAATTAACAGTTTATCCATCGAATGTATTTAGTCACACTGCAAATTCCCCATTTCACTACTTGATCTTGTATAATCTTTGTTTTTGTTTTTTTACTTTTATTAGAAAAATATTACATATCATTTTCACAAGTAAATGTTACAAAATATTACTAAAATATATACCTACAATATTTACAAATTACCATGGATTTTTTAAAATTATTTTTTTAAACACTAGGTAATAATTGTACTATTACTTACAAAGTCAATACTGGTTACTCAAAAACAGTATTTAATGTACCCTTTTGTGAGAAACTTTTTTTATTTCTTTGTAATTGTTTTTTAATAGCCACCTATCATAACAAAAAAAATTTTCGTTAACAGGGGCATCTTTCTTCTTTTGTGTAATGTTTCTTTTTACGGGCCCAAACAGCATATAAATACCCTACTTAATACAGTGGCACTATTATGATCCTTTTTTCGTCCTATAATTGAAACTGAGCAATAATGTTTTCAAAAAATTGTCTCTAGAAGCTGCATATTTCAAGGCTCTGGAACCACATTCAGGGGAAAAACGCGGTTCTACCAACTTTAAACCATTTGTGACTAATCGTGTAATGGCAGTGGCCCTGACCCAACTATAAATGCAATAATATGTGAAAGGAGTGAGAGGTCTTGTGTGGAATTCCTCTCACCCAACAGAAACTATTTGTATTAGCTATTACTATCACTCAGAAAGCGACTCAGCGGCGTGGATGGTAGGGTGTTGGCGTGCCACCTCGGTGGCCGCGAGTTCGATTCTCGGGCATTTCCGCTGAGGGGTTAGAGATGTGTATTTCTGGTGATAGAAGTTCACTCTCGACGGGGTTCGGAAGTCACGTAAAGACGTTGGTCCCGTTGCTGAATAACCACCGGTTCCATGCAACGTAAAAACACCATACAAACACAAACTATTACACAGAATAAGTTAAACAAGAACGGCAATTTGACGTGTTGCAAAGGATTGGAAAGACACTTGAAATCACTATGGATACTACGTAGAAATGTATAAAAGCGCTTTTGAGCAACTCGCTTTAGGGATGTGGTGTGTAGTTATTGAATATGAATGACAGAAACCAGCCTAAAACTGCATGGATGAGCTGCTAGTGTAATCCATGTAAAAGGATCGATAAGGTGAAAATGTGCAGATATGCAGAACTAACGAAGATATGTTGATGAAAAGTTTAATAGTCAGAAGTGTTATGGGTATGGAAGAATTGGTGGCCTAGGAAGGGTTAAATAGGAGGGAGGCATTGGAACGGACATTGGTGTCCTGGGAATGAGAGTGATTGTACTAAATTATGGTAATAAATGACGCAATGTCGGTATGGGTGTTTGGCCATTGCTGATGAGTCATCAGTCAAGAGTTAATTAAGGTGTATGAGATAGCTAATGTATAGTGGAGGTTGTTAATTTGCAAAGGGCCATCAACGTTTCAGCAATTTAAGTACGAATCTAGCATCCGGGAATCCATTAATGTCGTTCACAGACTGCACTGGATTAAACGCACACGCACTAAACGAAATACTTTAATTATTAAAAGAAGAAAAAAATTCTTTATAAAGATTGGGGTAAAAGTTTCGGGTTATTGGTCTCTTAACTATTGGCTCTTCAGCCCAAACTGGTTTTTACATTTGAAGGATAATCATGAAGGATACTTAAACTCAAGGATGTTAGTTGTTTAGGAAAACCTTTACTCATTTAATACATTTATAGCAATGAATTCTAACGTTTGGAAATACTATGCCACGTACTGAAAAATTAATACTAGTCTTATACCTAAAAGTTCATTCATTGGTAGTGTTCTCATCACTGATAGAAGTTTACAATGCAATAATCATGGTCCATCTTGATTAAAGGCAAGCTTCTATTATAAAGGTATTTATTACATGAATGGTAATGGAAACCGTACTATAAGCGACATAATTATGCAACAATAAATGTCAAAGAAAATGGTACTCAAATTATAGAAAACTTGCTTAGCCGACTTCATGGAAGACTACTGTAATACTAAAGATCACAAACATCTAATGGGTAATCTTTTTTGACATTTAAGTACGCTTTCAAAAGCGCATAATTGTTAAGGTTTTTTTATATTATATTGTAGTTGTCGACTTAATCTGCTAACTCGACCTAAGAGAGGTCACAGAGTCTATTTGCGTGATGAGATTAATGGTGATTGTTCATTCCTGCCTTAATATACAAAAGTGCCTTGATAAGTATTCCACTGATATACCTAGAGTATAAAATATTTTATTTAAGTTGAACTCTTGTTTTGTCATAAACCATATTCTTGAGTTTTTGAAAGCAATCGTTTTTACCTTTATTTTATATCCAAAATTGTACCGTTTATGAGGGTTTTATTTGTTAAATGGTGTATGTGCGTGTGTGTGGGTGTGTGTGTACAAACACATACATATATATAGAGAGAAATATATAGATTGAATAAATATATAGATAGATACATGTATAAGGGCAGCGGAAACACTGGTAGGTACATAACTTCTTTATTTGTGCCGACGTTTCAAGACTATTCTCACTTTCAAGGCTGCAATAAAAGAACAAATATTGTGGATTATAAATAAAAATAAATTATAAAAAAAAATATCTTGAAAAACAAATGTACCTAAATTTATTATAGTTTATTCATTGCTAGGGGTACCAACCTATATAAAGAATGGAGGAGAGGGGCGACTGGAATGTGGGTAGGTAATAGGTATAAAGCAAAGAAGCCGGTTACGACAGGGTGTAACAGTTTTGGGAATTCAACAATGGTACTGTCTGTTTGATAGTGATTCCAGAATAGATGGCGAAGGGTAACAAACTGGCAACCATCTGAAAATCGGTTCTGTCACAACTAGCCAAGGAGAAAGGTGTTTACAATGCCGCCGCCACCAAGATTTCAGGTAATGAAACAGTGTTACAGGAAAGTAGGGTGCGGTGGAGGCTTCTGATTGGCTAAAGCTATTCTTTGCCAGAGCCCCAGAGTCCTTAGTTCAGGACTAGAAGACGAAGAGTTGTTCAGTGTCAGTGCTGTTCCGGACACAGTGACTAAGCAAACTTTAGACGAGTGTTTGCGTTATGAACAAAGATTTTAGTTAAGATTACTAGCCTCTTTTTTGTAGATTAACGTAAGAGGTTGGATAATCATTGGGATATAAATGTCCCTAAGGAAGAGAACATGGGTGTCGGTCATTTTCTTTTTTTATCAACCATTATCGGAGCTGGATAGCCGTTTAGTTCTCGAAAAGGTGATCGCTCACGAGAAAATTCTGTGGTTGTTGTAGGAACTGAGCATTCGTGGTTTACAGTAATGTTTCTCTCAATTTCAAATGGGGCAACTCGGTAAGTATATACATATGCCCAATGCTTTTTGTCCTCGTGTATTTAGGATCCGTGAATAGGTGATAGCCTAATTATGGTAAGATGAGCAGGAGGTGATTTTGGACTTTGAAACTTTACACATTTTCCACTAAATTTCAGTGACATAACCCTATAGGCTATAATGCAACTTTTAAGAGTGCTGATGTTTTTTTGTCTCTTGCAAAATTTTTATCAAAACTTGGATTTTGAACATCATACAATCATTTTAGTAGTACTAATCTTTTTTAATACTGCACCTTCATATGATGTATTCTGACCTCGCCTAACTTTAGGCATATGGTCCTTGACCTAGCCATGGTGGTCCTTTGCCCACCTGAACTGCAACCTAAACTAACCTAGGGGACTGTCAATTAAGATATAACTTATAACAGTTGCGAGTTCAATAACCTTCACTGTGTTGCATAAACCATTGGGATTGTTTAAGAGAATGGTTTAAAAGCTAGAATAATGCTTCTTGAATTTAAGTGTACAATTTACGTATATTTGGTGCCTAAAATGTGAGATGCAGAGGCCCTGGAGGTAGATCTAGGGTAATTATCCGCGGCGGCCTAAACTATGGCAGTTGCGGTTTTTCTATGCAGTTTTACCTACTGAACAAGTATTTTAAGTAATATTTATTCGGACGACTGTAATTAACCCACCCGGGGCCAGTACTAAACACGGCGAAATACATTGGACGCCCCAATCCCCAGTGGATATTGTATCCACGGTTACGTTCCTTGCAGTCCGTGTGGACAACTTCTGTAAAAATACCGCACTAGAATTTGACATAATATAATAGTGAAGTAGAAGTAGGTAATTCTTCACAATTATATTAACATGTTATTTGTTGGCGATATGTTATATAGTTTAGGTGCCAATTAGAACTATATTGTACATAGAATTGGTTATTTGTTTTGCATCAGTATTAGGTCACGACATTGGGGTTATTATGGTTTGTTCTCAAGTTTTCTTGGTATGCTTAACCCTTAAACACCTATTGGACGTATTTTACATAGAGATAAATTGTCTTTTGGGTGCCGACCGAACGTACTTTACGTCGACAAAGTTTTTTTAAAAATTTGCGGAAAAATACTTATAGGCCTACCAACTGAAAACTTTTGAATCGGGCCTTGGGGGATGCTGGGAGTTCATGGATCAAGGTGGTGTTTTGTTTACAATCTTTACGCAGGCGCGCAAGCGCGAATTTCTTTCTTATCGCACTAAAAAGTATCAGTGACACATCTCTGAAATTATTTAGTCACTCTGACATAATTTTTGCACCATTTTAAATTAGCTGTTACATGGAGTTTTATATATGGAAATGTGCGCATTTTCATGTAGAATACAACAAAAAATACTCATAATTGTAGTTTTTATCAGTGTTGAAATATTTTCGTATAAATGATAAGTGCCAAAATTTCAACCTTCGGTCAACTTTGACTCTACCGAAATGGTCGAAAAACGCAATTGTAAGCTAAAACTCTTATATTTTAGTAATATTCAATCATTTACCTTCATTTTGCAACAAATTGGAAGTCTCTAGCACAATATTTCTATTTATGGAGAATTTATGATAAAAAAATTTCCTTACGTCCACACGGTAACTCTTCCGAAAAAATCATATGTGCGATTGTTGTAATGTTTGCACCATTTTAAATTAGCCGTTATATAAAGTTTTATATATGAAAATGTGCGCAATTTCATGTAGAATACAACAAAAATAATTGAAGGTTGTAGCTTTTCTCATTTTCGAAATATTTGCATATAAATCACGATAATAGAAAAAAAACCACCGTGTTCGGTCAACTTTGACTCTACCGAATGGTCGAAAAACGCAATTGTAAGCTAAACCTCTTACAGTCTAATAATATTCAGTCATTTATCTTCATTTTGAAAGAAATTCGAAGTCTCTAGCGCACTATTTAGATTTATGGTGAATTAAAAAAAAAAAAACTCCTTCCCTCCGCGCGCGGATTCTCCGCTGCAAATCTCCGAAATGCGTAAGTCGCATTCTCGGAATATTTGCTCCATTTCATATTAGGCATTTCATAGTTTTATATATGAAAATGTGCGCAATTTCATGTAGAATACAACAAAAAAATAATTGAAGGTTGTACTAGCTGTTCTCATTTTTGAAATATTTGCATATATAAAAAAAAATTCTACATTCAACTTTAACTCGTCCGAAATGGTCGAAAACTGCAATTGTAAGCTAAAACTCTTACAGTATAGTAATATTCAATCATTTATCTTCAATTTGAAACAAATTGGAAGTATCTAGAAAAATATTTAGATTTATGGTGAATTTAAAAAAAAAAACATTTTTTTACATCCAAGAGTTACGAATTCGTGCATCATTTTGTGATATTTTCTGTTGCTTTGATTGTTTTACAATGTGTTATATACCAAAATGATTGCAATTTAGTGTACAATACAACGAAAACAAAATTAACTCGTTAGCTTTAACCGTTTTGCTCACAGCGTGATTTGAATACAATTACTATATATGAAATTTTGGTTTTGCTCTATCATATATCGCATTATTTATATATGATATTTTTTTCATTTCTGATGGTTGCATACTAAACTTCAGGCAATGAGAAAAAAAGGAGCCAAAAATGAACTCTTAATCTTGAAAACTAAGCACGCTGTGGTTTTTTGAAAAAAAAAATTTTTCCGCTTTCGGAGACGATTTTTATTATACCCCTTAGGCGTTTAAGGGTTAATATGATAATTATACTGAATTTAAAATAAATTTATTGATAGTGAGATATTTACCCTTGTTATCCTGTCAAACTTTTCAAAGCCCAGTGTTTATTTCCATTCGACCTGGACACCCAATTGAAAATAAACTTTGCACGAGGCATTGTGGGTACGGAAATACAGGTATTCAGGCAGTACCAAAACCTGTTCCTCCTTTATAAGTTTCTCCAATCGAGTGGGATTTTGGAATTCAGGCATTGCATGTAAAAACTTGCCTCATTTCTTGGATATTGCTTCTTTGGTGCAGACATGCAGTTCTTGTTCCCTTGATTATTTTGCCTGTATTGCAAAATCTTGTTTGAATAGTGTTCCAGAAACTGGACTCCCTCATGATCAATATAATCATGCAGTACCATAGTGGGAAACTGGATTTTTGGTAGAGCCATACTCAAAAATGAAGGACAGGAATGTATTCTAACCCATCTTTGCACCAGTTCCATATCTGGCCAGGGGTGGTGGGTCTTTACTCCTGCCTAACCTTACTCAGGGCATTTAATTTGTCTTTTACTTTTCATTACCTACAGCAGTCTCCTAACTTGAGATAACTGCAATCGGCTCTAATTTTCCTTCATTTAAGAACAGTCTCTTCAGGTGGCCTTTACTGATATCGAGCAATGTAACTTGATCTCCTTTAATGTTTAAAAGATTTGTTCCCGAATGACAGGCAAACATTGCAGTTAAGCAAAGTCACTGAGCTGGACACTAGTAGCAAGAGAAAGCAGTGGGTTAGTACATCACTCCCTGGGTAAAAAAAAGATAAAGGGAAAAAAAAAAACTGGAGGAGCCTGTAACTTAGTGTTGTCACTAGAGTTTATTACTACTTCTCATCCCTAGATTATAGGTTAGTCTTGATTTAATACCAGATACGGTGTCTGCAAATAAATTTCAACAGGTAATGATAAATAGCCTTTCCAAGTTATAAGTCGGCAGATATTTTATACAGATGAAACCCCCCCCCCCCCCCACAAAGTCGGTAGATATTTTATACAGATGAACCCCCCCCCCCCCCCAAAGTCGGTAGATATTTTATACAGATGAAACCCCCCATTTAGTGGCTGTAGGACTTGCAATAATTTCCTTGATTACACCTCTCTTGTCTCCAGTCACAGGACTTCTTGTACCTCTGATTGGGTAGGGAGCAAGTATCTTGGTGAAAATAATTTAGGTTTCTTTATGATTTGAATGTAGTAGTATTTATGACTGACAGCATTCGAGAGTAATGTTTAAAAATTGGTATCATGACAGGTAAAACTTTGACAGTAACCAGTCTCAAAAACATTTAATGTCGCCAGATTCCAGGAAAGCAACTTCGTCTTACAAATTTGTTGCTTGTTCCACAAAGCCTCTGTAACTAGTTTCGTCCCAAAATCCGGATGTTTGCATGAGGCTATTCATTTTCTTGGTCACTCCACTTTGTGGACCTGTTTTTTACTGCACGCAACTACTCTTCTCCATGACTGGAATATCCATCCTGGAAGAAAGAAGCCATGGTGGTTTTGATGGTCTGAAAGTTTATGGTTTTCCTCTGTTCTGTCGCCTGAGGTAAATATAGTGATTGTTTCACTGAATCTCTTTTGGCATACAATTAACACCTGAGTAGGCCTTGAAAAGCGATATGAAACCTTTTCTTACTACTGCTAGCCTACCAACTGAAAACTTTTGAATCAGCCTTGGGGGATGCTGGGAGTTCACGGATCAAGGTGGTGTTTTGTTTACAATCGTTACGCAAGCGCGCAAGCGCGAATTTCTTTCTTATCACACTAAAAAGTATCAGTGACACATCTCTGAAATTATTTCGTCACTCTGACATAATTTTTGCACCATTTTAAATTAGCCGTTACATGGAGTTTTATATATGGAAATGTGCGCATTTTCATGTAGAATACAACAAAAAATACTCATGATTGTAGTTTTTATCAGTTTTGAAATATTTTCGTATAAATAACGATAAGTGCCAAAATTTCAACCTTCGGTCAACTTTGACTCTACCGAAATGGTCGAAAAACGCAATTGTAAGCTAAAACTCTTATTTTTATTGTAGTGTCTTACCGAACAATTATAGAGCCGTGATTTCCACGAGCGGCAGGATACTAAATTCAAATTTAGCGCGTCGGCGTCGCCAACACTGGTGGTGATGACGTCATCTCCCTCCACTCGCGGGAGAACCAGGTACAACTGCCCAGGTGAATCCAATTCTTTTCCTGCCGGCGTCCGGTGAACATCGGTGGTCGGTGCGGTTGGATGACTTTGCTTCGCTTTTTTTCTTGTGGAATTGATCTTCGGAATTGGTGAAGTACTCTTTTTTGGCGTTGTTGTTATTTTGCTTTTTATTTAGGCGTTGCCATGTCGGATTCTAGTCCGTCGGGAGTTAGGTTTTGCATCTCAGGATGTAAAACTAGATTATCCAAGTTAGAATATGATTCTCACACTAAATGTGTTAAGTGTAGGGGACAGGTTTGTTCAGCAGATCGAACATGTAACGAGTGTAGTGATTGGACTGATTCTCAATGGAAGTTTTTTAGTTCATACTCGGAGAAATTAGCTAAAGACAGAATTAGAAAAGCAGCGCTTAGGGAAAGTAGACTTAGCTCTGCTTCGTCTTGCGATGCTTCTGTTCCTTTTGTTTCTCCTCAAATTGTTATGTCTCCTTTAACTACACCTCCTATTCCTACTACTAATCCCACTTCTCCAGCTTCCCGTGTAGTTTCTTCCGACACCATTGCCAGTCTGGAATCGAGGTTAGATCAGAAATTTTCGGTACTAGCGAATACGGTTTTGCAACTTGGTAATTCAGTTAAGACGTTTTCGGAGAAAGCGGCTTCAGGTAAGAGTGTAGTTGAGGGTGCGTCTGTCTGTCCTGACACGTCTCCTAGACAAAGGTCACTGTCCAGCTCCCCCGCACCGGGGAGAAGACATACCGGAAGTCCAAGGGAGTCGATCGGGATTTGCCCACAGACAGGCGCCTCTCTTGTTGAGCCTGTTGCGCCTCAACAGGGCTCGGTTAAGCGTTGGAAAGGTGTTGCGGTCAGACGCCTTTCGAATGATTCAAGCGATTCGTCTCCGGTCGCGCGGCGCTCTCGGCGAGATTCGCCCGTTTCGCGTCCCTTAAAGAGGCGTTCAGGCGCCGATTCTTCGCCTCCTCCAGTCAAGCGGTATAAGGAGCCTGAGAGTAGGGTTGCGCCGCGGCCGTTAGCGGCTCGTTCGTCGCCGCAATCTGTGCCTTTTTCGGCTCCATCTACTAGTAGAGATTGTGGTTTTAGCGCTGTAGCTAGCAGTTCTAAGGGTGTTTCTTTAGGCGCTTTTTCGTCTGTTACACCTGATGCGCCTGTTTCGCCTCGAATTTCGGCGGCTCAGAGCGAGGCGCAAGTAGTTCTTCCGCCTCCTGCTGAACATTTAGGCTCTTCCAAGCCTACGTTAACTGTTTTTGATTCGTCTCTGGCGCCTTTGCGCAAGCAGTTAGAGATGTTAACCAACTGGATGAATGAGTCCAAGGGTGGTTCGAAACCTTCAGATCCGGTTGTAGTTCCGTCTACTTCTTCGGCGGTATCGGAGAATGAAGAAGAAGTAGAGGAGGAGGATTCTCATCACCTCTCGTGTTATTCACGTCTCCTTAGATTTCTTCTGGTATCTTATCCAGATTATTTTGAGAAAGCGGCTCCGCGCTCCCCAACTTCGACTTTTTTGATGAGGAGGAAAACTTCAGACCCTCTCCTCCCAAAACTTGTTCTATCTAAAGCGGTTAGACTTTCGTTGAAAGTGACTGAAAAATGAATGTCTATGAAAAGAGACTTAGGGAAGGCTCTTTTTGCTTACCCTCCCTCTAAGTTGCTTCGTAAGAGGTATAGGTTTTATGTAACTGGGGAAGCTCCTTCTCTGGGAGTTTCTGCCTCCTCCCAGGGAGACTTCTCCAGTTTAATCGACTCCTCTAGAAGATCTGCTTTCGCCGCAGCGAAAGTTTTCTTTACAGCGCCTGAGTTGGACCACGTTGTAAAGAATCAATTTAAACTTTTGGAAGTCTTTAGCTTCCTTGATTGGACTATTGGCGCTTTAGCGGCCAAGATCGAAGATTGTCCTTCTTTTTCTCAGGAGTTAGCGGAGGATTGGATTGGTGTTCTGTCCTGTGCGGACAAATCCATTAGGGATGGATGTGATGAGTTAGCTTCGCTCATCGCCTTTGGTACCCTTAAGAAAAGGCAACTTTGGTGCTCCTTTGCTTCTAAAAGGGTTACTTCCCAACAGAAGTCTGCTCTCTTGTTTGCTCCTTTTGTGAAAGATAACCTCTTTCCAGACGATGTAGTGTTGTCAATTTCGTCTGCGCTAGATAAGAAATCTACTTCGGATTTACTGGCACAGTCTACTAAGAGACCTAAAGCTCCTGTGGAGACTGTTCCTTCGGTTTCTCCTCTGGCCCAAGTGCCTTTTCGAGGGAGAAAACCCAAGCGCTTCTTTCGGCCGAAGTCGAATTTGCGACCTCAGTCTAAGGCCTCGGCCAAGGTTAACAAACCTTCCAAATGAAAGCTCGGTTCTTCATGCGCCAGTGGGAGCCAGGCTGGCTCTGTTTTGGGAGGAATGTGAGAACAGAAGAGCAGAAGCCTGGGTAGTGCAAGTACTCAAGTTCGGCTATCGTATTCCTCTCGTTTCACCTCCCTCGCTCTCACCTGTGCCAATTCCATTCCAGGCATACTCTCCGGGCTCAGACAAATTTCTGGCGCTAGCCGCAGAAGTGGAAGCGCTTGTTCTCAAAGAAGCGATAGAACAGATAGAAGGGGATTTTCCTCCAGGCTTTTACAATCGCCTTTTTGTAGTTCCCAAGTCATCAGGGGGCTGGAGGCCGGTTTTGGATGTGAGCGCCCTGAACTTGCATGTCCAGAAAACAAAATTTCATATGGAGACCACTCGGTCGGTTCTGGAGTCCATCAGACAGGGGGATTGGATGGTCTCTCTGGACATGCAAGACGCTTATTTTCACATTCCGATACATCGCGAATCTCGGAAGTACCTGAGGTTCATGTTCGAAGGCAAGGTGTTTCAGTTTCGGGCGCTTTGCTTCGGACTAGCGACCGCTCCTCAAGTTTTCACCAGGGTTCTATCCCCGATAGGAAGCTGGCTGCACATATTAGGAGTAAGAATCTCCCTCTATTTGGACGATTGGCTTCTCCGGTCGGAATCAGAGAGTCGGTGCATGAAGGACCTTGGAACAACTGGATCTTGCCAGAAAGTTAGGAATTCTGGTCAACAAACAGAAGTCCCAGTTGGTTCCATCTCAGAGCATCCTTTATTTGGGGATGATTCTGAATGCTCAAGTTTTTTCGGGCTTTTCTGTCCCCGAAGAGGGTTCAAGGCTGTCTGGAGACAGTTCAGGAGTTCTTGGACAAAAAGGTAAGTTCTGCCAATCAGTGGATGAGGCTCCTGGGCAAATTGACGTCAGTGGAGAAATTTGTGACGTTGGGAAGACTGCACATGAGACCTCTGCAGTTTTTCCTGAGAGCCTCTTGGTGCAGGAAGACACAACCAGACTCGATTACCTTTCCTGTCACAGATCAAATAAAAGAGGACCTAAGGTGGTGGCTCTCTCGAGCAAGGTTGGAAGAAGGGTTAGATTTACGACCCATCCTCCCGAACCTACAGTTCTTTTCCGACGCATCGGACACAGGTTGGGGAGCCCTACGGGGAAATCAACGGACTTCAGGAGCTTGGTCGGAGAAGGAGAAGTAGTTCCACATAAATGTAAAGGAACTGTTAGCAATTTTCTTGGGGCTCAGACAGTTTCGGAGCTTAGTAGAAGGTCGAGTAGTGGCTGTGCATTCCGACAACTCCACAGCTCTCTCGTACGTGCGGAAACAGGGGGGGACTCAGTCTTTCTCTCTGTACGAAGTAGCCAAGGATCTCCTCCTGTGGTCAAACGAAGCGAAGGTTCAGCTAGTCCCGAGATTTGTTCCGGGAAAGATGAACGTCCTGGCGGACGAGTTAAGTCGTCAACAGCAAGTGTTACCTCTGGAGTGGACTTTGGACAACAAGATTTGTCAGAAACTTTGGCGCCTTTGGGGACGACCTTCATTAGACCTGTTCGCGACATCAAGGAACAACCGTCTTCCTCTCTTTTGTTCTCCAGTCCCAGATCCTCTAGCTTGGTCGGTGGACGCAATGCTGTTGGATTGGTCGGGTCTGGAAGCTTATGCATTCCCTCCGTTTGGTCTAATAAGAGAGGTGCTGAACAAGTTCATGTCGCACACCAATGTAACACTAACGTTAATCGCTCCCTTTTGGCCCAGGAAAGAGTGGTTCCCGGACCTTCTCCAGTTGTTAGTAGACTTCCCCAGACTTCTTCCTCCAGAGAAGTGGCTTCTCAAACAACCTCACTTCAAGAGGTTCCACCAAAACTTGTCCGCTCTAGCTCTGACAGGGTTCAGACTGTCCGGAATCTTGTCAGAGCGAAAGGATTTTCAAGAAGAGCTGCAGAAGCTATCGCTCGTTGTAGGAGAGAGTCTTCTAACAAACTCTATCAAGGGAAGTGGAGAATCTTCAGAGAGTGGTGTAGAAGTGCTAAAGTCTCTACTTCTGCGACCTCTTTAACAGAAATAGCAGATTTTCTTCTATTTCTTAGGAACTCTTAAGAAACTGGCTCCTTCGATGATCAGAGGATATAGAGCCATGCTCTCTTCGGTTTTTCGACATCGAGGTTTGGATGTTTCCTCCAATTCAGATCTGTCGGACCTCATTAGGTCTTTCGAAACCACTAAGCTCCCGCAAGATACAGTGGCTTGGAACTTAGATGTGGTGCTTAAGTTCCTCATGGGGCCACCGTTTGAGCCTTTGAAGTCGGCTTCACTCAGGAACTTGACTAAGAAGGCACTCTTTCTTATTGCACTAGCTTCTGCTAAGCGTGTCAGCGAATTGCACGCTATAGACAAAAGAGTCTGTTTCTCTCAAGGCAATGCTGTATTTTCGGTATCATTGACCTTTCTAGCCAAAAATGAGAATCCTTCTAATCCTTGGCCGAGGAGTTTTGTGGTAAGGAACTTATCTGATTTGGTTGGACATGAGGAGGAAGAAAGGCTCTTAGTCCAGTCAGGGCTATTAAGCAGTATCTGTTTGCCACTAAGGGTATTAGAGGACAATCTTCTAAGCTCTGGACCTCGGTTCAAAATCCCTCTCGTCCTCTTTCTAAGAATGCTATATCGTTCTTTATTAGAGAGCTTATCAGGGAAGCTCACTCGCAGTCCGAGATCGACAATCTTTCCGTTCTGAGAGTTAAAGCTCACGAGGTTAGAGCAGTGGCAACTTCTTTAGCATTCAGAAAGAATTTATCTTTAGCTTCGATTCTTCAGAGCACGTTCTGGAGATCGAATTCGGTTTTTGCGACTCATTATCTCAGAGATAGAAACGGTTTTCGAGAATTGTAAAACGTTAGGTCCGGTGGCGGTTTCTGGCATGGTGTTGGGAGAAACGGCACAGGGGTCGTCACCTCTATGCTAACTTTTCACCTTGAATAGGTTGTCGAGTTCAAGGGAAGCTGGGGGTACTGAGTACCTGGGATACTCACCAGTCTGTTAGGTCAGATTTTACAATGGTTGGGTATATATGTTTTTAAATCTGGTGTTGGTGACAAATGTTTTGTATGATTGAATTTCTGGTCTTAGCCCAGGGCAAGGGCAATCTTTGTTGTTACTATCCTCCGTCAGTCAGCCTTGACTCGCTTGAACTACGGAAGGATTCCACTCCTGTAGAGGCTAACTTTGGTCAAATTCCAATTCCTCTACAATAGTAAGAAGAGCACCGACCAGAGGCAGTAACAGTCTGCTGTAGCTCTCTTACAAGGTAAGGTACAACAGACACCTTGAGTGTTTACTGGTATTGCAATAAATGTAACCATTTAAAAATATACTAGTGGTCCACTGAATCCCACCTTCCCTTCCCATAAATGTGTAATCAGCTCTATAATTGTTCGGTAAGACACTACAATAAAAATGAAATTTTCATTATTAAAATGAAGTTTTATTGTATACTTACCGAACAATTATGATTATACCCACCCTCCTCCCCTTAGGTGGACGGACGGGCAGAAAGAATTGGATTCACCTGGGCAGTTGTACCTGGTTCTCCCGCGAGTGGAGGGAGATGACGTCATCACCACCAGTGTTGGCGACTCCGACGTGCTAAATTTGAATTTAGTATCCTGCCGCTCGTGGAAATCACGGCTCTATAATTGTTCGGTAAGTATACAATAAAACTT
Organism: Macrobrachium nipponense; assembly: GCF_015104395.2. Taxonomy (NCBI): domain Eukaryota; kingdom Metazoa; phylum Arthropoda; class Malacostraca; order Decapoda; family Palaemonidae; genus Macrobrachium; species Macrobrachium nipponense. The sequence continues at coordinate 28,672,369 of NC_061102.1, read as the reverse complement.
CATTTTAATAATGAAAATTTCATATTTTAGTAATATTCAATCATTTACCTTCATTTTGCAACAAATTGGAAGTCTCTAGCACAATATTTCTATTTATGGTGAATTTATGAAAAAAAAAAATTTCCTTACGTCCGCACGGTAACTCTTCCGAAAAATCATACGTGCGATTGTTGTAATGTTTGCACCATTTTAAATTAGCCGTTATATAAAGTTTTATATATGAAAATGTGCGCAATTTCATGTAGAATACAACAAAAATAATTGAAGGTTGTAGCTTTTCTCATTTTCGAAATATTTGCATATAAATCATGATAAATAGAAAAAAAAACCATGTTCGGTCAACTTTGACTCTACCGGAATGGTCGAAAAACGCAATTGTAAGCTAAACCTCTTACAGTCTAATAATATTCAGTCCTTTATCTTCATTTTGAAAGAAATTCGAAGTCTCTAGCGCACTATTTAGATTTATAGTGAATTTAAAAAAAAAACTCCTTCCCTCCGCGCGCGGATTCTCCGCTGCAAATCTCCGAAATGCGTAAGTCGCATTCTCGGAATATTTGCTCCATTTCATATTAGGCGTTTCATAGTTTTATATATGAAAATGTGTGCAATTTCATGTAGAATACAACAAAAAAATAATTGAAGGTTGTAGCTGTTCTCATTTTTGAAATATTTGCATATATAAAAAAAAATTCTACATTCAACTTTAACTCGTCCTAAATGGTCGAAAACTGCAATTGTAAGCTAAAACTCTTACAGTATAGTAATATTCAATCATTTATCTTCAATTTGAAACAAATTGGAAGTATCTAGAAAAATATTTAGATTTATGGTGAATTTAAAAATAAAAACATTTTTTTACATCCAAGAGTTACGAATTCGTGCATCATTTTGTGATATTTTCTGTTGCTTTGATCGTTTTACAATGTGTTAAATACCAAAATGATTGCAATTTAGTGTACAATACAACGAAAACAAAATTAACTCGTTAGCTTTAACCGTTTTGCTCACAGCGTGATTTGAATACAATTATATATGAAATTTTGTTTTTGCTCTATCATATATCGCATTATTTATATATGATATTTTTTTCATTTCTGATGGTTGCATACTAAACTTCAGGCAATGAGAAAAAAAGGAGCCAAAAATGAACTCTTAATCTTGAAAACTAAGCACGCTGTGGTTCTTTGAAAAAAATATTTTTTTCCGCTTTGGGAGACGATTTTTATTATACCCCTTAGGCGTTTAAGGGTTAATATGATAATTATACTGAATTTAAAATAAATTTATTGATAGTGAGATATTTACCCTTGTTATCCTGTCAAACTTTTCAAAGCCCAGTGTTTATTTCCATTCGACCTGGACACCCAATTGAAAATAAACTTTTGCACGAGGCATTGTGGGTACGGAAATACAGGTATTCAGGCAGTACCAAAACCTGTTCCTCCTTTATAAGTTTCTCCAATCGAGTGGGATTTTGGAATTCAGGCATTGCATGTAAAAACTTGCCTCATTTCTTGGATATTGCTTCTTTGGTGCAGACATGCAGTTCTTGTTCCCTTGATTATTTTGCCTGTATTGCAAAATCTTGTTTGAATAGTGTTCCAGAAACTGGACTCCCTCATGATCAATATAATCATGCAGTACCATAGTGGGAAACTGGATTTTTGGTAGAGCCATACTCAAAAATGAAGGACAGGAATGTATTCTAACCCATCTTTGCACCAGTTCCATATCTGGCCAGGGGTGGTGGGTCTTTACTCCTGCCTAACCTTACTCAGGGCATTTAATTTGTCTTTTACTTTTCATTACCTACAGCAGTCTCCTAACTTGAGATAACTGCAATCGGCTCTAATTTTCCTTTATTTAAGAACAGTCTCTTCAGGTGGCCTTTACTGATATTGAGCAATGTAACTTGGTCTCATTTAATGTTTAAAAGATTTGTTCCCGAATGACAGGCAAACATTGCAGTTAAGCAAAGTCAACAGAGCTGGACACTAGTAGCAAGAGAAAGCAGTGGGTTAGTACATCACTCCCTGGGTAAAAGACTGGAGGAGCCTGTAACTTAGTGTTGTCACTAGAGTTTATTACTACTTCTCATCCCTAGATTATAGGTTAGTCTTGATTTAATACCAGATACGGTGTCTGCAAGTAAATTTCAACAGGTAATGATAAATAGCCTTTCCAAGTTATAAGTCGGCAGATATTTTATACAGATGAAACCCCCCCCCCCAAAGTCGGTAGATATTTTATACAGATGAAACCCCCCATTTAGTGGCTGTAGGACTTGCAATAAATTTTCTTGATTACACCTCTCTTGTCTCCAGTCACAGGACTTCTTGTACCTCATGAATTGGGTAGGGAGCAAGTATCTTAGTGAAAATAATTTAGGTTTCTTTATGATTTGAATGTAGTAGTATTTATGACTGACAGCATTCCAGAGTAATGTTTAAAAATTGGTATCATGACAGGTAAAACTTTAACAGTAACCAGTCTCAAAAACATTTAATGTCGCCAGATCCCAAGAAAGCAACTTAGTCTTACAAATTCGTTGCTTGTTCCACAAAGCCTCTGTAACTAGTTTCGTCCCAAAATCCGGATGTTTGCATGAGGCTATTCATTTTCTTGGTCACTCCACTTTGTGGACCTGTTTTTTACTGCACGCAACTACTCTTCTCCATGACTGGAATATCCATCCTGGAAGAAAGAAGCCATGGTGGTTTTGATGGTCTGAAAGTTTATGGTTTTCCTCTGTTCTGTCGCCTGAGGTAAATATAGTGATTGTTACACTGAATCTCTTTTGGCATACAATTAACACCTGAGTAGGCCTTGAAAAGCGATATGAAACCTTTTCTTACTACTGCTAGCCGTTATAGTAGTGGTTTCAGGACTTGCCAGAAGTGCTTGTTTTGTGGTCTGGTTAGACTCAAAGCTCATGATACTTATACTGAGCATCTGAGTCTTAGGCCTATTCGGTTTGTAGTAGACTAGATTTTATGGAAGACTGCCAAGCGCATCAAATCATCCAAACAGGCCTATATCACCCAGGTTTTTGTGACAATTTTTGGGATTCTTTGCAAATTAGTATATTACAAAGGGAAAGTGCCTTGTCTTTGCCATTATTCCTGAACTGATAGACTGGTGACTATTGACTTTATTTAATGTTTGATTTCAGAAAGTAATAATTTGCCATTAACAGTTAGTCCTAAATAATATATGTAAATGTTTGAAATTAATACTTCCAACTCTCATATAATTTGTATTTGGAATATCCTGTTAATTGTATCTTTTGGACAATAGCAGTTTTACCAAACGAGCTAAACAACACAGCAAATGGCCAACAGAGATATTAGGAAGAATATTTTTCACTACGAAGTATAACAATAAGTTGGACCTACCAAAATTCCTTTCAAGCTAATGGTTATTCTACTTAAATCACAGGTAATGTGTTTGAACCTGAAAGCTAAGCTTTGATTTTAGAATGTTTAGGCAAGCTAACATGATCGTTCAGGTTCATTATTATTGTGATAAACTGTAGTACGTCTAATTTATTAGTCAAAAATTTTTTCTCGTCCCTTCTAGGGTAATACAGCACACTTACTGTTAAGTTTGTTTGGGAAGAGTGATTTGAGAAGTAAATTTTCTCTTCACAGAAACGATATTAATGTGTTGACAATCTTAAGCTAAAAGTTCTTACTGCTTCTAGAGTACTGTACATGAATGGGAATCTGAGAGCTGAAATCTGGAGAATCAAGTTCCAAGATTCTGTGGACTGCCCGGGAAATCTAAATTCACATCATTTTTGACCAGCATTGTAAGTAAATGCAAGTAAAAGTTGCTAACTTCTGACTGTTTATTAATTTGAAAATCATCAGACATTTTTTCAATATTTTTGCAAAAGGAAATTTTAGCCTTGTCTAACTTACTATTATGGATTTAGATACTTCCACTTTTTTTAAAATTTGACTGAATAAAAGCGATTATTGGGCATTTTGGTATTTAAGATCATTCCAGATCATGAGTTTTTCTAGGCTATAATTTTTTCATAAAGCTCATTAGAAAACAGCTTTTTATGAATATAGTAATTGTTTAAATTTACTCTAATTTTTTTAGATACACCTTAAAATAATTATGTGCACTTCGTTCTGTGATTATGCAACCTTTTGGAATGTCCCTTCATTTTGCATGATTTTGAAGTATTTCAATTATGCAAATATACAAGAACTGTGTTGGATGTTTCTGTGAGGCAAATAATTTTCTTGATCTCTTTGTGGAGCCCTTTCTGACTGCTGGCACTTCTTTCCTTCATAATATCTTCCATCCTGGAAGAAAGAAGCCAATAGGTTGATTGTTTCACAGAATCTCACGTGAGTAGGCCTCGAAATATATGAAACCTTTTCATACTGCTGCTGGCCGTTAGTAGATATTTCAGGATTTCTTTGTATGATACTGTTGCATGCCTGCTTACTATGAGATTTAGGGCCTCTGTAACACGGTTTTTTCGCAATAACTTTTTATCTATGTATTTCATAAATATAACTCTTCAGAATACATATTATATCAACACAATACGTAACGAAGGCTAAACCTCTGGCAACAATGACACAAATTTAAATACAAGCAAAGCAGTACACCTTTATGAACTCTGGAACCTCTCCACTGATAATTGTCATAATGAACAAACCAACAAAATATGTTAATACAAAAACACTTAGAGTATTAGTCTAACTCCCAAAATAAGTTTCCAAAGAAATTACAGTCTACTTTATAGGTCACACTCAGATTGACAAGATGGAGGGAATAGCTGGTAACTATCAAAAACATAGTAGACAAGCTTGACTTGATAATTGCTATATTCAATGTCAAGCAATTTTTATTTATTGGCTATCTACCTATTTACTGAAAAAAAAAATAGCCGGTACCGTATATTGGCTTTAAACCTTCACCAATAATTATCGTCAGAATGGTGACTTCATGAGGCTCCACCCACTTTCGCCTCGTTATAATTCAGGATAACACTGAAGGCTACCATGGGCATTGTTGGATTAGAAAATTTAACTTCTGGCTATAAAAACTAATTTCTCGAGTAGTTGTAAGAAGTGCTAAATGATCCTTAAGGATCCCAGCAGTTGGCCTAAACGTTTAATTCATGTATATTATTGCTATACTGTTGCGGCACTACTGCTACAGTAGTATTACTACGCTAGCACTGATACCCCACCCACATCTATGTATCGTTCCGCCATTCATAAAGTCTTTGGGTTTCAGAGCCAATGGAATTTCTGTCTGGTGGATGGGCAGGGCAACATTTAGTCAAGAGGTGTTTGTTTACCTTGCTTACGTAATGAATGTTTTTCGACTCTTGGCTCGTAATCATTGGCCATGGCGTCGGCTAGGTCATTTTTACTCTATAAAAATTAAAACTATTGGGTTTAGGTTATTGATAATGCTGACAAAATTTGTGTGGTTGTAAAATATACATATGTCAACTTTCAGCTACATCCGATGCTTTGACAAGGAGCAAAGTCCAAAAAACCGTGTTACAGAGACCCTGAATCTCATAGTAGGCTATATAACACACTCCAATTCTCCACTTTAACCTGTAGATGGAACCTGTAGGTGGAGAACTTAAAGTATCCTAGTATTGGAAATACCTTTATTTATCTTTTTTCAAGTCATCTTTGTGCTGGCACGGGCTCTTGCTCCAGGAGAAGCCCGCAAACATTTTGGAGATGTAATTCCATCCTTTGTCGCCAAGGTCCGTGAATGAAGGGCGTTAATAAAGCAATATCTTCCTTGCTCGACTTTATTTGGTTTAGTTTACATTGAAGGTCCATAGTAGAAGATACAAAATACAAAAGGCATATACAATCGCGTCATAACATACACGTGAGCTTCGGAGCTCAGTACACAATAAGGATGTGATGGTAATTGCTTCATAGCAAAGGAAGTTAAAGGAAAGGAGAACGCTTTTTCGAGAAGTTCGGCAGCAAGGAGGCGTTAGCGCAATGTGTTGGAGGTGCCTGTTATCATGATGGTTCTAGAATCGGTAGGAGTGTTGTGGATCTCCTCGGGACGTGAGAAACGCCGCGATTTCTGATGCAATACCTAGTCTAGATTCATCTAAGAATGTCTAGAAACCTCGGGAGTCTGTGACGCTCCCTGTAGGCTCTGCCCCCAGGATGCCGTATAAATACGACGGAGGAAGTAGCAGCGGGAGGAGGAGATATAGTGATCGTAAAAGAGAGGGATCACCAGTTAGTAAGAGCCACAGATCAGATTATCAGTGAGAGATCAGCAGCAGTGATCGTCAGAGAGAGACTAGAGACGAAGGAACCGACGAAGTATCAATCAAAAGAAGAGTTGTTCGGGAGTTGGTTGGATATTGGTCTAGTCGTCTTCAGGAGTGGACGAATTATCTCTTGTTATCTCGACGTCGAGCAGACTGCAGAGAAGAAAAGGTCCTGCTAGAGGTTTTGGGTATTTCCTGCCTTTCAAGTAGACTAGTTTCTGCAATACGGACGGAGTCAAGAGGATGACTGCAATTGCCGCTCTACATTTATGAAGCCAGCGCGTCGAATCTCCAAACTGATTAGCAGGTATTCGAATTACCTCACTGTTTCCCCCAGTTCATGCAGTGTAAGATTCTGTCTTTTTATGTAAATAGGAGATACCATTCTGCATTTACCTTTGTTAGTAAGCTTGTAAATAAACCTTTGTTGTGTTAGTGTTTCTTTCTATATTTGTAACCCGTTTCAACTGTTGGTGTTGATATACCTTTTATATTATTATTTAATATCGAACCTGAAGCCGACCTCTTTCAGAGGCCGTAACATTGTGTCGACCCTTTCCAGGATATTTCGACACCGTAACATTGTCTCTGAGATCTCTGAGTCTGTAACAAAGGAATCCTATGATTCATATCCAACATAGTACACGATGTAGAATTTACAGGATCGCAACCTGTGTCGGACCCAATGCTAATACAATAATAATTGGTTACATTTTAACAACTAAGCATTATGCAATGCAAGCAAAATATCTCTGAATTGAGCTTGTCTACGGAACTGAAGTTTGCCACACTCGTTACAGCAGTATCTTAACGTACACAAGTCTCCCCCTTTACATGTGATTGTGATTAAGAATAATCTTTCAGTAGGGTTTCATCTACTCATTCTGAGCTGTTGCCTGATTTTCCCCCATACAGTTGGTGATCCAACATCTTGGTGACCGGTTTGCACCCGAGTTAATTAATACCTATCTTCCCGAGTTTCTCCTTATGATACGCATTTTCTGGTGTATTGTATGATCTTACCATTGCATAACTTGGAGTGAAATGTTTTACCTTGAAGTTTTTTTTACTTGATCATAACCTTTGTTCGATCATAACCTTTGTTCTGACTGACTGCAATCTTCGATTCATTAGATCGAACTTATTCCTGACCCTCCTCCCCATCAATAAATATGACGTTACAGCCAAGTAACCTGTGGACCATTGTCTTGTCACTATTCTTTCGGGCAAACAAAATGGCACGATTTGCATAAGTGATCTTAGTTATTTCCGATGATTATTGCATTGGTATTACTATATGCGTCTACTAATATCAAATATTCTAAAAATGGACCTACAAAATCTATGGGTCAACTTTTCCATGATATCTGGGTAATTTCCTCGAGTGCATTTTTGTTGGTTCTGTATTATGTTGTTGCAATACACAACTCATACACCTAACAAATTATCAATGCCCCTATCAACACCTGGCCACCAAACATAAATTCTAGCAATCAACTTTGATCTGACTAATGCCTTCAATAAAATGAATACTCCTAACATACCTGTAAATATTTTGTCCATTGTTTGCTGCCATTTTAGTGGACTGCTAGCAACACCATAGGAAAGTCCGTTTGGACGATACAACCCTGAATGTGTTTACAGTACATCGCTTTTGGGAATTTCATCCATGGAAAGCTGTTGAAATGCTTGTCTAAGATTTAGCTTGGAAAATACTGAGCTTCCTTAAAAAGTTGCAGATATGTCTTTGGTTTGTTTGTTTGTTTGTACGGTGTTTTTACGTTGCATGGAACCAGTGGTTATTCAGCAACGGCACCAACGGCTTTACGTGACTTCCGAACCACGTCGAGAGTGTACTTCTATCACCAGAAATACATCTCTCTCACTCTTCACTCCTCACTGGTGAGAAGCAAACACCAAACCAACCTGGCCACTGAGGCACTGATATGTCTTTGGAATCTTTTAAGGATGTGTGCTACTTGCAATTGTGAATTTAGTGTCACCTTGTAACTTTCCCATAACCTAACTTGAGTGTTGTCCTTAACAACAGAACCTTCACTTTCAAATTTCAGCTTCTACAGCTGTTTTCGATGCATATGGAACTGGTCTTGTAGCTAAAAATCTAGGACCTGCTTCATTCAACTTTAAACCTTAGACTGCTTGTGCATTCTTTACTGTTCCTGCTCTTGTCTTCAAAGACTTCTTGGTAATCTGATAGAAGATTAGTTATTGAAATTTCTTCTTCTGGTTCTTATTTCCCTGTAACCCTTAAAATACTAGGCCAGTCTAATTTTATGTCTTTACCAATCTAGTCCTAATAAACTTGGTCCTTTACCTTTGACTACTGTCAATGGTAACTGGTCAATTTCTTGATCATTGAAATGCACTTAACTTGTTATGGACCAACTACTACTATGTTTGTACCATTGTAACTTTTGATCATCTTGTCTGAGGTTCTTTACCAGGTTAAGCAGAGTTTGTGCAACTCTTCAGCTGTGTCCATTTGCATGGGTGTGAGTTTCCCATTTCTATTTGTTCCATACGATGCTTTTGTTCATCTACATTCACTGAATTAATGTGGCATGCAAATTCTCCTACTTCTGTCGTTTTGTGTACTTGTTTTTCATTAGAGCTAGAGCCGTCATTTAAATTTACGGTTCTACTGATGTTTAGTGGTCTTTTGCTTATGAAACTTACATTAGCCTGGTGATTGTCCCAGTTCTCTGCAGTTATTGCACGTCTGACCTGACACTGGGCACTTTATCCCAATAATGCTATAATGATCTTGTTTACCACATCTACAGTACGATTTCTTTTAAGGTTTTCGTGTGCCTATGTAAATAATTCTTCTGAGAGTATGCAGTAAGTATACCATTGTTATACTTGGATATACCAGGGCTAGGCTTGTTTGATGTGTTTGCCCCTTCTAACTCGTGTTCGACCGCCAAAAATCAACATTAAATTCTCAACATTAGCAACCAAACAGGAAATACCTGACGTGCCACTATTGCTTAGATTGACCTTGTTTTCTATAGGCTACATGATTTGCCTGGCTAGTGGCTACTGCTGTCATTGAGCCTCATCTACCATGACATTTGACTGGCTGTTTCTAATACTCTTGCTATTTCCAGAACCCTTTGCAAGGTTAGCTTCTGTTCTTGTAGCAATTCCTTTCTAAGCTCTTGTGAGTTACTCCCTACTATAACTTGCTCTATTAACCTGTCTTCTACATCTAAAAATTCACAAGTTGCAGCTAATTTTATTAATCTAGTCACAAAAAAATGAATTGTCTCGCCTGATCCTTGTGATGCTTGGGTGAACTGAATACGATCTAAGTATTTACTGGCTTGCGGAGCATAATATTTGGTGAGCCCTTCAATTGTGTCCTGCAATGAATTATCTGTTAGATTCAAATTATTATATACTTCCTGAACTTCTCGACCTGCAGTACGAAGTAACAATGCCTTCTGCTGCTTTTCATTCATTTTCCCTAGTGCTTCTAGATAAATCTGGAAGCTGCCTATCCACCTCTTCCATCTGGTACCCACTGATTTAGGATCATCATCGATTCTAAAGCATTCTAAACTTCTGATATTTATTGACATGTTTGCTGCGAGATACTAAGAAGTTTGGGTTAAGCTAGGAATTTTGGAAGTATTTTAGGTCATTAGAGGGAGATTAGACCAAGGCTCTTGGAAGTTATCTAGCTAGGCTAAACTTATATTGTTGCTTACACTCGCAACTACAACCTAGGCTATAGGCTACTTTCACAGACCTACCTTGAGGCCAAATGTAGGCTACTATACTATTTGCATAGACCTACCTTGAGCACTTTTACTCTTTTAACCTATTTAGTCGCTCCCAAATTGGCGACGAGCTTGGAGAATGCTGGTTCGAGGGTGATGAGAGCATGTAGTAGAGATTGCCTTCGTTTTCAGGTAGACTTCGTCGGATGAGGGTTGTCGTCTTCCGCTTCTTAGGCTTAGCCTATAGGTTAGGCGTAGGCTAGGCTCCGTTCGGCTGCCGAGTCGCAACTGTTGTATGTGGCTCCAGTTCATAGGCGGTATCACACACAAAAATTCTTCACTCTTACCTGTGCCTGTAAGTAGAGAAAAGATGATAGCATAGTATTGGATACAGGTAATACTAAATCCGCCCTTTGTTGGCGCTGTTGAAAGTCTGTATCAGTCTACAGTAGACCTTGATCTGTACTACTATAATAGCTATAGCTAGGCCTAGGTAACACTACAGTTCTTCACTTTTACCTGCAGGTAGAGAACTTATGGTATGTTAGTATTGGAGATATAAACCCATCCTTTGTCGCCAAGTTCCGCGAATGAAGGGCGTTAATAAGGCAACATTTTCGTTGCATGAGTTTATTTGGTTTAGCCTACATTGAAGAACGCGCGTATAGATAAAGGCGGATACGATCGAATCATAACAAACGTGTGAGCATCGGAGCTCATTACACAATAAGCAATCATATCCTACATTCAAAAGGCAGAATTTACAGGATCGAAACCTCTGTGTAGGACTCGATATTAATACAATAATGTTTGGGAACACTTATAACATTTAATCATTATGCATTATATGCAATGCGAGCGCAATAGCTCTGAACTGAACGTGTCTACGGAGCTAGGTTCTTCCCGCACTCGTTACATAGAATCTTGCGGATGCATAAAAAAATACTGAACATTGATTCTTGGGCCTATTATCATCTAAACAGGCCAATATCACCTAGCGTGTGTGTGACAATACTTTCTGGATTCTTTGCAAATTAGTTTGGTTTCAGAGCAGTGTGTTACAACGACGTTTATAAAAAGTAATCGTTTGCCAATAACAGTTAGTCCTAAATTGTTAAAACAAGTTGTAATTACTATTTCAAATCTCATATTGTGAATTTTTATTCATATTGGGAATACTGTAAATTAACAACTGTTAATTATATATTTGGATAATGGCATGGTTTAGGAAAAAAAAAAACTTACCACAGCAAATGTGCCATTATATTTGGAATATTTTAAATTCTACAATAATGTTAATTGGATCTTGGATAATGTGAATTTAAAAAAAATAAATAAATAAAAAGGCTAGGAAATACATGTCGCTAGAGATGTTAGGAAAAGCATTTTCCACTACCAAAATCCCTTTTAAGTGGATACTAGATAATGTTACAATTTGCCGAAATTATGACTAGCCCAGATTATTACTTGGGGTCCTCATTCGCTTCTTGTGACCCCAAAATGACGAACAAGATAAGGCATTTTTTTTTTTTTTTCACAAACTAAGGAAAATATTGGGCCTCTCTCTAGTTCTGTAACTTCGTTGCTAAGAGTCAGCTGCAAGGTTATCTAAATCATACATCAGAACCTTAACTTAGCCATTGGCACAAGTTTGTGTGCCTTTTCAACTTTTAGGCATTATTTTGTGGATGTTAAGTCCTTGGTTATAACACCAGGGTCCTCTTCTTGTTCTTACACTACTTGTCATTCCCAAGCAGCATGTAGATGGCATGCGGGTTGTTTTTTCCTATTTGTAACAATTTTATCCAGGTTAAATTCGCCACTGCATGGGATGTTCCCTGGCCTCTTGAGATTTTAATATGTAAGCCCTCAAGCATTAAGTGTTATGGATATATAGTGAAACAATGGTTTGTGTTCTAGATAAAGTAAATTCAGAAAAGTTGGCTAATGCAATTACGGTTAACGGGTTTGAACCTGAGAACCAAGCTTTGATTTTAGAAAGTGTAGGCGAGGTAACATGATAATTCAGGTTCATTATTATTGTGGTAAACTCTAGTAATTATTCGTAAAATTTGTTCATCCCTTTTAGGGTAATGAAGCACTCGTGCTGTTAAGTTTCCTTAGGTAAAGTGATTTAAGAAGAGATTTTTCTGTTCACAAAACTATATTATTGTGTACAATAATTGAGCTAAAAGTTCTTGCTGTTTCTCTCTAGGGTACCGTACATGACTGGTAATCTGTGAGGTGATATCTGGAGACTCCAGTTCCAAGTTTGTGTGGATTGGCAGGGTGAAATGTGAATTCTCCACATAATGTTTTACTAACATTGTAAGTATATTGTGCTTGAAAGTTGCAAGTTCCTGACTGTTTACTGATTAGAAAATGATCAGACATTCTTCCCGTCTTCGTGCAAAAGCAATTTTTTTTTTTAAGACTTCTAAAATGCTTGATAATAATATTTATTCCAAATGAAAAGATTAGAAGATAATTCCAGATCATGAGTTCTAGTTCATATAATATTTGTTATAAAGCTTTTTTTCAAAATAGTTTTTTATGAATATAGTAATTGTCTTAACGTAAATGTTCGGTAGTTCATAAGTCAGTTGGGTAAATGGGGATGAGTAGTTAAAACAGTGAATATGATTTGATATCGTGAACGAAACAGGACTGGTATCGGTCAAATAGGCTAGAGTTCACTTAACCAAAGGATTCGTCTAAACACAATGTCTAGTTTATTTCACTACATAATTAATCAAATACTGATTTATTAGTGGATATATTTAACTGCATAAAAGAATCACACTGATTTATCAATACAATAATCTAATATGATCACATCACATTGTTTTTGTAACTATCTTTTATCGCAACTTACATTACGACAGTAGATATAAGGTTCACTGTGGACGATTTTATTAAAGTGCCGATATCGAGTCCTAATTTCAAAATTCCTTATAGGAGCGAAAAATTTAAATTGTTTCTATATTTAACAATCTGTATTTATGTCTTAACAGTCGAATGAGCTTGGGAGGATGGAGAGAACTTTACACGCCCAGATGAAGGGAGGATTGATCGTGTAGAGGACACGACCAGAACAAGGGAGGATGGATCGTGTAGAGGACTTTAAGAGAATATGGTGGCAAAACGGGGCAAGTTTAAATTTATGGACATAAAACAAGTTCTCGAGCAACTATAATTATGTAACTTGCACAAATAAGCATTTTAAAGTTTACCTCACAATCATTTTCTAAAATAGTAAAAACTAGTTCCTATGTGTCCATCTGCGAGGCTGTTGCTTCTCTAGTGTCTACCTTCTCGTTCAACCTCTACTGGGTCACACACAAGACTATTTTACTTCTCTTCTGTGTCGTATTACGCGTTAATTGCTTCTCTTTCACATTCAATCTCTTCCATCGCTGAAGTTAAGTTTCGTATTTGTCACACTATGAGTGTTGCTCTTCCTCGTTGCTTCTCTTCTATAGCAGAGGTTAGTTTCTCCTCTTCTGTTTCAAACTAAGAGTCTGTTGCTTCTCTTTCTCATTCAATCTCTTCCATTGCTGAAGTTAGCAACTAGTGTCGAACTACGAGGCCGTAATTTTTTTTAGGGGTGAAGTCGAGTCGTCGTTAATTTTGATTCTGCTGATATTTACGAATGGAGCGTGGGCTCCCAATTGGTTCAGCGTATTCCGAGCAGTTTTTGAGATTTATAACTCGCAGAAGACAATCCTAACCAGGAGTGGTAGTAACCTTCTCGATTATTGTGATTATTATATTTACAACACTATTTAATATGATTACTACTAATTTTGTTATTACAACACTAGTTAATACTTGTGATTATTAAATTATATTTACAACGCTAGAGACTATACATTTGCTCCCAATTATTTTATGGCTGCATAATGAATAATTTATACTGAATCACTTCAAGTAACATTTATTAGAGAAAGCTCATATAAATTATTTGTAATTTCACTAATACCATTTAACATTGCATGGCAATATATAAAGTGCAGCAACCATCGATTTTTAGCAAAACCTTATCTTTAAAAAACCCCCTTCAGAAGAATTTATATGCATTGGGCAAAACTTGGTTATCTCGCTTTAGTCCGATACAAGTTTTGCCGCTCATAAATCATTTATGAAAAGCATTTTAAGACAGTTAGCAAATGTTAAAATGTTTTGAAATTACTTTTAACTAAGTGTTAACGCCCCGCTCCCACAAACAATGAAAAAAATCAACACAGGAGGGGGAGGAGGATGATAGTGACAGACCGGAAGAATTTTGCCTTTCTTGGTAAACGTATATCTTCAACAAGCTATTTCCATATTTCATCATCCCCTTTTGCCCAAGACTCGTTGCAAGTAACCTATGACATTGTAACCAAAAATTCAAAATGTGCATGAATTTAATGCACCACAAAGATATTCCGCGAGTTTGTCTAACTTATTACAGCAATATTTTATAACAATTTAAAGTAGGAAACGCCCCACCCCCAGCCTATGAAAAATGTAATTTCAGTATACATTATGGGATGGTTTAAGGGTGCGTTCAACGATACTAAAACCTGAAGACATTTCAGTTACTCACCAAGATGTAGCCATTACCATGAGAGGAACGCAACCACCTGGAAGGAGATAAAAAAAAAAGAATTAAAAACCCATAAAAGCATTTGGCGTCTTCAATCTGTATTCCTGCAGCCATTACCATGAGAGGAACGCAACCACCTGGAAGGAGATGAATTAAAAACCCATAAAAGCATTTGGCGTCTTCAATCTGTATTCCTGCATTAAGTTTAACTGCAGTACCTCCGTTCCTATTCTCTTTTCTTTTACTTTCCACATGCTCATAACAATTGTTTCTTAATGCAACTGCGAATCTCCCTTCTGTAACACCCTGGGTCTTAGGAAATGTTTGTTTCTCCGCCTTTAAAGCAAACGCTCGAGGCATTAAATACATTATTTTCTACATTGAGGACACAATCTTTAGCCAATACTGTGCCCGTCAAAATACTCTCACTACCAGAACACCTGATCAGTCCTAATGCATCTTGACAACACTATAGTTGCTTATTAGAGCAAGGTCTCGGTACATAACTGAAAAGGGCCTAAAGGTACTTAAATGACTTTTGAATGCCCACTATAAACCTATAAACCTTCTCCACGTTTAGTTCATGAGATGATGTCACAATTTAAGTTAAAGACAAGTACGGCGTGCCTAGTAGAAAACAGTACAAAGGCAAGTATGGTGTATGGAGAGCGTGAGAGCGAAATTGAGTTATAAAGGCAAGTATGGTATAGAGAGAGAGAAATGAGAAGTACAGTATGAAGAGAATGAGTTGTTGTATATAGAATTTGGCCAAACGCCAAGTACTGGGACCTATGAGGTCATTCAGCGCTTTAATGGAAATTGACAATAAAAGGTTTGAAAAGTCTAACAGGAGGAAAATCTAGCAGTTGCACTATGAATCAAGTGTTAAGAGAGGGTCGAAAGTAAGATGAAAAAAGAAAATATGAAAGGAAGGACAGTAAAAGGAACGAAAGTTGGTTGCAGCTTGGGCCCGAAGGCACGCTGCAAAGAACCTTAAGTAATGCCTACAGTGCACTGCATGAGGTCCACTGACGGCACTAACCTCCTACGGCGAGTATGAAGAGAAAGAGATAGGTATAAAGACAAGTACAGTACTCGTATGGAGATAAGAGAAATGGAGATATGAAGGCAAATGCAGTATGGAGAGAGAGAGAGAGAGAGAGAGGCATAAAGGTAAGCACGGTATGGAGATACAAAGAGAGAGAAGAGAAATTAAGGTATAAAGGAAAGTACAGTATGGGGAGACAAAAACTTGGTAATACTTATTGCTGTAGGACATGCAAGCACAGAAGGAAGAGCGATTCATCTGTATACTGTTTTCTTCTAGGCACAAGGTACTATTGTGTTCTTCACAACGCACATATTAGTCCTCTGCCCAACGAGGTGGTAATAATAATAGAATAAAACCTACCCAGTTTCAGCCACCATAGTGGCGAACCTTTTAATACCAGCCATGATAAGTGAAATCTCTTAGCGAGTTTAACCAGAACACTCAAGTAATTTATATATAACCTAACTGGGGTGTCTTTATTAAAGATCTCAATTTTTAAAACATTAAATCATAGCTTAATAGAATCATTAAATCATAGCTTGACAGAATAATTAGGTTTGTTTGAAATGGAGTAGGACAAAATTTCTTGAACTGCTTTCTAAATATTCTTTTGACATTCACACAAAAAGTGGATAACGGTTTGTATCACTCCTGTTTATACGTACGGGGGAATGGATCGAGCAGTCTTAATAGCAACAAATATCCGTAGGGTAAATTAGTCAACTCACTTTTGCTCGAAAGGGAACGAAATGACGATATAGAAAGCATCTCCCGCCCCCCAAATCTTAACAGATCAACAATACTTACAAAGTCCAATAGAATTTCAGCAGCTTTTGTCGAGGAGTTTTTAATTTGCAAATTCAGCTGTCCTTCAGGAATCCATTCATTCCATTTGACATTTTAATGTTGATGTTTGATATATAGCGATCTTGATCTTCAACACAACAAAAGATGCGAGTCCACACATTTGGTTTATCTTAGACTTTCGGAGCAATTTTCTCACTTGCAGGGTATGTGGTCATGCAACCAACTTCATCCCTCACTGTCACGGAAACTGCGTTTCATTAAAACTGTTTCTGTGAAAAAGGTAGGTAGGTTACTGAAAAAGTCTCGGATCATGACATCACAAGGTTTGAGATTTTAATATTTTTTACATTAAATTTGTGCCGAAATGGAGAGATGGCAACTGCATTTTCAGTGTTCTTTTAAGGCACAGGATATTGGTACGGCAGCCGTATCCCTGATTGCGATAGGTATTGGTACGGCAGTGAATTGCGCATGCGTCAGTTTCAAATAACATAGTTAGTGGGGGTACATCAGATTCTGTCAGTGGTACCGTATTGCGCTATTGACTTGCTGTAGGTAAGGCAGTTTGCTAATCATGCAGCAGTTGCCGTACACTGTTGCTAAGACACATCACCAAAGCACCAAAACATTTTGGCAGTAAATGAAAATATATAAAATCACAATAATAAACATACTTAGATTTTTACTGCACACGAAAAATAAAACTCAACTAATCTGTGTACTTCAAATCTTCTTTGTATTTCCTCTGAACCGTGTAATAATACACCACTTTCGCTGAAAAACAGATGTGTTCAGGTTTTAACGAGCTGAAAAAAGCAATAGACGTCTAAAGAGTCAAACTTCCAGAAATTTTATATCCGTAGGTCACGAACGATCGAATCGGTCCTGAAAAGAGCTCCGAAGAGGAGATTCCAAGAGGACGAAGTACACAGAAATCGTGCTCTGCTGTATTCATGGTAGTAAGGAAAACTACCGAAGTCGATCCTCTGGTAAACGGCCTAATCAATCGTAAGTAATCATCCAAATCAGGTATATATTAATTACATGTTTTCCATATTGGACGCACTACTGACTGCTGCACTACCTTACTGGCTAAGCTTCAAATCTTCTTTGCATCTCCTGTTCGGAGCTCTTTTCATGACCAATTCGATCGTTCATGACCTGCGATACAATTTCTGGAAGTTTGACTCGTCATAGACGTCTATTGCTTTTTTCAGCTCGTTGAAACCTGAGAACATGTGTTTTTCAGCGAAAACTGATGTATTATTACACGGTTCACGTTGGTAGATAGTCATTTTCTTGCTGTCACTGATTTGCCCGAGGCGGTAAACAAGGGTTCGCGCATGCGCAATTCACAGCCGTACCAATATCTATTGCAATTAGGGATAGGCTGCCATACCAATATCCAGTTCGGGAACAGGCATATTCTGACCTTGGCTGATTCGGACCTTTATCCAGGCTTATGCGGACCCTCATATGATTGGCTGATTTTTCTATGCAGTTTTACCCCCTGAACAAGAATTTTAAGAAATATTTATTCGGACGACTGTAATTAACCCCAGGGGCTCGTACTAAACACATCGAAATACATTTGACGCCCCAATTCCTGGTGGCTTTCGTATTCGCGGGGACGAACGATGCGGAATGCTTATATAGAAATACCCATTGCTATAATATAAAATGATTAGAATGGGTCCGAATCAGCCTAGCAAATGGTCCGAATCAGCCAAGATTAAGGTCCGAATCAGCCAAGATTAAGGTCCGAATCAGCCTGCATCCTCCAGTTCGTTATTTTAAACCAAAACTACGAAAGGTTAATGGAACAAAGTCAATTAATATCTCGGTAAACACACCTATGCTTTCTAACATTTGATTTCTTAAGCAAATTATGCTGATATATAGAGCATTGGGTAATGAAGTGTCTCCAAATATAAACTACATTGGGCAATGAAGTATCTCCAACTATAAATTACATTGGGTAATGAAGTGTCTCCAAGTATAAATTAGTTTTTGTGTTACTGTCAATTAAGGATAAGATCAACCTTCAAATCAATAGTAAATATAAACCAATCAATCATTTCCTGTGGCACCCACGGGGTTGCATAGGGCTTCGATGAACTCAGCCACCACATTCAGTCCTGGGTTATCTCCTCAAGATCTCCCCAACACTCCTCATCTGCTTCCTGCATCATTGCCCTTAAACCAGTCTCTTTTGGCCTACCCCTACCTCTTCTACCAAGGACAACCCACCCTGGTGTATCTCATACTATTCCCAGACTACTATGCACTTGGCCGAGCCACTTCCACCCCGGTGTATTTCGTATTATTCCCAGACTACTATGCACTTGGCCTAGCCACTTCCACCCCGGTGTATTTCGTACTATTCCCAGACTACTATACACTAGGCCTAGCCACTTCCACCCCGGTGTATCTCGTACTATTGCCTGACTACTATACACATGGGAGTATTACATTTGCACGCAATTTTAGGGATTAAGAAGTGTTACGATTGCGCGCTGAAATTTATTACAGTTGTGCGCTTCTTTTCCCCTTTTTCTTTCGGTCATTTCTTGTCAAACTGCCTTACTGCATATGGTTATGATAAGATAATGAACTCTTCCGAACACTATGACAGTTCACAGCTTACAAGATGTATTCACTTGAAGTAAGTTACGTTAGTTTCAGTCGCTCTGTCTTTTAGTCTGAAATCCAACAGCAAGAAACCCTCGATTCACGATGGATACACATACAGCATCAACAGAATTCTTAAATCATCGGAAATTTCATGGCACTGTACAATGAAAACCTGCAAAGGAAGGCTGAGAACCGATAAAAGCTGTACAACTATATTCGGTGAAAAAAAATATAAACGTTCTCTTCAAAATGGGTCTGACAACAGATATTACTGGAATACTCTGAAAAATGTCTGCGCGCAATAGTAATGGAAAGATGCGCGCAATGGCTTACATGGCTTAGCCATTCCACCCCGGTGTGTCTCGTACCATTCCCTGACTACTATACACATGGCCTAGCCACTTCCAGCTTGAGAACCTAACATACTCATCGACCGGCTACACCCCTCGTCACTTCTTTAATTCTGTTACGTATTTGATATCCTATCCCTCCAATTAATTCCTAACAATCCTCTGAGCGCCTTACTTTCAAATGCTAAGAATTTATTATCCGGAGTCACTGTACTGTATCATGACTCATGGCCATGAATCAAAATGGTACTTCTAACCATCACCTTATAAATTTTTATTTTTGTATGCACAGAAAAATTTTTATTTTTCCAAATATCTTGAAGCATTCCCATTGCCTGATGAGCCATTTTTAATCTATAAATTCTGTGCTCAGAGAACCATCCTTATCTAAATAAATACCTAAATATTTAAACTTGTCCACTTGGTTAACAACCATCCAGCAATGTTTCCAACACCAAAAACATGTTTCTGCATTCTGTTCTATTCTAAATGCCCCATTTTCCTCTCCTTCCCTTCTAAGCTTATGCATATCGTATACCTATCAAACAACAGGTTTTCCCTTCTGACTTTGTAGCTTCCTTATTTTTCCAACGCTGAGATGGTGATCACTACCAGTAGGCTATCTGCTCTCCGATTAACAACATCATCTAGCAAAGAGGTTCTATACCTTTTACTAACAACATTATGATCACAATGATTTCTGTATCATCCACACGGTGACACCCATGTCGGCTTGGGTATATTGTGATGCTGAAAAATTGTACACTCAATGAAGTAAGGTGAGGGAGTTTCTGTCTCGCAAGCCAATATGAAATATCGTAAAAATACAAGTTGAAATCCACCGAGAACTCCATAATTCCCGAGGTAATATCAAACTAAAAAAAAAAATGCGATAACTACGATGCGGATGACAATGCTGGAATGTCTGAAGACACTGGCACAGGACAGACGTTCATTGGTTTGAGGCACGAATTCTGATGCGACAACTGTAACCCCTCGGGAGCAGAAAAATGACAGACTGGTTGGATGATTATGTTCATCCTGAAGAATCAGAGGAGAATGGCTGCAAAGGATAGAGAAAGAGTTAGAAATCCAAGCTGGTAAAAATAAATAAATAAATAAACTACGGCAGTCGCCAGCGATGAATTACACTGAAAAATTCGTATACAAGAAATTATTTTGAAGGCATTTTGTCTAATGTTAATGAAACTACAATGCCACTAAATGGGTAGGGTAAACAAACGGTTACTACAACTATAATAATTTGATGCTTTGTCGAGACTTCATGAAATGTCATAAAATATCTAAAATATCCAACACTGGATTTTCATTATACAGAGGTGGAGACAAATTACCTCAAGTAAAGTTGTGAACGAATGCGTGTGTAAGAGAATGAATAGCCATTATAATTTCTGTAATTTGCTTACATCACTTCTTAAATCATAATGTATAATTATTCCATACATTGCTGAGGTGGTCTAAGTCTGATGAGAGAGCAAGCATAAGAAATCTCGTCATAACAGTCTGTCAGGTCTGCTCATAAGTCGCCTCTAACAGCAATTAAAGTTTAAAACAATACATCTCCATATCCGAAAACCACCCATGATCTATGCAGTCATATGTCAACCTTCAAAAGCTAACTAAAATCCATCAATATTAACTAGGATTCTGTTGAAATAGTGGATAACTTATACTTTTCAAGCTTCCCTAGTGGATTTTCAAGCGAGTTCGTATACGTAAAGATCGGAAACGTCAGTGACGAAAGTATTTTTTTCCCATGTATAGTCATTAATATGATTTTCTCAGACCCTTCATCTTTGACACAGACCTGCAGACATATTAAGGGCTGATAGACGACTCCCTTCACTCTTAAAATAACTCTCCTGCAGATCTGTAAGCAATTTGGAGCCATTCACCCTCTATAATAGTTTCGCTTTTGCTCGCCATTTTCCTTTCTTTCCACAGTGCCAAAACATCCTATAAATTCAACCGATCTTAATTTGAATTCAATACAAAATTACTAATAGCGTATAACTTTTTACGACCTCTTTCGTAGACATTATTTTATACATTCACAATCAAATGGGATATTAAGGCCACCAACCACCCAGCATGCTATTTCGTCCTTACGCCTTGTCGCTGGTTTCAACATTTTCGACTTTTGCCGCTTAATTGTCCTCATATAAAGTCATTAGTTACCTAATGAGATTTAAATAGCGTTGTCATTGAAGATGTTTACCTCCCTCCCCCATTTTTTTTCTTATGACCTCTTAGCACAAGCAGTAGTGGGTGCGTCTCATAAGCAAGCAGTCTAGTGCAAGAATGACAAACTCCCTAAAAATTGCTAAGAAGCCAAAAGCTATAACAAGTCAGTGCAATACCCACGCCGAGGACAAATACAATACAATAAAATTCTTCCGAGATCTGAATTCGGAGCAAAATCAGCTCCAAAGCTATAAGGTACATTCTCATCCCCTTCACCTTACAGCTGCATACCTCTGCTGTGGATCGTAGTTAAGAGAGAGAAAGAGAGAGAGACTCTTGGTCACAGATGGTTGGCCACACCAACTGAATTATATCCTTATCTGTCCCAGTCTCCACTTACAAAGCTTGTAGTTAGGCACGAGGTCCATCTTTGGTAACTTTTTTGAAAATAAGCATTCCAAGTAATGCTGTGGAAACACTGATATATACAACGCCTACGGCAGGAGGATAGGGACGGGTACCCAGCGCCCACCATCCTCATAATTTTCAGTCATGAAAATAATTGACAGAAATAAACGGTGTTGCCATTTCAAAAAAATCCGAGAGAAGGAATTCGACAAATTGCAGGGTGTGATCATCTCATCAATGACGGCTGAAGTTGCTGACTTTCAATGATCACAGTGAAGATTTTACCACCACTTTTTTTTTTTTACAAGATATTGGGAAATATAAATGTTTATGATGTTAATAATAAAGATAAAAAAAATCCTTAAAACAGCAAAGAGAGAGAGAGAGAGAGAGAGAGAGAGAGAGAGAGAGAGAGAGAGAGAGAGAGAGAGAGAGAGAGACCGGGTGTATGACCATTAAGATTTGAGGGTGTAAAAAAAACGCAAAAGATTTGGTGCTTATTTCTTCTAATGGCCAACTGGTGGGATATATTACGCCTTCGAACTGCCCAATTCTTTAAGGGAGTCGACGGTCGAAGAAATACGAAAGGGAAGCTTTTCCACTGGTTTAATTTTTAGTGCACTGCCAACAGGAATAGGGAAGACTGTATCTATCACAGGAATTGATATCCAGACCAAATCTTCCATTGGGTTTATGGTCTTAAGCCTGTCGCGAAACAGGATTATTGAAGGTAGAGCTTAAAATTGGCACTTTAGCTTAGTCGAAAAATTCGGCGATTTAGTATTACAACTGTTGATGCCAAAGTAAAAAAACAAATAGTAGTGACCGGCTATTCATAACTATTAAAGTGCTCACTCACTTCGGGTTTGGTCAGTACTTCAGTAGGTAAAAGCTAATTTACTCCCTGCGCAACTTCTGATAGTTAAAAAAATGTATTGATCAAACAATGCATAAAGGGATGATATCTAATTATCTGGTGTTCATAAATGATTCTTCCAAATCCATAGCCCTAAGATTATTTGACCATGTTTGGGACGTCAAACTTTTAATATTAGTGTAACAAGAAAATCCCCAAAAATATCAATATTTTTGAAATAATGACTGAAGTCTGAAAACGACCTCGGCATTCAGTGGTCCCTACCAGGGCTCTTTCTTGACGGTAGTCCGTATCGAAAGCCATTATAATTTGGAGTACGTGACAATTTCCCAAATAGACCATTTGGTAATTGTGTCTCTTGTCTTCTTTAACGATTCATAACGTAAAACTGAAATATGTATTTAATATTCCAATGTGATGTGCTGTGACTTTGCGCAGAACAGAGCCGAAGCAATGACCTGAAAAAGCTGATAAATCATTTCTGAGATGGCGTGATATGAAGATGTTTGTTTAAGCGGGTCAATGTTCACGAGTTCATGGGGTCTTGTTCAAGTGCCTTTGGAAACTGGTTGTTACCAGTTCTGTGTGAGTTCATATGTATACATGCACGAACTATGGCTGTTCATAATGGCATCTTTAGCCAAGTCTATGAGGAGACTTGCAGAGAGGTCTGTGCGAGAAAGGCAAGATGCCGGGAGAGCTCTGCGAAAGTTTATTTATTTAAGTGTGTGATATTCCAGGCTGGAGATGGGTAAGTGTTACCTTACTTTAGCCAAAGGGATGGTCTGTTTGACATTTTCGTAAAGATGTTCATTTAATCTTTTGACTTTGTCTTTACACTTGTGTGTGCTTACGAGTATGTTCTTGTGTCTTTGTAACAGGCGTTTCTGGCTAGGGGACCGAGAGTCCTAGGGGGCCGAGGGTCCCGTGTGGAGAAGAGATAATTGGTGTGACTAATTACTGATTAAGACATTTAAATACTGGGGGTTAACTGAGTTAGTTAGTCTGTGAGACTTGAATTATTATCTTTCCATTGTTAAATAAATATTATATTTTTATATCTCTGACTCTCATTTGATGACCTGTTAGAATGAGAGAGGGAGAGAGAGAGGTTACGAGTCGAGAGAGAGAGCAAAGGCTATGCCAGCGGTCGCTTGGAGAGAGAGAGAGAGAGAGAGAGCGAAGGCTATGCCAGCGGTCGCTTGGAGAGAGAGAGAGAGAGCGAAGGCTATGCCAGCGGTCGCTTGGAGAGACAGAGAGAGAGAAATTGAGTGTGTATCAGTTTGCCTTAACGCTTCGGGTTTCACGCATACCTAAATACTAAATACCCTTTGCTGGTAATAGGTATCAGCAGATGGGTAACTATATATATATACATATATATATATACATATATATATAATATATATATATATATAATATATATATATATATATATATAGTATTTATATTATATATATATTATATATATATATATATATATTATATATATATATATATGATATATATATATATTATATATTATATATTTGTTATTATATACACACACATATATATACATATATATATATATATATATATATATATATATATATTATTATATATATTATATATATGTGTGTGTGTGTATATATACATATATATACACAATACAATATATATATATGTATATATAAATTTATATATATATAATATATATATATCATCTTATATTATATATAATATATATCTATATATATATATTATATATGTATATATCTCTGACTCTCATTTGATGACCTGTTAGAATGAGAGAGGGAGAGAGAGAGGTTACGAGTCGAGAGAGAGAGCAAAGGCTATGCCAGCGGTCGCTTGGAGAGAGAGAGAGAGAGAGCGAAGGCTATGCCAGCGGTCGCTTGGAGAGAGAGAGAGAGAGTGAAGGCTATGCCAGCGGTCGCTTGGAGAGACAGAGAGAGAGAAATTGAGTGTGTATCAGTTTGCCTTAATGCTTCGGGTTTCACGCATACCTAAATACCCTTTGCTGGTAATAGGTATCAGCAGATGGGTAACATATATATATACTATATATACATATACTATATATATATATATATATATATATATATATATATATATATATATATATATAGTATATATATATATATATAATATATATATATATATATTATATATATCTATATATATATATATATGTATTTTATATATATACACACATATATACATATATATATATCTTATATATATATATATATATGTTTATATATACACACCATATATACATATATTATATATCTATATATATATATATATTTT
The DNA here is from genome assembly GCF_015104395.2 of Macrobrachium nipponense. NCBI lineage: Eukaryota > Metazoa > Arthropoda > Malacostraca > Decapoda > Palaemonidae > Macrobrachium > Macrobrachium nipponense. Next base: position 28,647,095 of record NC_061102.1, on the reverse strand, counting down.
TTATATATATATGATATATATTTATATATATATATATCTATATATGTTTTATATATATATAATATATATTATATATATATATGTATGTCTATATGTAATAATATATATATATATATATATATATATATAATATTATATGTGGTGTGTTGTGTTGTATATCTATATATATATATATATAAATATTATATATATATAATGTATCTTATATATATATATATATATATAATTCTATATATATCTATATGTGTTTATAATATATTATATGTATTATATATAAAAAATATATATATAGATATTATATATATCTATATAATAATATGTGTGTGTGTGTGGTATATATATATGTATCTATATACTATATAGTATATATATATATTCATATATATATATATATATATATATTATATATATATGTATGTGTGTGTGTTACAAAGTGTGAAACTAGCCATTTCTTGTAATGTCTAGAAATTTCAGTCGTTTCACGAAATGACTATTTCACTCGGTCATTTCGTGAAACGACTAAAATATTCAGCTATTACGTGAAATGGCTGGAAAATTGGTGTCCTCATTACGCAACCTTGCTAAAACTCTATAGGGAGGGAGGGAAGGAGATTTTAGTTGCTATTCAGTTGTCTACTGGTGTCATGCAGGTTATAAACTTGCCTACCGGTGTGTTGCAGATTGTAATGGCTCAGTGTAATTTTGAAGTCAAGTTTACAAGAGCGTTTTTTCTAAAATATCATCAGTGTAGTAAAAAAAAATGATTGCTAAAGAAGAGTACTATAAGACAATTGAAGACCTGAAGACAGCTGCCAGGGATCCATCTTCAAAGTCTCGTCATGGATACTCATTCTCAAGAAGTAAGATTTTATTATCTCTTATTATCGTTTCCAAACATACTTGAACTGAAACAGCCTACACCAGAGTTCACATCGCCACCCCACACCCATAAAGTCTCTCCACCACTCAGTCCGTCACCACTTACAAGACGTGAGCGTGAGATAACACAGGAAAGGAGGCGAGCAAGAGAAGAACAGCTCTTGCAAGCTTTGCGTATGGTAAAGCACAGCAGGTTAGACTCGAAGGCAGGGGAAGTAGCAGATAATGTTGCAGTTCTTATTCCTTAAGAGTGGCATAATCAAGACCAAGTATTCACGCATCCAATTTAATCTTTGTCCGCAGAAACTTCTCACTCAGTCTGATGTCAAACAATGAACAAGTTTCCCTTCGGCAGGCTTTGAAATCTACAGCCACTTGTGGTCAGGGTTTCTTAAAATGCGGCTGTGGTACAGGCAAAAAAAAGTGTTCTACAAATCGATGTAATTGTTACAAGGCTAAGCGCAAGTGTAACAGTCGATGTCATAACAGTCTAACGTGTGCGAACAAGTGACTAAGTAAATCTGTTCAACAGAATTTTCAAATGTGTTTTATAATTTTGACTACTTGAATTTATTTCTACCTGTACAAACAAATAAGTAACGTAGTTCAGCGAAATGTTCAAAAGTGTTTTATGATTATTTTAATTATTTTAACAAGTACAACAAATAAGTAAATTCGTTCAGTAAATGCTCAAAAATGTTTATAATTATCCTAATAATTTTAATCATTTTAAGACATTCAACAAAATGTTTATATGTGTTATATGATTATTTTAACATACTTGTAGATGTGATTTTAAAAAGCACACAATTAAAAATAAAAATAATAATAATGCTATGAATAAACATTCCCTCCCTCCCTCAAAAGTTTTAGCCAGATTGTGTAATGAGGACACCAATTTTCCAGCCATTTCACGTAATAGCTGAATATTTCAGTCGTTTCACAAAATGACCGAGTGAAATGGTCATTTCGTGAAACGAAAGAAATTTTGCAGGCATTACATGAAATGACTAGTTTCACACTTTGACTGTAACATATATGCATATATGTATGTATATGTATATGTATATATGTATATATATATATATATATATATATATATATATCATATATATATATATATATATATATATATATATATATATATATATATATATATACATACACACACACACACACACACACATATATATATATATATATATATACTATATGTATATATATATACATATATGCATATTGTATATATAGTACATATTATACATATGTTATAATAATAACGTATAAATATGTATAATATATATATATTATATATATATATATCTCTATAAATTTACTAATATATATATAAAATACCGTTGGTATTACTATATTCGCAAAAGTCATATCAATAATAGTAATAATAAATCGTTAGTATTGCTATTACGGGCCAAAGTTATGTTAAAAACAATAATAATAAATTATCAATAACGGCGTCCAATAACCTCGTCGTGGCGACCCGCCAGGAAGAAACTAAAAAAACAAATCAATTATCAATATGGTAATATTACTGCTACTGATAATTAAGTTACTAACTGAAGCGTCTACACTAAGTTACTAACTGAAGCGTCTACACTTTTGCGATAATAGTAATACCGTTGGTATTACTATTATCGCAAAAGTCATATAATAATAGTAATAATAATATCGTTAGTATTACATTACTCCAAAGTTATGTTTAAAAATAATAAGTAATTATCATACGGCGTCAATAACCTCGTTTCGGTGGCGACGCCAAGGCAAGAACTAAACAAATCAATTAATCCAATATGGTAATATTACTGCTACTGATAATTAAGTTACTAACTGAAGCGTCTACACTAAAGAGGTGAAAAAATGAAGAGCATGGAAAAAGTTTTACGGAAGATTATGACACAACTTCAACAAAACAGGATTATTAATAAGGAATACGACTTCGATAAACTTTAGGTCAAATTTTCCAAAAATCAGAGAGACTCGCGTAATTAATCTCAGGAGGATGTTGGACTGGACAAAAGTGAACTTGTGATCACGGCGGAGGTCAAGAGTCGAAGAAGATTAGCAGGGAAATGCCAGGGATTCCTTCGACAGACCTCGATCCTCCAGAAGAGCCGCAGGAACTCGTCGAGGACCTGGACTCTTTCGTCAGAACAGCAACGAAGAAGTGGAGGAATCCTTCGGAGCCGAGCCGTGAAGCCTTTACGAAGTCCTTCCTGGAATGAAGACGTTGTTGGCACCAGGAGCGAACGCCTTCAGAGCCCGAATCCAGCGTTCGTTTGAAAAACTAAGCATGGAGACAGCGAGAGTCTCCGGGTATAACGCTTCATTCATCATGATTGCGACTTATTGCTTTTTGCTACTAGTGCTGTATTTCTTGTGCTGTGACCTGTATGTTTCTATCTGTGAGGACTGTGTAACCTTGTTTGGTTCTCAACAGATTCATGTTGGCGTACAGGACATATCCTCTTATAATATGGCGGATTCTCGTGATCCGGAAATCGTGATTGTACAACGTAACAGCTTTGTTACGTCAGCCTTTGCCGTCGCCATCCCTGTGATGGCATTGTTGGCAGGCTTGGCGTTTGCTGTTTACTGTTTTCACAAGATTAAAGGAACACGAGATCTTGACGTCTTGGATATTAGTGAGGAAACCATACTGGAAGACAGTATGGAAACTGAAGATCTCGATGATATGGAACAACTGGACGAGACTGATGACGACTCTGACACCGACTTTGACGAAGTGGCTGGACTGGAAGACAGTCTAAATATGGAACAACTCGACGAGACTGATGATGACTTGGATACTGACTGTGACGACGTTGACGAAGTGGCTAGACTGGAAGACAGTCTAAACATGGAACAACTCGATGAGACTGATGACTTGGATACTGACTGTGACGACGTTGACGAAGTGGCTAGACTAGAAGACAGTCTAAACATGGAACAACTCGACGAGACTAATGACGACTTGGATACTGACTGTGACGAAGATGACAAAGTAGTTAGACTGGAAGACAGTCTAAATAAGGAAAAACTCGACGATAATCTTCTTCAACAAATTGAAAAACTTCTAGATGACAAACTGCATTTAGAGGAAGATTTAAGATTGGCTCAAAATAAAGTGCGAAAGCTGGAAAAGGTAAATGAAGAACAGACTGATACAATAACAACATTGGAGAGTCATCTGGGTGAGAAAGATCTCTTGCTCAAGAAGAGAGACGAAGAGGAAAGAGAGAGGGAAATGTTCTTCCAGCAGGAGATGGCTGAGAAGCAGAGAGAGCTGAAGGCCACTCTACAGATGGAAACAGAACTCTGCCTCAAATTAAAAGAATCCGAAAATATTAATCAGTTGCTTGATTTGGAAAACGAAGAGTTCTGTAGGATGAATGAAGATCTTAGGAACGATTTAGTTGAGAAAGAGAAGGAAGTCGACCTTCTGAAAGAATCCCTCAACCTTAAAACTAAGGAATTGGAGGAAGGTCTTGACAAACGGGAAATAATGAAGAGACAATTGGAGGAAACTGAAGAGGATAACTCTTCTCTCCAAGAAAAACTGGGGCTCGCTGAAAAGGAGAACGTAAGTATCCAGCAGGATGTCTTGATTATGCAGGACGAAAATCAAAAGCTCCAGTCACTTCTCAGCCAAGCAGAATCTGTGGCCATCTTGCCAAAGGAAATCTTAAACGCTGAGAAAACAAGTCATGAGTTACTAGGAGACGAGCTTCAAGTCATGAAGAACTGGGTGGCTGAACTAGGCGAAGAAAACTCCAAGATGAAAGAAGAATTAAAAGAAAAAACACTGGACATAGTGTTACTAGAGAAATCATTAGAAACTGAGAGACAAAATAACAATACTCTGCAGGATGCTCTCCATCGTCTGAAAGAAATAGAGAACTTGCTGGAAGAAGCGAAGAAAAGAAAGAAGGAGAAAGACGAGGAGGTCGAGAGGCTGCAGAAAGATAATGAAGTCTATCGAGAACAAATTGAAAATATGGAGATGAAGCTAGAAAATAACTGCGAGGAGGCAGAAAGGCTATTCAGAACACTCAAGGAGCAGGTACATAAAAACATCCTCTTAGTTAAGGAGAAGGAAGACGTAGAGATTGAAATGAAAAGGCAATATCAGGAGAACCTGAGGCAAAAGAACAGAGAAGCAGAGGAGCAGCATGAACGGGAGAAGCAAATCCAGGATAACATGGAAAGCGTCCTCCGTCAAAAGCAGAGCCTGGAATGCTTACTGGATTGTAAAGAAAAAGATATCATCTCTTTGAAGAAGAAGGAGAGTGAAGCCCAGCTGGAAGTGCAGCGACTTCTCAAGGACTGCGATATGCTGAAAGAAAAGATTCAACTACAGGAGCAAAATAGAATGAGAGAAGAAAAGCGTCTCAGGGAACAGCTAGAAACACAGGAGGAGGCTTTGAGGGAACATGACAAATACATGCTGATGATGTTTCTACATGGGACTGCTCAGAGGAATTTCCAGCTAGAACACATTGCGCTGGAACATGGAGATATGATTGAAGAAGGGAAGCGAGAGAAATGCACAGGAGGAACAATAGGAAGGAAAGATACAGGGAGTGAGGAAGACCCCTGTGAGAAGGCCCATAAGACAGAAGAGAAACAACGTAAGAAGTACTGGAACGCCCAGCGGGAGAAGAACGAAGATTACGAGAAACAATGGGAGGGCCTCAAGCACATTGTGGAAGATGTTCTTCACGGAGATGAATAAAGATCTTCAGGATATTCATCTTTCACTGAGAAGGAAGGCAATGGCTGACGAGTTCCCCCTACTCGTCAGCCAAGGCACTGTCTCAAGGAACGCAGAAACTCGCCTGGTGAGAGTCAAAGGAAAAATTTTCTGGAGGTAGGAGGACAAGCTCTCAGTATGAGAGCGAAAAGCTATTTGGAGGTAGGAGGACAAGCTCTCAGCTTGAGAGCCAACAGCAGTTTGGCTGGAGGGAGAGCTCTCGGCTTGAGAGCCAACAGCTGTTCGGAGACTGGAAGATGAAACTCTCAGTTTGAGAGCCAAAAGCTGTTCAGAGAACCAGAAGGCCACCAGAAGGCGTAAGTTCATATGCAAAATATTGTTTATGCAATGCATAATGGGTTGAATACTTGCATATACTACTGTGGCAACCTCTGGCGTGGCGTAAAAACCCGTAAGTTCAATGCCTTTCATATATGCAAAACATGGGTTATGCAATGCATAATGGGTTGAATACTTGCATATGCTACTGTGGCAACCTCTGGCGTGGCGTAAAAACCCGTAAGTTCAATGCCTTTCATATATGCAAAACATGGGTTATGCAATGCATAATGGGTTGAATACTTGCATATACTACTGTGGCAACCTCTGGCGTGGCGTAAAAACCCGTAAGTTCAATGCCTTTCATATATGCAAAACAAGGTTTATGCAATGCATAATATGTTGAATACTTGCATATACTACTGTGGCAACCCCGTCCTGGTGGCGGCGGCATAAAAAACCCGTCGTTTTCAATGCCTTTCAATATATGCACAAAACAAGGTTTATGCAATGCATAATGGGTTGAATACTTGCATATACTACTGTGGCATCCTCTGGCGTTGCGTAAAAAACCCGTAAGTTCAATCCTTTCATATATTCAAAAAACCAGCGTTATGCAAGCATAATGGGTTTGAATACTTTGCAATATACTACGCAACCTCTAGCGTGGCGTAAAAACCCGTAAGTTTCAATGCCCTTTATATATGCAAAAAATGGGTTATGCAATCTTATGGGTTGAATACTTTGCATATACTACTGTGGCAACTTCCTGGCGGTTGGCGTAAAAACGTAAGTTCTGCCTTCATGTATGCCAAAACATGGGTTATGCAATGAATAATGGGTTGAATACTTGCATACTACGGTGGCAAAACCTCTAGCGTGGCGTAAAAACCCGTAAGTTCAATGCCATTCATATATGCAAAACATGGGTTATGCAATGCATATGTTGAAACTTGCAAAATACTTACTGTGGCAAACCTGGCATGGCGTAAAAACCCGAAGTTCCAATGCCTTACATGTATGAAAACATGGTTTATGCATGCATAATGGGTTGAAATTCTGCATATACTACTTTGCAACCTCTGGCGCGGCGTAAAAACCCGTAAGTTCAATGCCTTTTATAGATGCAAAACATGGGTTATGCTGCAAAAATAATGGGTTTTAATAATTGCCCTAGACTACTGTGGCAAACTCTGGCGTGGCGTAAAAAACCCGTAATTTCAATTGCCTTTCATATGTGCAAAACATGGGTTATGCAATGCATAATGGGTTGAATACTTGCATTATACTATGTGGCAACCTCTGGGCTGGCGTAAAAAACCCTTAAGTTTCAATGCCTTTCATATATGCAAAAAAAAGGGTTACGCAATGCTAATAGTTGAATACTTGCATATCCTACTTGGGCAAAACTCTGGCGTTGCGTAAAAACCTGTAAGTTCAATGCCTTTCATATATGCAAAAGTTTTGGTTATGCAATGCTAATGGGTTGAATACTTGCATATACTACCTTTGGCAACCTCTAGCGTGGGCGTGAAACCCGTAAGTTCAATGCCAGTCATATAGCAAAACAGGGTTATGCAATGCATATGTTGAGTACTTGCATATACTCTGTGGCTAACTCTGGCGTGGCGTAAAAACCCGTACGTTTTTTAATGCTACATGTATGCAAAGCATGGGTTATGCAATGCGTAATGGTTTTGACTCTGCATATACTACTGTGGCAACCTCTGGCGGCGGCGTAAAAACCCGTAAGTTCAATGCCTTTTATATATGCAAAACATGGGTTCATAATGGGTTGAATACTTGCATTATACTACTGTGGCAAAACTCTGGCGTGCGTAAAAAACCCAAACCCGTAAGTTCAATGCCTTTCATATGTGCAAAACATGGGTTATGTAATGCATAATGGGTTGAATACTTGCATATACTACTGTGGCAACCTCTGGCGTGGCGTAAAAACCCGTAAGTTCAATGCCTTTCATATATGCAAAACAAGGGTTACGCAATGCATAATATGTTGAATACTTGCATATACTACTGTGGCAAACTCTGGCGTGGCGTAAAAACCTGTAAGTTCAATGCCTTTCATATATGCAAAGCTTTGGTTATGCAATGCATAATGGGTTGAATACTTGCATATACTACTGTGGAAACCTCTGGCGCGGCGAAAAAAAACCCATAAGTTCAATGCCTTTCATATATATAAAACATGGGTTATGCAATGCATAATGGGTTGAATACTTGCATATACTACTGTGGCAACCTCTGGTGTGGCGTAAAAACCCGTAAGTTCAATGCCTTTAATATATGCAAAACAAGGGTTACGCAATACATAATATGTTGAATACTTGCATATACTACTGTGGCAACCTCTAGCGCAGCGTAAAAACCCGTAAGTTCAATGCCTTTCATATATGCAAAACATGGGTTATGCAATGCATAATGGAATGGGTTGATACTTGCATATACTACTGCGGCAACCTCTGGCGTGGCGTAAAAACCCGTAAGTTCAATGCCTTTCATATATGCAAAACAAGGGTTATTGCAATGCATAATGGGTTGAATACTTCCATATACTACTGTGGCAACCTCTGGCGCGGCGTAAAAACCCGTAAGTTCAATGCCTTTTATATATGCAAAACATGGGATATGCAATGCATAATGGGTTGAATACTTGCATATACTACTGTGGATACCTCTGGCGCGGCGTAAAAACCCGTAAGTTCAATGCCTTTTATATATGCAAAACATGGGATATGCAATGCATAATGGGTTGAATACTTGCATATACTACTGTGGCAACCTCTGGCGCGGCGTAAAAACCTGTAAGTTCAATGCCTTTTATATATGCAAAACATGGGATATGCAATGCATAATGGGTTGAATACTTGCATATACTACTGTGGCAACCTCTGGCGCGGCGTAAAAACCCGTAAGTTCAATGCCTTTCATATATGCAAAACATGGGTTATGCAATGCATAATGGGTTGAATACTTGCATATACTATTGTGGCAACCTCTGGCGTGGCGTAAAAATCCGTAAGTTCAATGCCTTTTATGTATGCAAAACATGGGTTATGCAATGCATAATGGGTTGAATACTTGCATATACTACTGTGGCAACCTCTGGCGTGGCGTAAAAACCCGTAAGATCAATGCCTTTCATATATGCAAAACATGGGTTATGCAATGCATAATGGGTTGAATACTTGCATATACTACTGTGGCAACCTCTGGCGCGGCGTAAAAACCCGTAAGTTCATTGATTTTTATATATGCAAAACATGAGTTATGCAATGCATAATGGGTTGAATACTTGCATATACTACGGTGGAAACCTCTGGCCTGGCGTAAAAACCCGTAAGTTCATTGCTTTTTATATATGCAAAACAAGGTTTATGCAATGCATAATGGGTTGAATATTTGCATATACTACTGTGGCAACCTCTGGCATGGCGTAAAAACCCGTAAGTTCAACCTGCTTTTATTATATGCGAAAACACTGGGTATGCACTGCATAATGGGTATTTGAATACTTGCATATACTACTGTGGCAACCCTCTGGCACGGCGTAAAAAGACCGTAAGTTTTCAATGCCTTTCATTTATGCAAAATAACAAGGTTTATGCAATGCCAAATATATAAAACAAGTTGAATACTGCATACTACTACTGTGGCAACCTCTGCGTGGCGTAAAAACCCGTAGTTCAATGCCTTTCATGCCATATGCAAAACATGGGTTAAGCAATGCATAAGTGGGTTGAATAACTTGTATATACTATCTGTGGTAACCTCTGGCGGTGCGCCTAAAAACCCGTGAAGTTCAATGCTTTTAATAATGCCAAAACATGGGTTATGCAATGCATAATGGGTTGAATACTTGCATATACTACTGTGGCAACCTCTGGCGCGGCGTAAAAACCCGTAAGTTCAATGCCTTTCATATATGCAAAACATGGGTTATGCAATGCATAATGTGAATACTTGCATTATACTAACTGTGGCAACCTCTAGCGTGGCGTAAAATAACAACCCGAAAAAAAAAAAAAAATAGTTCAATGCCTTTCATATATGCAAAACACATGGGTTATGCAATGCATTATGGGTTGAATACTTGCATATACTACTGTGGCAACCTCCTGGCGGGGCGTAAAAACCCGTAAGTTCAATGCTTTCATATATGCAAAACATGGGTTATGCAATGCATAATGGGTTGAATACTTGCATATACTACTGAAACCTGGTGGCAAGAACCTCTAGCGTGGCATAAAAACCCGTAAGTTCAATGGCCATTGGCGAGTATATGCAAAACATGGGTTATGCAATGCATATGTTGAATACTTGCATATACTACTGTGGCAAACTCTGGTGTGGCGTAAAAATTAAAAAAACCCGTAAGTTCAATGCCTTACATGTATGCAAAAACAATGGGTTTATGCAAATGCATATGGGTTGAATACTTGCATATACTACTGTGGCAACCTCTGGCGCGGCGTAAAAACACCCCGTAAGTTCAATGCCTTTCATATGCAAAACATGGGGTTTATGCATGCATAATGGGTTTGAATACTTGCATATACTACTGTGGCAAGCTCTGGCGTGGCGTAAAAACCCGTAAGTTTCAATGCCTTTCATATATGCAAAACAGGGTTACGCATGCATAATATGTTGAATACTTGCATATACTACTGTGGCAAACTCTGGCGTGGCGTAAAAACCTGTAAGTTCAATGCCTTTCATATATGCAAAGCTTTGGTTATGCAATGCATAATGGTTGAATACTTGCATATAACTACTGTGGAAACCTCTGGCGCGGCGAAAAAACCCATAGTTTCAATGCCTTTCATATATATAAAACATGGGTTATGCAATGCATAATGGGTTGAAATACTTGCTTCTACTACTGTGGCAACCTCTAGGTTGGCGTAAAAACCCGTAGTTCATGCCTTTAATATATGCAAAACAAGGTTACGCAATACATAATATGTTGAATACTTGCATATTCTACTGTGGCAACCTCTAGCGCAGCGTAAAAACCCGTAAGTTCAATGCCTTTCATATATGCAAAACATGGGTTATGCAATGCATAATGGGTTGAATACTTGCATATACTACTGCGGCAACCTCTGGCGTGGCGTAAAAACCCGTTAAGTTCAATGCCTTTCATATATGCAAAACAAGGGTTATTGCAATGCATAAATGGTTGAATACTTCCTATACTACTGTGGCAACCTCTGGCGCGGCGTAAAAACCCGTAAGAATCAATGCCTTTTCATATATGCAAAACATGGGTTATGCAATGCATAATGGTGAATACTTGCATATACTACTGTGCAACCTCTGGCGCGGCGTAAAAACCCGTAAGTTTCAATGCCTTTATATATGCCAAAACATGGATAGCAATGCATAATGGGTGAATACTTGCATATCTACTTGTTGGCAACCTCTGGCGCGGCGTAAAACCCGTAAGTTCAATGCCTTTTATATATGGCAAAACATGGGATATGCAATGCAATAATGGGTTGAATACTTGCATATCTACTGTGCAAACCTCTGGCGCGCGGTAAAAACCCGTAAGTTCAATGCCTTTCATATATGCCAAAACATGGGTTATGCAATGCATAATGGGTTGAATACTTGCATACTATGTGGGGCAACCTCTGCGTTGGCGTAAAAATCCGTAAGGTTTTCAATGCCTTTTATGTATGCAAAACATGGTTATGCATGCATAATGGGTTGAATACTTTGCATATACTACTGTGGCAAACCTCTGCTGGCGTAAAACCCGTAAGATCAATGCCTTTCATATAGCAAAACATGGTTATGCAATGCATAATGGGTTGAATACTTGCTATACTACTGTGGCAACCTCTGGCTGGCGTAAAAACCCGTAAGTTCATTGCTTTTTATATATGCAAAACATGGGTTATGCAATGCATAATGGTTGAATACTTGCATATACTACTGTGGAAAACCTCTGGCCTGGCGTAAAAACCCGTAAGTTCATTGCTTTTTATATATGCAAAACAAGGTTTATGCAATGCATTAATGGGGTGAAATTTGCATATACTACTGTGGTAACCTCTGGCATGGCGTAAAAACCCGTTAAGTTCAATGCCTTTTATATATGCAAAACAAGGGTTATGCAATGCATAATGGGTGAATACTTGCATATACTACTGTGGCAACCTCTGGCCACGGCGTAAAAACCGTAAGTTGGAATGCCTTTTCATTTATGCAAAACAAAGGTTTATGCAATGCATAATATGTTGATACTGCATATACTACTGTTGGCAACCTCTGGCGCGGCGTAAAAACCCGTAAGTTCAAATGCCTTTCATATATGCAAAACATGGGTTATGCAATGCATAATGGGGTTGAATACTTGTATACTACTGTGCCGTAACCTCGGCGGGGACGTAAAAACCTGTAAGTTCAATGCCTTTCATATATGCAAATCATGGGTTCTATGCAACTGCAATAATGGGTTGAATACTTGCATCTACTACTGTTAGGCAACCCTCTGGCGTAGGCGTTAAAAACTTCGTTAAGTTCAATGCCATTTCATATATACAAAACATGGTTAATTGCAATGCCCTAATAAGGGTTGAATAACTTGGCATATACTTACTGTGGCAACCTATGGCGCGGTGCCGTAAAAAACCCGTAAGTTCAATTGCCTTTCATATATGCAAAACACATGGGTTATGCAATGCATAATGGGTTGAATAACTTGCATATACTACTGTTGGCAAACCTTCTGGCGAGGCCGTAAAAACCAACCCGTAAGTTCAAATGCCTTTTATATATTGCAAAACATGGGTTATGCAATGCAATAATGGGGTTGAATTGAATACTTGCATATACTACTGTTTGGCAAACCTTCGGCGCGGCGTAAAAAAACCCCGTAAGTTCAATGCCCTTTTAATATATGCAAAACATGGGTTATGCCAATGCCATGAATGGGCGTTGAATACTTGCAATTATAACTACTGTGGGCAACCTCTGGCGTGGCGGTAAAAACCCATTAAAGTTCAACCGCCTTTCAATATGTGCAAAACACATGGGTTATGCCAATGGCATAATGGGTTTGAATACTTGCCAATATACTACTTGGTGGCAAATCCTCTGGCGTGGCGGTAAAAAAAACCCATTAAGTTTCAATGGCCTTTCGATAATTATGCAAAAAAAAACCAAAAAAAGAAAAAAGGGTTACGCAATGCAATAATATGTGATGAATACTTTGGCAATTATACTACTGTGGCAAACCCTTTGTGGCAGTGGCGTAAAAAACCTGTTAAAGTTCAATGCCTTTCATATATTGCAAAACTTGGGTTATTATTCAGTGCATAATGGGTTGAATACATTGCATATACTACTGTGGATACCTCTGGCGCGGCGCGAAAAAAAACCATAAGTTCTAATGCCTTTCAGTATATGTAAAACATGGGTTATGCAATTGCATAATGGGTTGGAATACTTGCATATACTAACTGGTTGGCAAACCTCTGGCCGCCGGGCGTAAAAACACGTAAGTTCAATGCCGGTTTCATATATGCAAAAACATGGGTTATTGCAATGCATAATTGGGTTGAAATAACTTTGCATATACCTTACTGTGGCAAACCTCTGGCGCGGCGCTAAAAAACACGTAAGTTCCAATGCCTTTCATTATATTACGAAAACATGGGCTTATGCCAATGCATAATGGGTTGAATAATTTGCAATATACTACTGCTGGCAAGCCTCTGGCGCTGGACGTAAAAACCCGTAAGTTTCAATGCCTTTGTATATATGCAAAAAACATAGGGTTATTGCAATTGCATTAATGGGGCGTTGAATACTTGCATAGTTACTACTGTGCATACCTCTGGCGTGGCGTAAACCCGTAGGTTTCATGCCTGTTCATATAGCAAAACATGGGTTTTATCATGCATAATGGGGTTGAATACTTGCATATACTACTGTTGTCACCTCTGGCGTGGCGTCAAAATCCTTAAGTTCAATGCCTTTTTATATTGCAAAACAGGGTTATGCAATGCATAATGGGTTGAATACTTGCATATACACTGTGGCAACCTCTGGAGTTGCGTAAAAACCGTAAGTTCGATGCCTTTCATATGATGCAAAACATGGGTTGTGCATCAAAATATGTTGAATACTTGCAATACTACTGTGTCAACCTCTGCTTGGCGTAAAAAACCCCGTATTTCAATGCCTATTCATATAATGTAAACTGGGTTTATGCAATGCATAATGGGTTGAATACTTTGCATATACTACTGTGCACCTTCTGGCGTGGCGTAAAAATCCGTAAGTTCAATGCCTTTTTAATATCAAAACAAGTTAGTGCAATTGCAGAATATGTTGAATACATGCATATACTACTGTGGCACCCTCTGGCCTTTGGCGTAAAACCCGTAAGTTCAATGCTTATCTATATGCAAAACAACATGGGTATGCAATGCATATGTTGAATACTTGCATATACTAACTGTAGGCATACCTCTGGGCGTGGCGTAAAAACTGGTAGTTCAATGCCTTCATATATACAAAACATGGGTTTTGCAATGCATAATGGGTTGAATACTTGCATATACTACTGTGGCGACCTATGGCGCGGCGTAAAACCCGTAAGTGTCATGCATTTCATATATGCAAAACCTGGGTTTATGCAATCAATGATGTTTTGATACTGGCATATACTACTGTGGCAACTCTGGCTTGGCGTAAAAACCCGTAGTTTCAATGCTTTCATATATGTAAAACATGGGTTTATGCAATGCTAATGGGTTAATACTTGCATTAACTACTGGGCAACCTCTGGCGTGGCGTAAAAATCCGTAGTTCAATGCCTTTTATATGCAAAACAAGGGTTATTGCAATGCCAAAATTAAGGGTTGAATACTTGCATATACTACTGTTGGCAACCTCTGGCGGTTGGCGTAAAAACCCTGTAAGTTCAATTGCTTTTCATATTATGCAAAACAGGGTTATGCAAAATGCAAAATATGGGTTGAATACTTGCATATACTAGTGTGGCAACCTCTGCTTGGCGTAAAAACCCGTTAGGGTTTCAATGCCTTTCAATATATGTAAAAACATTGGGTTATGCCAATGCATAAGGCGTTAATACTTGATTATACTACTGGCAACCTCTTGGCGTTGGAGTAAAAATCAGTAAAAAGTTCAATGCCTTTTAATAATAGGCAAAAACAGGGTTATGCAATGCCAAAATTTATGTTGAATACTTGCATATACTACTGTGGCCAAAACCTCTGGCTTGGCGTTAAAAAACCCGTAAGGTTTCAATGCCTTTATATCTGCAAAAACATGGGTTAATGGCAATGCATAATGGGTTGAATACTTGCATATACTACTGTGGTCAAAACCCTCTTCGGCGTGGCGTTTTTAAAAAACCCTTCGAAGTTCAATGACCTTTCATATATACAAAACATGGGTTATGCAAATGCATAATGGGTTTTGAATTACTTGCAATATATACTACTGTGGCAACTAATTGGGCGCGGCGTTAAAAAACCGTAAGTTCAATGCCTTTCATTATGCAAAACTGGTATGCAATGCATAATGGGTTGAATACTGCATATACTACTGGTGGCAACCTATGGCGCGGCGTAAAAACCCGTTAAGTTCAATGCCTTTCATATATGCAAAAACCATGGGGTTATGCAAATGCATAATGGGTTTGAATACTTGCAGTTATACTACCTGTGGCAACCTCTGGGGCGAGGCGTAAAAAACCCGTAAGTTCAATGCCTTTTATATTATGCAAAAACATGGGTTTATGCAATGCATAATGGGTTGAAATACTTGCATATGCTACTGTGGCAACCTCTGGCGGGCGGCGTAAAAACCCGTAAGTTCAAATGGGTGGGGCCTTTTATATATGCAAAAACATGGGTTATGCAATGCAATAATGGGTTAGAATACTTGCATATGACTACTGTGGCAACCTTCTGGCGTTGGCGTTAAAAACCCATAAGTTCAACAACGCCTTTCAATATGTGCCAAAATAACATGGGTTTATGCAATGCATAATGGGTTGGTTAAATACTTGCATATACTACTGTGGCAACCTCTATGGCGTGGGCGTAAAAAAGAAAACCCATAAGTTCAATGCCTTTCTTTCATATATGCAAACCAAGGGTTTACGCAATGCATAATATGTTGAATACTTGGCATATACTACTGTCGGCAACCTTCTGGCGTGGCGTAAAATAAAAACCATGTAAGTTTCAAAATGCCTTTCATAATATGCAAAACTTGGGTTATTCAGTGCATAATGGGTTTGAATACGTTGCATTATAACTAACTGTGGATTACTCTGGGGCGTGGCGAAAAAAAACCAATAAGTTCTAAATGCCTTTCATATATGTAAAACATGGGTTATGCCAACTGCATAATGGGTTGAACTACTTGCATATACTACTTGTGGCAACCTCTGGCGCGGCGTCAAAAAACACGTAAGTTCAATGCCTTTCATTATATGCAAAAACATGGCGGTTTATGCAATGCATAATGGGTTGAATACTTTGGCATATACTACTGTGGCAACCTATGGCGCGGCGTAAAAAACCCGTAAGTTCAATTGCCCTTTCTCATAATATGGCAAAACTTGGGTAGTTCAGTGGATAATGGGTTTAGAATACTTCGCATATACTACCGTTGGCAACCTCTGGGCGTGGCGTAAAACCTGTAACTTCAATGCCTTTCATATATGCAAAACTTGGGTTTATTCAGTGCATAATGGGTTGAGTACTTGCCATATACTACTGTGGCAACCTCTGGCGTTGGCCGTAAAAATCTGTAAGTTCAATGCCTTTTATATATGCAAAACAAGGGTTATGCAATGCATAATGGGTTGAATACTTGCATATACTACTGTGGCCAAACTCTGGCGTGGCGTAAAACCTGTAAGTTCAATGCCTTTCATATATGCAAAACATGGGTTATGCAATGCAAAATATGTTGAATACTTGCATATACTACTGTGGCAACCTCTGGCTTGGCGTAAAAACCCGTAAGTTCAATGCCTTTCATATATGTAAAACATGGGTTATGCAATGCATAATGGGTTGAATACTTGCATATACTACTGTGGCAACCTCTGGCGTGGCGTAAAATAAAAACCGTAAGTTCAATGCTTTTATATATTCAAAACAAGGGTTAGCATGCAATATGTTGAATACTTGCATATACTACTGGTGGCAACCTCTGCTTGGCGTAAAAACCCGTAAGTTCAATGCCTTTTATATATGCAAACATGGGTTATGCAATGCATATGGGTTGAATACTGCAATATACTTACTGTGGCAACCTCTGTCGTGGCGTAAAAACCCGTAAGTTCAATGCCTTTCATATATGCAAAACTTGGGTTATCATGCATAATGGGTTGAATACTTGCATATACTACTGTGGCACCTCTGGCGTGGCGTAAAAAACCGTAAGTTCATGCCTTTCATATGCAAAACTTGGGTTATTCAGTGCATAATGGGTTGGAATACCTTTGCAATATACTAACCTGGTGGGGCAAACCTCTGGGGGGGGGGGGGCGTGGCGTAAAACCTGCTAAGGGTTTCATGCTTTTCAAAAATAATTAATGCAGGAAACTGGGTTTTATCAGTTGCATATGGGTTGGAATAAAAACTGCAATATACTACTGTGGGCAAACCCTCTGGCGTGGCGTAAAAACCCGTAAGTTCAAAATTGCCTCGTTATATTGCAAACAAGTAAAGGTTCAATGCCTTTCATATATGCAAAACAAGGGTTATGGAATGCATAATGGGTTGAATACTTGCATATACTACTGTGGCAACCTCTGGCGTGGCGTAAAAACCTGTAAGTTCAATGCCTTTCATATATGCAAAACTTGGGTTATTCAGTGGCATAATGGTTGAATACTTGCTATACTACTGTGGCAACCTCTGGCGTGGCGTAAAACCCTGTAAGTTCAATGCCTTTCATATATGCAAAACTTGGGTATCAGTTGCATATGTAAATGAAAACTTGCATATCTACGGTGGCAACCTCAATGGGCGTGGCGTAAAAACCCGTAAGTTCAATGCCTTCCATATATGCAAAACATGGGTTATGCGATGCATAATGGGTTGAATACTTGCATACACTACTGTGGCAACCTCTGATTCCCATGGAGAAATTTTTCGCTTTATTTGTTTCAATTAATTATTTTCAGATTCATCATTCCAAATTTCCTGCCATTTTTTAACAATAAAACTTCTTAAGTATAATTACATAATCCTTGTTAGGAAGTTTAATACCGAGGTGTGGTAAATGTACGGCCGATTTAGCAGCGGCATCTGCTTTCTCATTACCGACAACTCAACATGGGCTGGAATCCAGCATATTTCAATATTTAGCACGCGAGATTATAGATGGTTGAGGAGCTCTTTAATTTGTTATATCACTTGATTTGTGTGTAACCTTTGAGGGCTTCTATGACACTTCTTGAATCGGAAAAAGTAACAAATTTGAGATTCACCTTATCCCCAATTGTTTCAACCGTGTCAATCGACAATAAAATCGTTGATAGTTCATAAGTAAATACTGATGGATGGATTATGGAATTTAGGGCATAGCCCAAGCGCTGGGACCTATAAGATCATTCAGCGCTGAAGTGAAAGTATGGCTAGATGGAAAAATGAGAAATGAAATGAAATGATAAACTGATGACAATCCTGCACTTGAACAGGACTGTACATCAGCAAAGCCCATTTTACTCTCCCCCAGCATTCCGATCATCCAAAGTTATGAAAGATCGTTTTGGCCAGGGGGCCTAAATACTGATGCTTCACTAGGTGAGACCGACTTCTTTTGTCTGAGGATACTGCAACACAGCCAATCTCCATTGAAGACTTAGAGCCATCAGTAAATATATAGCATAGCGAGGTCCATTCCTCTGAATATGTTCCAAGGTATGCTGTTTATGGTGACTCGGAGTATAGTTATATCCTTTTGATCAATAAAAAAGATGAGAGCATATTCTTGTTTTCTTTATGATCCAAGGAGGAGGAAAATAGATGGTTGAATAAAATTAGTTCTAATGTTTGTTGATTGTAATAGCCTATTCGCTCTAATTGGGAATGGAGGTTCATGATTGTTTATAAATACATCGCTTTGATGAAAGAATTTCTTTGTTGGAGAATTGGTGGATAGGAGCTTCAATGCACTTCGCACTTTTACAAAGTCTCGATGTAAGGATAAAGGTGGCTCCCCACTTTCACATAAGACTGAGATATTAGGGGAAGATCTAAATTTTCCACTACAAAGATAAGGCCTCGAGTATATATTGGATCTAAAGACTTTAAGGTAGCTTTAGATCCTGATCCATATATTGGGTTACCGTAATCTATTCTAGATAAGACTAATGCTTCATAGATCATCAGTAGAGTTGATCTCTTTGCTCCCCATATTGTATGAGGTTGAGAGCCTTATTAAATTTAGATTTGATGTATGATATGTGCGCTTTCCAACCGAGGTGGGTATCGAATATTAGTCCCAAAAATTTTACCTTATCCTGGAATTGGATTCGAGTGTTGCCCAATGTGAGATTTATATCCTGGTTTTGCTTCCATCTGCTATTCTTTGTAGAACATTATTGCTTTACTTTTTTTCAGCTGAAAGTCTGAAACCAACAGCAGTAGTCCAAACTTGTATTTTACGAGTAGTGTTATTCAGAATTCTTTATAAGTGACGAAGATTATTTGACGAGTAGTATATTGCAAAGTCGTCCACATACAGACTACTTTTCACTCCCTGTGACATTTGAGCAACTATGCCATTACCTCATAATGCAAAAATAGTTCCACTTAAAGCACTACCCTGGGGTACACCACAAACAAGGTTGAAAGATTCTGAATAAATTTTGTCTATGCGAGTTTGGAATGTTCGTCCACTAACAAAAGTTTTAATAAAAAAAGGAAGGTGTCCTCGAAAACTGTTGTGATGTAAGGATTATAGTATTGAATGCCTCCAAATAGTATCTTATACCTTCTGGACGTCAAAAAATATGGCTACTGTGATTTGCTTTCGTTCAAAACCTCTACGGATATAATTTTCCAAGTGTGATAGTCCAAGGTGGATCATTCTGTTTGAGAGCCAAATTTTGAAGCTGATGAAATGTTGTCTCTACGTAAAGGCCGGTTAAATCTATAATTTACCATTTTTTTCCAGTAATTTCCATGCCTTTGGAAATAGATGTTGTGTGCAAAGATGATTATAAAAATCTAATAGATAGGCCTTAGCTAAAGGGGCTAGATTTTTTATCATATCAAAATTTATATTATCTTTACCAGGGGCCGTTGATCTACAATTTGATAATGCAAATTCCATTTCCTCTGTAGTTAATCTTTTATTGTAGAAGATATCTTCCACTGTATCAAAATTCAATGGAATTTCTTCATCTTTTCTTTTAATGGATCGAAAGTGGGCATCCAAATTATTTATGCTGCTTATGTTTTCAATACTGCGTCCAATAACATTTGAGATTGCCTGTGTATCATGAATTAGCTAGCCATTATGCATTAATGCATGTCTGGCAGGTCTGCTATGCGAGCCATTAATTTTTCTAAATTTCTGCCACACTTTTTGCATTGAAGTAATTTCTGATATACTGGATACATATTTTTGCCACGAATTTATTTTCCATTTAATTGCTTCGTTTCTGAATTTAGCAGGTATCTTATTAAAATATAGTTTCATAATACTGATTTCTATGGCTATATCAACGAGTTTATGGTATTTCCCAGCATTAGGGGACCAGTACTCAGATTTTTAAATGTTTTTTTAAGGTTTATAATGTTCCTCTAATTGCATGCGTTTCATTCATTAATTGGGTTAAAGTCTCTGACCATCAAGGAACAGTGTCTCATTGGTCGGGCATTCGTCAGAGGCATAGATTTGTCAGCTGCTTTTGTGATGAAGTTTTCGAAGAAATCATTTGTTTCATCCTGATCTTGTGAATAATTGAAGGGAGGCATTTGACCCGTATAAAATCTAAACTTATCCCAGTCAGCTTTATTTGTATTAGAACGTTGAATACGAGTAGTTGGTGTATGTCCAAACATGGTTATCAAAATATGGAAATGGTCACTGCCATATAGGTCATCTAGGACGTTTCATTCAAACCTATCAATAATATTGTTGGAACAGAGTTACATCTGTTGATGAATATGTTCCATGAGTTTTTGAATAGCAAGTGCTCATTATCTCCCTCGTTTAATATCCAGAGGTTATGGTAATTTATTTGTTCAATCTTGGAACCATTTGTATCAACACTAACTCAGTTCGTGTCCCAAAGGGGATTGCGGGCGTTGAGGTCTCCAGTTAATATGAAATCCTCTTGCATATCCGGCAAATCTTTGGGTAAATTTTACAGATCATAGTTGCAAGAAGGTTGATTATACATATTGTAAATATTAAAGGTGTTATCATACAGATGTAATTTAACTCCAGATAATTGAAACTCTAAAGTTTTAATTATCATGGCATCGTAAGTTACTTTGTTATGAATCTATATCGCATTTCCTAATGAATCAGAGTTAGGTTTCTGTTTAACTGCGCTACATTACTTTTTTATTAGGTTTCGATTCTTTGAATATCACTTCCTGATGTTTACTTTGATTATGATTTGCTTTATTACCATTTGGATTATGGTTAGGTTTTTCTATAAATTTTTCAAGATGAACAGTGCCTGTTGCACGCTTCTTTATAAGATGATCAACACACATACAACCAGTATTGTGTTTCTAGTTTACCATATTGGTTTTCATTCTATTTATTTTTTTTCTGACAAAGTTATCGATTACATTATTAATTTTGAGTATATTCATGTTCTTAATATTATTAATTTCAGATAAGAAGCAATCATTGCTCTCGCAAGAGATTTTGTGGGCAGTTTTATTCTCGGTTGTTTTGTGAAAAATCATTGATTTCCCAGTTATGCCAATAACTGGAGAAAGATTTATTTCTTCAAGGGGTGCATTGGTAATTGGATTTTCTTCAATAACTTGCGTATCAGAAGGATTCTTATGGGCCTCGACCTTTACCACATGTTTAATGGCTTCACTAATTGCTATATTGAGTTCAGATTCAGTGACTTGGGGTTGAGGCAATGTATCTGTTTCTTCAGCAAGTCGATTTGGTATTTCAACCAACAAATCTTCCTCCATAATAACATTAAAAGAAACCTCTTCTGGTTCACCAAAACATTCTTCTTTATTAGATTTTTAAAATTTTTATTTCGGAAGGGTTGCATTTTCAAAGACCCGTTTTTATTCTCTCAGGGTTAGATTTTGGGGGTTCAAGATCAACCATATCCACTTCGGAGAGATCTACATCTTTGGAAGTTTCCTTAGTGGTGAGTATCCCAAATCTGTTTTGCATTGGCGTAAGAGTTTCTTGTTTATTTTTAGCCTTTTGAGTGTCATTGCTTTTTGCATTTTCATTTATTCTATTGGTATACTTATGCTTAAATGAATAATGAGGCGTAGCTGTATTAGTACAAAAATAATATGGTCCAGGGTGACTCGATGAAGAAGAGTTGGAGAGGCTATGATTCTGCAAATTAGGTCTTGTGGAAGAAAGCACAGTTTTCGAACCATCAGTCGAATCACGTGGACTGGATAAAATACTTGAATAAGTTGTTTCTCTGGTATCATTATTTCCCAAGAGTTTTTTCCTGGCGGCTTCAAAGGTAATATGCTCATTATTAGCTGTTTCAACTAGAGCCTGTTCCACTTTATATTGGTGACATTGTCTAGAGTTCGGAGAATGAACTCCCTTACAATGGAAATAAAATTTCTCTTATGCATTCAGAAGAGAGATCATGGAACTGAGCAGTTCGAACATCTTTTCTCACTGGTGCATCTGACACTGACATGGCCAAAATCATTGCACCTATAACACTGCATGGGCCTTGGGTGAAATTTTTTGACATGGATGTTTAAGTGTCTAATTTTAATATAGTCAGGGAGATATGGTGTGGAAAACACCAATAAGATGGCATTGCTATTTCCTTTTAGTTTTTTAACAGTAGGAAGGTACCTCTTCAGTATGGCCTCTTCTGAAAACTCACAGAGCCACAATAAATTATTCCCTTTGCATGGTTGAGGGTGTGGTGGGGAAAGACACTCAAAATATTATCCGAAGAAGAGGATTTAAAATTATTTAATAATACTGTTTGAGTCTCATTGCCAGCTTTTATTAGTATATTATCGCCATAGCGTTTTAAATTTCCTTGTGGGTTGGTATCAATTTTTTTTTCTATGTGGAGTGATCCTGGTTATTGCCTAGATCGTCAACAGGGTTTTCCTTACTCATGTTGGCAGAGGTCGTCAACAGTGTCTGGGGTTCGCCATAGGATCCAGGGGTAGAGGAATATCATCATCAATATTAGTTTTTTTTTTTTTTTTTTTTTTTTGGGGGGGGGGGGGGATTTTTTTCGGGGGGAAAAATTATAAAAATAAACAAAAATAAAAAACAAGGGGCTAAATAAAAAAAAATATAAAAAAAATAAAAAAAAATTAAAAAAATACACCAACAAAAAAACTAAAACAATATCAAAAAAAAAACAAAAAAAATAAAAACCAAACAAAAAACACAAAAAAAAAATGGAAACAAATAAACTAAAAACAACAACAAAAAATATAGGGAATAAAATAAAATAAAAATAGGAACAAAAAAAAACAAAATAAAAAAAAAAAAAAATTTAATAAAAAAACATATAATAAAAATTGGCATTAACAAAAATAAACTTAAATTGAAATATTTTAGAAGGAAATTTTAACAAGTTCAGCCTGGCTGTTCACCTTAAAAGAAACCTCATTAGCCTTCCATGAAATTAATTTCACTAACAATGACACCAGTGAGAGCGGACTCCCGAATGTCCACTCCATACCCTACCCCGAAGGGATGGTAGTATCACCATGATTAGTGGCTCAAGTGTAAGTCAACCTTCTTGATAGGACTGAGAGCATTTCAGGAATACAATCATCCCCACTTTAATCATGCGAGGGCCAATTTTGGTACCGAGATAGTTCCGCATGCCACTAAAAAGATACTGACATTCTTATGGTCCAAACACTCCGGTATTTGGTTAGACAACCACAGCTCCCACAATTGGTTTCGAAAATAATTCCAATCCCAGCAATGGTATTCCTTCCCAGAAATCATGACAGTGAAAGGAGGATAAGAGGTTGGATAGCAAGGTGGGAGAGAGTTGGTACAATTTGAAGGAGGTTGAAGTAATAATAAGAAAAAGAAAAAGTATGAGAGAAATTTGGTGTCGAACTGAGGAAAAATCGTCTTCGTATATCTGGTTAATGACTGTTACTATCGTTTGCGTTAAGAATCCTTGTTTTCATACGAGGTAACGTGCCACACAGCCATAAAAGATCTGTATAACGTCCGTGGTCTTGACAGTCGTGTGTTTGCAGCCTTTGTGGAGGTTTATTCAGTAATTACAATTATCTACACTTACTTTACGTCGGTGGAGGTCACAGCAAGGCATGTTTGGCGACGCATCGGCACAAGATATGATGATAGCAACATTCAAAGAGAGCCAGGAGCGGCAGGGTTGGAGTTAATTATTGGAGCTGGATGTCGAGTCACGGCCCAGGGGAACCAGTAAGGGTGAACGGCAAGTTGAATGCCAGGGAATATGTATTACTTCTACAAGATGTGATGCTGCCAACAGTAAGAGCCATGACAAACCCTGACAACGAACCCATCATCTTTGTCCAGGACAATAGCCCCATACACACAGACCGAGCCTGAAATTCAGGTAATGGACTGGCCAGCCAAAGGCTGTGATATCAACCCCATAGAAAATCTACGGGGGATAATGAAACAGGAAATAAAATTGGGACCAGAACGGACATGCGATGCTATTGACCGATCAGTGAGAGGGGTATGGGAATCCGTGCGACGCAGACCAAACATTTGCGAACGCCTCGTAGATGCCCGCGGTGGTTGGACCCGCTATTAACGAGGTCATTAATTTGTTATGTAGATATACGTATTCATACTCGTAAGGTGCATGAAGTTGCACATTAAGTATAGTTTATTTTTATTTTTCCATGCAATAAAATATTCATGTAACGAATTCAATTGAATTGTTACCCGTTACCCATGTTATTTAATTTTTTAATGCAATATATTAGCACCCAAATCCTGTACTAGATTAGTATACCCAGTAATGTGTTCTTAGCATGGAATAAAAAAATATTATCCTTGTAAAATTGATGCTTTGATGAATCATACAACCACGGTAACAAAACCTGGTGTGTAATATCTTTGTGACCAGATTCGTATATTATTGGTAATACAGGTAAATATAGGGCAAAAACAGATGCAGCCAAGCCCAAGATGGTAAAGTAGCCATTTATGGTTTTGTGATCCTGGGTCAAATCCAAATAACATATCAAACGTTTACCATAATTCAAATAGTGGATCCAGGTGATATAAGACGGAGGGCAGAAGGACAGATGAGAGAGAGAGAGAGAGAGAGAGAGAGAGAGAGAGAGAGAGAGAGAGAATACAGCTGCTTATAGGATTATGAAATGGAGGATAATACCGTCTGAATAATAGTAATATGAATAGTCAGTTCCAACAATATTTAAGGCTTTTTATAGACAATATGATAACGATTGAAAACAATACGATGTGATAAGATTTCATAATAATTATTTTCCAAAATACATACGATAACATTATTAAAGCAGATGGTCTCCAATATATCGATCAGATTAATAACTAATCAGGAATAAAAGTTCTCTCTCTCTCTCCATACACTGTATGCAATTCTTTCGTTACCGTTCCTGTACACTTACTATATCTCACCCCCTCCCCCCTCCACCTCTCTCTCTGTTTCTTTCTTTGTCTATATATATTTCATTCATTATTGCATTTCTTTGCCTGATTACCGTAATTTCGCTCCTCCTCCCATTCGAACTACTCTAACTATGCATCGGTTGTTTGAACGTGGGCCACTTTCAGGGCAAGAAGGGCATGATCACTCCGAGTAAGGCCTGGCGGGGCGACACCGATTTTGGAACTGGATGTAGCCTACGTACATACAATAGCGTATGTAAACAGAATGGTGTACACAATACAAATCGACTGAAAAATTTTATGGCTACACTAATAAAAATATATAATTGTAACGATAGAGGTGAGTACCAATAGTAATGACAATAACTATAAATATACGTTGAAATTTTATTATCTTGTAACAATAAAATGCAATAAGACGTAGAAATTGTATACAAATTAATGTCGGCTGAGAGAGAGAGAGAGAGAGAGAGAGAGAGAGAGAGAGAGAGAGAGAGAGAGAGAGAGAGACGAATATAGCTTATGTATGAACATATAAACTGGTAAAGTCCTTACGCAAATTTGAATTGCAAAGCCTATATTTTTTTATTACTAAATAATAATAATAATAATAATAATAATAATAATAATAATTAGAAAGACAAGAACAAGGGAAATATTGCAAGTAACTACAAACCTATAACCTGCCTACCAGTCATAAGGAAGTCACTAATAGGTCATCAGTGAAAGGCTATACAACTGTTCCGAAAAGGAACCTGGAAACACTAGATAACGAAGTAGCTCCAGGACTAATGAAAACGCACATACTGAGAAAAATGATGCAGTCCTACGTAGGCAGATGCAACCAGGAACCCCACACCAAATACACGCAGTCGAATAGAGAGAGAGAGAGAGAGAGAGAGAGAGAGAGAGAGAGAGAGAGAGAGAGAGAGAGAGAGAGAGGCGGGGTGGTGGGGGGCTCCATCTATGCAGCACTTTCAACAGTGCTCCATGTATAGACACTTCAGAGCATTCCAGCCAAAAGATAAAGAGACCACATGTCTTGCAAGCTTGTCCGATGCCTTGGTAACTTAAGGAAAACTTAAGTCTACATACATGGTACTCTGAGCAAGAAACACACTAGACCAGTTTGGTTTAGCAATCAACTTCTTTACCAGTATCATCGAGGTCCCTGTCGACTAAGATTAAAAACTTCCCAGGGTCTTTACCTCCAAAATTTCAAATTTACAGCATCACAGCTTCTCAGTTTTCATTAAAAGGCCGCCTCATATGTACGTACATATGACATACGGTTACAATGTCCACGAGAAACTCGTATGTAAATATGACAAGTTGGCAGTTCGGTTATTGAATGACTTTCATTGAGCGTTCTCCTTCATTTTCCACGCTATGGTGATGGTGGTGAGGAGGAATAATTTACTGACCAAGAGACGCTATAAACTAAGCAAAAATAAAAAATAAAAAAATCTGAAGGGCATTAAAATATATATAACACAATAAACATTTTAACGGCTGTAAAACATTTCACAGGGAGCACCAATTCTTTTAAATTCTCATAATTTCGTTCTTTACTAAGCCAAAAAAAACTATACTGGATATTAGTGGTAAACCTTTTATTGGTTAAACCCACCCGAGAGAGAGAGAGAGAGAGAGAGAGAGAGAGAGAGAGAGAGAGAGAGAGAGAGAGAGAGAGAGAGAGAGCATACTCTTCTAATAGTTTTAGCAAAGACAAAAGTCGAATTAACTAATAACTATGAATCAAAATTACAGGAAATAATCTGAATACTAGCTAAAACAGCTAAGGATTCTCTCAGATATTACATCACTTTTCCCAAAAAACTAAAAACGCCCAGTCTAATTAAGCTTCAATTGACACAGCGATTGCTCACTCTAAACCAGGGGGTTTCAACCTTTCTTTTCACCACGTACCCTTTCGGGTATTTTTTAATGTCAGTATGTACCCACTCCACTTCGTATAAAGAAAGCAAAACAAAGCCAGAAAAAATTCCGTTACGTATATTTGCAAGTATATACTGTGCTGAAGGGAAGTGAGTGCGTGCCTCTCCTGACATAACCAGTATTATTGTAAACGCAAAGAATTCCATAAAAAATAAAGAAAATTTATTACAATTATTTACCTATTTCTATGCAGTAAAATTTCAATGTTATGGTACTGAGCTGCAAAATCAAAATACATTATTATTACATCAGCAGCAAGGGGAGTTCATGAGATTGTTGAAACAGTTTTTCATCAACTAGACCAGTGAGCCGAAGAACAGTTTTAGCTAAAGTACACCGAAGGGCGGCTCCCACATTCATTCGAGACCTTAGTTTTGAATTTATGACAAATAAGCTGGAAAACAGAGTTTCATATTATGATTTGGATATTTTACACCAGAACCTGACTAAAGAGAGATCTCAATTACTGGAGCCATTCATAAATTCAATAAACTTCCTTAATAACATCATTAACAAAAGCAACATCTGCATGGAACGGGTCTCTTAATTAGCTTCAAGTTTCCTTCAGACACATCATAAATCTGTATTTCATTTTGCAGTGAGGAAAGGCACTCTACTCTAATAAGCTTACCATCTGAACTACAGTAGAGATGGGTGAGTGCAAGATATATAGAATGGTACTTTGGGTGAGTGCACACCCCCTAACAGACCCTTGGCGTACCACCAGGTTGAAAACCCCTGCTCTAAACCAACCTAACACCAAATACAACATTTCACCGTATGATGAAATAAAGCCAATGGTCAAGGCCAATTAGATGACGCAGTATTTTAAGTCTGAGCAGTGCACAACACCAGGGAAGGCTTAGTGCAGGTGCCAGCTTACTATCAGGTGTTGAGGCCAGCCGGTCGGTTGCTGAACTTTATATTCTAAAAATTCCCGACTAAAATGAGTGAATGAAATGGATAATCTTTCTTACGATAGTGACCCCATGTGTTTTCGGGAGTCGTTATCTAGGACTAATATTTCTCGGTTGTCATATCTTTATATTTATGGTCTTTCATGTTTTTACGGTAATCCTCAACGGGCCTCTACTAAACACGCCGCAAAAGTGGATACATACCGGGCTAAAACCATTGAGGGTCACTATCTAGTGAAGATCCTGAAATGGCGTTGCATTTAAAATGTGACAACCTTTTTTCTCATTACCGTGTCAATACATACTAACAATTTTTTTAACGTTCAACATGCGACTTACAGCATATCTGTTATGTATCAACGGGAAATGATACTTTTAAAACCTGGGTCACACATACCCCGGCCCACATAAAAAAAAAATAATAATGAATAAATAAATCATGATTTCAGCTGATATGTCAGCTCAATGACGACTTCCGCAATGAACCATTGCAACAGCATAGGGCAAGTTGAGATGAGATTACGTACATACGTAGTCGTGCAAGTCATCGATGATTTAGGCCACGCCCACATTTAACGGTTTTTACCGGAATGCGACATCCGTGAAGGTATGACGATTTGATTGCGATTTCGTTACGTAATATTCCGTCTTACGTAACGGGATTGTATCGAGTCGTGAACATGGATGCCACCATATATATGAAGTCTAATAACTAAATCAATATCTTCCATTTGTCCCCCACAGATTCAGGGTTTCTGACCCCAACAAATCTTCGCCATGATCGTATCAACGAGTCCTTGGTGTTGGAAAAAAGCTACTATAAGGCAGATCAGCAGCCATGACTGGCAAGGCTCAACGTGACAACCTTCGTGATTATGTAAACTCTCCTACAGGCTCTGTTCATTGGCAGGAATCAATGATATAAGAAAACAATAAAAAAAAATACCTTTTCATATTCAGAAAATAATATTGAAAAACAATGTTCATTTCACAAATGAAAGTTAAAATTCAAAAATATTTATATTACCAAATTATTTTCTTTTGAGTTTTTATTCAGTCATTTATCTATATCTGAATTTCTCAAATTATATCATGAATACAGAAAATCTTTAAATGCAATATATATTTCACTCAAAATAGAAAATTACTTTTCATTTCTTATACTCATAAGATGCTAATAAATTGAATTTGATTACAATTACTTCATTAAAGAAAATCATGCTGAAAAACTGTAAATTTCGTGAATAAAAGTTAAAATTCTAAAATATTTATATTAGCAAGTATATTTTCGGTTGAGTTATATTCAGTGTCATATTTAGCTATATCTGAAATTCTCAAATTATATCAAGAATAAGGAAAATCTTTAATAAAAAATATACCTTATTCAAAATTGAAAACCGAGACAGCTGTGGGTAATTAGTGGAGTCGTGTAAGTAAAATTTCGGCAGTGACGACTGCGCGGTTTGAAATCACATGTGTGACCAGGTAGGCGTCACAGTGAATTCCGGAGCGCAACCTGTATTTTACTAGAATATAATCAAGCGACACTTAAAAAAATGGTGACGATACCAGAGTTCACTAGAATTACCGGCAAAAGATAGGCATTTCATTTATTGAATTTTAAAATAAATACGACTACAGGGAGAAAAAATTACGGTGCATGTATATAGTACATACTAACCAAGACAGCGCTTGACCCTAATATCGGCTAGAACTTCCTTGACCCGTATTCCCGATCAACGACAAAAATCCCAATAACTTAATACGCGATAATGCCCAAGAACTTGCATGACCTCCAGCCCTATCACTTGTTTCTATACAAAGAACGAGTTAATACAGGCAAATAGCCTTAAACTGGCCTTTCACCATAACTAGTGTAATTTTTGTCATGTTTGAAATGCCATGCAAATGATAGGACTTCTAAGTATATATTTACGTTAAAATACACAAGACTGACCAACTAAAATCACTATGAGCCCTAAAACAAGCCAAATTGACTGGCAACTAGCGACTGTCTCTATCTCTAAGCCTTAAGTAATTCACTTTCAACCATATAAATAACAACTAGTAACAAAATATGCATAACACTAATGACACACGAAAGTACTTTTGAAATATTGCAAGCCTTGGCCAAGGGCATACTTTTGTTAAGAATGGACATTATACAAAAATATCCTGAAGTAGCTACACCCACAATGGCTATTGGCTACCCGAGAGCTGCTCAAGAAATCACCAATCGGAGACTTCCACCCAGCCCCACTTGGAAAATCCTTCCCTGTGGCCTTCTCTCATTGGCTGGTTTGAGAGCCCATCACGGTATAGAGAGGGAGAGAGAGAGAGAATCAATCTTGAAGGAAGATAATAAAAGTGAAAACTATAAAGTCATTTAAAACGAGCAAAACATTATTTGAATACAGAATTCAGGTCAATCGAGGTGATATTTACTGTACATTGCATAGCGCACTTGAAACATGTAAAACTTTTCGATCTGAGATACAAGTTACGTGTTAAGGGCCAGTGAGATTATTAGGGGTCCATCTTTATTTTTCTGTAAACGCGTGTAAAGTGAGAGAGAGAGAGAGAGAGAGAGAGAGAGAGAGAGAGAGAGAGAGAGAGAGAGAGAGAGACTATATTGTCTGTGTAAAATAAGCACTAAATCATTTGAGATATGGCAGTTCTAAGCTAAGGCCGCATTCCGCGGTGACGTAGACTATAGCAATTGCCGTTTTCCTATGTTATTTTACTTCCAAGGGATGAATTGATACCGAAAAAGGGCCTTTCGCAATAATTTCTCTGATTTCTTGTCATGTTAGAAATGTCACACAATTGACACGATTTCTAAGACGATGTTCAGACCAACTAAAACCACTACTTTGCGCCCTAAAATTAGCCAAATTGACTGGCAAGCAATGACTTTTCTCTAAGGAGCTCTGGGAATCTGGTACAAAATGTCTGAAGCAATTCACTATTACCCAATATATCAACGACTCTTTCTGTGCATAACACTGATAACATACAAACAACATTTACTCACAAAATACTGCCAGGCTTGTCACCACAATGGCTACCTAAGAACTACGACAGATTGCTCAAGTCAAGAAATCACCCAAAATTTTTTCTTGGCCAATCAGAGACGTCCACCAAGCCCCGCTTAGAAACCGTTTCCTGTCGCCGCCGACCATTGGCTGGAGGATGGTAGGCTTTGAGAGGGAGTCCCCCATTGGCTGGTGGTACTGGAACAGATTTTCGAAAAATATTTCTCTGAGGATCATAGGTACATCAATATTAAAAACTTATATGAATAATAATAATAAAAAAAACACCCTTGGATCATACGTACTTTACAGGGGTCCGTTTTATTTTCATCTTATAACTCAAAAAAATATTTAAGTTAATGTTTTAGTAAGGATGAAGTACCACGCATGCACTAATAATAATAATAATAATAATAATAATAATAATAATAATAATAATAATAATAATAATAATAATAATAATACACAGCGTACTAAAAAATGAAAGCTTTTCCGTGAACAGAATATGTAAATTCATTTCCTGCAAAAGACTGTGGACTGCAAGTTAATCAATGATATACGCTGAGTACATACTACACAAATTACAGAAATGAATTACTCATAAAAATAGTTTTCATGCATTACACTTTTTATGGCAGTTATCATGATCGTTTACGATGCGGAGTGTTTAAAAGCACACACACACACACACACACACACACACAGAGAGAGAGAGAGAGAGACGAGAGAGAGAGAGAGAGAGAGAGAGAGAGAGAGAGAGAGAGAGAGAGAATGATGGGTTTATTTCTACTGCAAACGGTATTGTGAGCTGATTTCCAAACATACTTTACATTATGTGTCCATAAAACATATTGTCACATAAAATACATGCATTCAAATATTATTTATATAAAAAAAATTAAGATTCAATTTCTGTCAGATGTATTATGGTTAATGAGTTACATTCTATTTTACTGTAGGTACATAATTATCACCAACAAAACAAGAGGCACGAAACCCAGAGGTTTAGTATTTAGCTGAACTACCTCCACTTCTAGTTTATCAGAAACTAAGTTTTCATGAAATAATGTGTAACAAAAGATACTACAGTTTCATAAAATAAGTTTTAGCTAATTCATACTGAAAATGGAAATAATATTTTCAAAAATATATACTATGTCTGTATACAAAACTACATAATACAAATTGTTTCAGGTACACACTATGTAAGTTACCAGGTCTTCTTTTGAGAAAGCGGTGGAAATAAAATATAAAAAGTATGTACATACGTAAGAATAGGCCAGAGGTAACAGATGATGACTAAAAGGGTGAAAACAAACTACTATTTACATTCCATTCATCCACTGATCTTCCCTGGTAAACACCCTACTGTCTCTGTGAGCTATGGATGCAGGGTTAGGTGGGGTGCACAGGTCTACTTGCGGAGTCCTCAGCCATTTGTCTTGCTCCCCCAGGGTTTATGTAGGTGGGAAAGGCATCAATAAATGAAGCACGAAGATTTGGTAATAAAGCCAATCATTGGGCTACTTTCAGCTGCTAAAAGTGAAAAGAGGAGTTGGGGTGACTGGACCAGAAGGTAGTCAGCAAATAAACAAAAGTACAGAGATCTTTAGATGAAAATATGTGAAAAATGCACTAGTGCATTGTGAACTAATGTTTGGAGAGTTGGAAATAAGTAGGAATATAGGTAAAGTAATAAGCTATGAAGTGAATGCAACCAGCAGTTGCAGGGATGCTGCAAAACCCTTTGAGTAATGTCTAAGGTGTGGCAGTGAGGTCTACTTGCAGCACTCATATGGAGTAGGTGAAGAAAGAGTGACATTGCAACACATTTTCCTTGATCACTTATTCCTTAGTTTGTCGTTTATCCCTCAACTGACTGAATATCAAAACAAATATAAATACTTTTGTCGTGAGGCACATTTATTTCTTATTTAAAGAGCATACCATCAGCTTATTATCATTACTTTGGAGTCTGTCCTTCTTGCATGTGGCTAAATCTCATTAGCAACCACAAACCAGTAATATATGCCACCATCAAAGATTTATACCACAGCAATTCCATAAAATGTCTCAACTAATTTAGATTTATCCCTTCTAAAAAGGTAGCATACCAAATTACCATGATAAAAATGTAGCTGGTAATACTCTGAAAAGGGTTCACTAATATATTTAATTCAAAATATAACATTTTTGGTCTATCAAGGTAGCAAACATATTTAGTTTACCATAAGCTCAAGATGGTTATCTATCTGGTACAATGTATACTAAGTGTCACATACACTAATTGGAATTTATGAAAAGTTTTAATATTTCTTACTTGTCTGTGTACTTAATTTTCCTCTTTTTGCAGTTTTAACCACAAAGTCTTTAAATGTTCGTACATGTGAAATTATATTGCTGTTAACTGCCATTTACTGGTGTCCCAACCAACAGTTTTATGGTATTACACTAACACAAAAATGGCTGTAGAATAAAGAAAAAGAACATAAAGTAACTGGGTTTTGTTCATTAGAATTAACTTACAAAATTACCAAATTTTCATTTTCAGTACGTATACAATTATAAGAAAAATTTCTAAAGTAAAAACATTTTCAGTACAACTAAAAAAAAAAAAAAAAAAAAAAAAAAAAAAAAATTCAAAAGGAAAAAATGTATTCCGTAACTGTAAAACTGACATAATTATCCCACAGGTATAGCGACTGGCAGCCTGCAAATGTACTCAGTAGAATGGCTATGGTGCACAAAAAAATTCTCTCAACCAGAGGAGGCTCTTTGGGATACTGGTCACTTAAGTATATCTTAGTTTAACCAGGCTCGCCTGAAAGATTAGATATTTCTATGTGGCTAGGAACCAATTGGTCACCTAGCAACGGTACCTACAGCTTATTGTGGGATCCGAATCACATTGTATCGAGAAATGAATTTCAATCACCAGAAATAAATTCCTCTCATTCCGCGTTCGAGAATCAAATTTCGGACCACCGGATTGGTAGCTGAGCTCGAAAACCACTCATCCAACGAAGATCTACTGGTCACTTGAAAGTATTCTAAAGGATAGAGGGACAACAACACTCAAAGATGATAATGGTCTATCAATCTCAAATACAGCTAATCAGTTCCAACTTCAACTTATTAGCCAATGCTGACAAGATATATGCTGTAACATCACTACGTGTACTACTGCTTGGATTTGGCATCTTTGTTGTGATATATAGCACATGAATTACTTGTTTTCACCCCACATCTAAAGTAGCTCACTCATGCTGAAAAAACTAACCTACCAGGCTACCAGGAGACTATTGTACTGTACTAAATTTTGTTTTGATCAATTTCCTCTTAACGTCATACTGGAGAGACTGGTAGTCTAATAAAAGAAAAACTAATATGAAGGAAAGAGAACAATTCTGAAAGTGATGCTTGTTACACTGAAATCATAACACAACATACTTTGAAGTAGTAATAAAAGAATTTATAAAAAAAAATATACCAATAATCTCATGTAATAAGCAAAATAACATGATGAGTATTAAAAGTTATTAATAATTCTAAACAAAATGACAGAACCATTGACAATGTCAGTACAGTGGTACCTCGAGATACGAAATTAATCCGTTCCGAGGCGGCCTTCATATCATGAGTTTTTCGTATCTTGGAACACATTTTACATGTAAAATGGCTAATCCGTTCCAAGCCCTCCAAAAACACGTACCCCATTAAATTTCATAATAAAGCTAAATTGACCTATAAACAATGAAATACTACAACAATTTGGACCATTCAATACCTAAATTAAGAATAAAAATGCAAAACCTGTAAATAAAGTGTATATTAGTGTACAAGAAATATCATTACTGTAACATAAAATGTGGAAGCTTACCTTTCGAGTGAGGCTATCTCTGAAAGTGGCGGCAGAGGAGGAGGACAAACGGCAGATAATGTACGTACGTATGTGCACTTAACTTTATGAAAACACATAAAAAATTTAAGGAAAACTATAAAACTAAAATTTATGAAACACATTAACAAAACTGTAACACTTAACTTACAAAAATCTACAAATTAAATTTTTTTATTTTTTTTTTATTTTTAACTTTTTTTTTACTTTTTCAACTTCATCACCACTTTCAATGTTCTGTTTTTCATCACTTGGTTCTTCCTTTTTGCTTTCAACTTTCTGTTTTTTATCACTTGGTTCTTCCTTTTTGCTTACTCCTGCTAATGCTGAAGGCCTCTTTAAAAAATAACGATCCAAGGAAGATTGCTTCTGCCTACTTTTCACAATGTTCCTGAAACGACTCAGGCAAACGTCATCGAACTGCGCAAGCATACGACCTGTGTGAGCCTTTTCGGGGTGTCTTTTTTCGATAAACGATTGCACTTTATGAAAAGCGCCTAGAATATCCTTAATTTCTGCCGTTGTCATAGGCTCCTCCTCCTCTTCCTTGCCGCTGCTAGAGAACTCCTCTTGAACGACGTTATGTTGCATGGCCTCCAACTCCTTCAGGTCATCCGTCGTAA
Organism: Macrobrachium nipponense; assembly: GCF_015104395.2. Classification (NCBI taxonomy): domain Eukaryota; kingdom Metazoa; phylum Arthropoda; class Malacostraca; order Decapoda; family Palaemonidae; genus Macrobrachium; species Macrobrachium nipponense. Next base: position 28,610,868 of record NC_061102.1, on the reverse strand, counting down.
GCTCCTCTTGGTGCTCCTCGAGAAGGTCGTTGATGTCGTCCTCGTCGACGACCAGCCCCATGGACTTGCTGAGTGCAACGATCTCGTCAAGATCTGGTTCCAAAACATTTTCGGGATCGTCAACTGTTTCTGACTCTGCAGCACCAGCTTCGCCCACGTCGAATCCCTCGAAGTCTCGGGCGGATACGGCATCAGGCCAGAGTTTCCTCCAAGAGGAATTCAAGGTTCGCCTCGAAACCTCCTGCCAAGCTTGGTCGATGAGTCGGATGCAAATAACGATGTCGAAATGCTCCTTCCAAAATTGACGCAAGGTGAGGTTTGTGGTATCGGTGATGTCGAAACATCTCTTGAAAAGATGTTTCGTGTACAGCTTCTCAAAGTTCACTATCACTTGCTGGTCCATGGGCTGGAGGAGAGGGGTGGTGTTGGGCGGAAGGAAAAGAATCTTGACAAAGGAATACTCCGCTAGGATATCTTCCTCGAGGCCAGGAGGGTGGGGAGGGGCATTGTCCAACACCAGCAGACATTTCAGGGGGAGGCGCTTCTCTTCCAAAAATTTCTTCACTGTCGGGCCGAAACACAGATTTACCCACTCGGTGAACAAAAGCCTCGTTACCCAGGCTTTTTCATTAGCCCTCCACATCACTGGAAGCTTCTCCTTCAGCACTTTGTGGGCCTTGAAGGCTCGAGGAGTCTCGGAATGATACACCAGTAGGGGCTTCACTTTGCAATCTCCACTGGCGTTTGAACAAAGTGCGAGCGTAAGCCTGTCTTTCATAGGCTTATGCCCGGGTAGCTTCTTCTCTTCCTCCATGATGTACGTCCGACGAGGCATTTTTTTCCAAAAAAGGCCAGTCTCATCACAATTGAAGACTTGCTGAGAACTGTAGCCTTCCTTGGTCATCATCTCGTTGAAAGTCTTCCTAAATGCTTCGGCCGCTTTCGTGTCCGAGCTGGCAGCCTCCCCATGACGCACCACCGAATGGATGCCAGTTCGTTTACGAAATTTCTCGAACCAGCCATGCGAAGCCTTGAACTCTGGGGTTTGCGTTGAAGTCCCTTCCCCTCTGTCGTCTTCCGCCAGCGCAATCATATCGCTGAAAATAGCGCTGGCCTTGTGGGCGATTGCTGTCTCCGTTACCATATCGCCAACGATTTCTTTGTCTTTTATCCAGACGAGGAGCAGCCGTTCCATCTCGTCGTGCACGTGGGTCCTCTTGCTGGACAAAATAGTGATGCCCCTCGACGGTGTAGCTGCTTTGATGGCATCCTTCTGTTTAAGGATGGTGCCTATTGTCGACGGATTACGGCCGTATTCCTTTGCGATGCGATCACACTCAATCGCATACCAGCTTCGTACTTCTTGATGATCTCCATCTTTGTCTCCAAAGAGAGCATGCGCTTCTTTCCGTGAATTTCAACTTTCTTGGGACCCATGACTACGTTATCTTGTACGTAATTTATGTATAAGTAACACAATAAAGTTTCCGCACAACACGATAGTATACTACAACGAAATCACTAACGAATTTACGTTACTAAACGAAATCGTTGGACCGAACGAATGCTGTGTGCGTACGATAGAGATGTTGGTACGAAGAGGCCGAGATAGGTACGCCACCACGTATACGTATAAGATGCATGATGGGAGGGATGCTGTCCAATAGAAGAGAAGGATTTCATGGCTTGGCTAGCATCAGGAACCAATGGGAGAGCAGGAGGATGGTGGCGAGTCAACTAGTACTTAGATGGCGGCGCGCTGCGCGTTTCAAAATTGTTATCCGGGCGAATCTCGGACTTTCAGAAACCTTTCGTATCTTGAAAACTTTTTGTATGTAGAGCAGTAAAATTTTTCGCATTGGCTTTCGTATCTCGAGTTTTTCGTAAGTTGAGCCTTTTGTATCTTGAGGTACTACTGTAATTGCCATGAGTTATTAAGTCAAATAGATAAAGCATTGGAATAGGAAATTATGACCAGAGGAGCCTTGAGCTTGAGTTCTTGCTTGATAAGCAAATGCAGAATCACTGAATCTGAATGCAATTTGGGCCAGTGACCTCCCTCCTAGAAGGATTATATTTGCCAACACTCCAGTTACTAGCACAGCTATTTCCATAGGATTACTTTAAATTCTTGTATTCCTATTTAGTGGTCTTCTTGTACAATAAAGTATACATTCACAATCAGAAGCTATACATATTTACTTTAACACTACTAGATGCTCTCGATTAATAACTAAACATCTAGATACAGTACTTACCTCTTCTGAGATTCTCAGGATGTTACATTCCTAACCATTGAGATTCTGACATCACCAGCAGAAAAAAAGTCAAATATCAAACAGCATTGTTAGCATTACATATTCTTTTGCTGAAAGTTCCACAAGGTAAAAAAAATTTAAAATCTATTGCTAGATTTTTTTACATTTTTCAAGTATAGCTATGTCTGTTGTAACTAATTTTATCTTGTCACCTTGACTTTGTTGTTTTGCTTTTCAGACAAAATGACCCCATTGCACAAAAATAAACAAAGCCCACTAGTGGATTGACTGTCAAAATTAAAGTTATGACTATCAAAATTAAAGTAAAGTTATTTTCATGCTATATTTTGTCCTTGATAGATGAATGGAATTGAAAAAAACAACCCAGGAGCGTACTTTCGTTATTATTATAATCATTATATAGTTTAACAAGATTATGGTTGGATGTCCAAATATGAAAACGTGCTTGACAAATATTTAAAAAATAAAGCTCAACCCTAAAATTTAAATTGGCTGCAAATACCATAAACATAAAGAATACAAAAGGGATTTTATAGTGCTAAAGAGGACACATTTCACGGAGCGACACGGCTGAGCCCAGAAAAATATTTCATCTTTGATACATAAAACCATTAGGATTAAATTTTTGCTACCGGACTTGAAATATGCTGTAATATAGCCAAATCTGAAAAAAGAACTAGTACTGTATTATGCATCCTACAATTCATGAAAATACACATGTTGTCTTCCCATATTCTATTAGATAACCATGGCTTGAAACTGGAAATAAAACTATACATATGCTGCCTGTATAATAGATAATGCCTGGGTTAGCTAGTTTGAGAGAGAGAGAGAGAGGAGAGCAGAGAGAGAGAGAGCGAGAGAGGAGAGAGATGAGAGAGAGAGAGAGAGAGAGAGAGATAAAAATTGGAAATAAAAACTATACATATATGCTGTATAACAGTAATGCTTGGGTTAGCTAGTTGAGAGAGAGAGAGAGAGAGAGAGAGAGAGAGAGATAAATTGGAAATAAAACTATACATATGCTGCCTGTATAATAGAATAATGCCTGGGTTAGCTAGTTGAGAGAGAGAGAGAGAGAGAGAGGAGAAGACGTGAGAGAGAGAAGAGAGAGAGAGAGAGAGAGAGATAAATGGAAATAAAACTATACATATACTGCCTGTATAACAGATAATGCTTGGGTTAGCTAGTTGAGAGAGAGAGAGAGAGAGAGAGAGAGAGAGAGAGAGAGAGAGAGAGAGAGAGAGAGAGAGAGAGCTGACGAGAGGAGTGAGAGAGAGAGAGAGAGAGAGATAAATTGGAATAAAACTATACATAGCTGCCTGTATAATAGATAATGCCTCGGGTTAGCTAGTTTGAGAGAGAGAGAGAGAGAGAGAGAAGAGAGAGAGAGAGAGAGATAAATTGGAAATAAAACTTATACATATACTGCTGTATAACAGATAATGCTTGGGTTAGCTAGTTGAGAGAGAGAGAGAGAGAGAGAGATGAGATAGAGACGAGAGAGAGAAGATTTTTGAGAGAGAGAGAGAGAGAGATAAATTGGAAATAAAACTATACATATGCTGCCTGTATAATAGATAATGCCTGGGTTAGCTAGTTTGAGAGAGAGAGAGAGAGAGAGAGAGAGAGAGAGAGAGAGAGAGAGAGAGAGAGAGAGAGAGAGACGAGAGAGAGAGATTGGAAATAAAACTAGACATACCTGCCTGTTTATAAGATAATGCTTGGGTTAGCGTTAGCTAGTTTGAGAGAGAGAGAGAGAGAGAGAGATAGAGAGATAGAGAGAGAGAGAGAAGAGGAGAGTGTAGAGAGAGAGAGAGAGATTCATTCCTTATAGTAATTTTTTTCTGTTCTATAATTAATTCTTGCTACCACGCCAATAGGAAAAATATTTAAATGTGAATAAAGCAAAATGTCAGGTTGTTGTTTACGCATCTGCATTGGACATGTATACTATTTGTTTGGTTATCATTCCTTAAACAATAAAATAATTGTACGTATTTACATGGCATTTACATTACAGCACAAATAATCTAAAAATTATTTTAAATACAATATGTGCTGTATAGACAATATGCCTAGGTTATGTACTGTACGTGTATGCAAATCATGGAACGTATTTTATGTATCGTTTTGAATCTGGACTATTCCTCACTCATGCAGGGGTTCTGCAACCAAATCCCCCAGCAAAATGAGGGCTGACTGACCATCTTACTGTTAATTCTAATATCAGTTTCATTATATTTGCAATAAAGATGTACACTAGTACTATGCTTGCTAACTAAAACTATAAAAAAAAAATCCTTCAACTCTGCATGAGACTGAGTATTATTCTTAAAGCTAAAACCACAACACAGATTACAATATTTTCTTTTTGAGTTCCATTTAATATCTTGAGTATTGTCCCTCCAAAAATCATGCCCAAAACTAAATAGAAAATAAATGGCAAACATTCTTGAGATAAAAGCACAAATAAACGTTTTTCAAATCCATGTACACAGCAAGATTTTTCATAGAAAGAAAAAAAAAAAAAAAAACAGCTCATCATAAAAAATGTTCCAGGGGTTGTAAATGTTCTGCAACCCTCCCATTACTCCTTCCTTAAACTACTGGTAATAATAGTATGTACTACTCTTAATTACTCAAGATTGCTCTTCATACCTAAACTGGAACTGGTAAAATATCACATGGATAGTTTCTTTAACAGACTAACAATGCATACATACATATTTGAATAAGACCAGCTTGATGTACGGACACTTAAATAGAAACACACTCATGAAGCCTTGAAATAATAAAACTGGCAGCTTACTTTGTCCTTTTAGGTTAACTGCCTGAATATTTCTGGACAATTATATTAGAGAACATCTTATGAACATGAAAAGTAGTAAATCCTTCGTTTTCAACGTAATATTCATTCATATTAGACTAAGAAATGGAATGTCAAGATTGCACTCAGGTAACATCTGCACAATTTAATTCTGGACCCAGATAATCTTATTAATTACCATACATTAAAATAAGAGAATTCTATGGCAAGAGCAACAAGGTTAACCTTATCTTAAAATTGTAATTTCATAAAGTAAGCGCTGTATGGATCATCCATAGGTTTCATAACACAAATGAATGTTAAATTGGAGTTTTACATAAGGACCATCAAACAAAAACCTCAATATAATCAACATAGAATCTAGACACCACTTTTCGGTAATATTTGATTTCACTGGAAATCCCTACAACAAATTCCTTATAAAGACTTCATTAGCAGCCATGGTTACTGCATACACTTCCTTTGTGCAGTTTCAAATATCTAATTTTTAGATATTTTTGAGAAAAGTTTAAGGAAAAAAGTTGTGCCACATACTGGCATATGTGCTCAGCACTGAGAAACTTGTAAAACTATGTATACAAAATTATACAACAAATGTGGTGAACACCTGTGCGAGTATATATTTACTGTGCGTATTACTTCACAATTTACGTGTGCGTATTACTTTACAAATTTAATGTGTTTACTTAAGGTTAAACTGCTAGTAAGTCTAGTGTTCCCTAAGGGCATAAATTACCAAAATACAAAAAAGGCACTTCTCCATTACTATATTTACAGACAAAATTCATTACACAGTACTCAACTCCAAAAATATGAAGTTGATGCATTCAAGAAATAATGGCGTATATGTCAGAGCAAAATCATGAATATGGTTCTTTCTTTTCAAAGTCTTAATTGTCACACAAACACATAAAAAGTAGGTACATTGTACAAAAAACTGTAATGTCCTCTACCTAAACACATGATGCCCCTGAAAAATGCCCAATAATAGACAGGATGTAAATTTTCCTTTAAGTAGATGACATTTAAACATAAATTCTATTAATTTTCAGATCAGTATGCAATTTCCGTAGTCTAGAACATGGCATACAGGACACATGTAAAAAAATTCTAATAATAATAACCCAGTACGTATATTGAATGCAAAAGGCAGACACCTAAATTTGTTGCATCCCAACTCGAATCAATATAACAGATAAACATGAATGTTTTATTTAGATACTATTCTAAAATTATCATACCTAACTAGCATAAACAGATTTTTTGCAAAGTTCAACTTATTCTTTCAGATAACGATGAAATCAATATAATATCAGTGAAGAAGCCAGTCGTGCCTCAAATCTATGGCCAGGTTGGCCCTGCGAGTGCTTTATAAATTAGCTTATTATTCTGGTTAAGCTACTTAAATATTTTTATCGTATACTTTCCCATTAGTATTTACCAAACATACACTGCAACTGAAACCTTCAACTTATCACACCAATACAAAATGTGGCATATGAATTCCCTTTAATTGCCACATAGAAGTTTAAATTTCTAATTTTCAAGATTATAGAACATAAGGAAGTAATGTAAATATTGTTTTTTTCACCCAACACCTACTAGATACACTTAATATTGGATAACATTATGCAAATTGCATTGATTTGGTTTTAAAAACAAGGTAAAAATATCAAAACCTGGAAAACATTTCCATGTAAAAATGATATAATTTACAATAAACAATCCTGAAAATGAAAGCTCAAGTAAATCTAAGCATTTGGCTTCTACAGTAGATTTAATTGCCTAAACAATTCCTTAGTAAAATGGGATAGTAGTCTTATTTATCTGTGTGTGTGTCCTTTATGCCATAAAATATACTACTATAATTCACTCTCTCTGCAGAATTTCAACAGAGAGAGCAAGCATGCTACAAGTATTCATAAACCTCTTCCTAGGCCTTTTAAATTTAGGCAAAACATCTAACTTTAAATTTGTATGGTAATGCAATTCATACATCTGTTTGCTAACTGAGCCTATAAAACCAAATACACAGTATTGAGAAACTTATCCTTCTATTAGCAGAAGTTTAGCATTAGATTTACAACTGGTGTCAGCTAAGTTGACTTAAACAGCCATAATAGCCACATTACTGCCATGATTGTAAAACCATTCCATAAATCTTGGAATAGATAGATATGTATTCCATATAAGCACCACATGAAACTGTCTCTCATGTCACAATCCTGCTTTTAAATACCCTAACAAATTTTAAAATAAATACATTTAAGAAATCAATACTCTTTACCTCTACATAACCATTTTGGCATTGGCTGCAAAAAGTAATCTATTTCTCAACTACAGCCTCAGACAACAAAACTCAATAGTTAGCCATCAAGCTGCAGTAAGTACACAATTCTTTTTGAGTCCAGTACAATAGAAATAATTCACAACCACTAGGGACTCAATTTATACAGTAACTTAAGACTAACTGGCATTCAATAACCATGCATTTCAATTATTTCACTCAACATACCCACTGTCAATTTCTAAACAAGCTGCTCATTCACAACCAGCAATGTAGTATGAATCCCCAACATAGGTGACCCACAAGGATAAACCATATCTTAATAACAAAAATTACCTTAGTTTAAAACTTAAAAATTGACACTTCCAATGCTCAGGATATGAAGAATTAATTATATAAATCTAAACTGGAAACTTTATTATTATGGTAATGCAAAATGCTGTATGATCTGTTCATTGCACACATAACAAGGTATGTATTCTGTAAGTATTTTCACTACTTTACCAAGAAAATATCAGCACTACTTTTTCAATTACATATCATTCTACTTCATTTTGTGTGCAATTAGTAATGCAACATGGTCAAAGCTCACCACAGACCAGGTCAGAAAAAGTATAAAATTAAAAAAAAATTCTCCTAGTCTTATAAAAATATTTCACTATTATAAACCACACCAAAGCCCATATACTGTAGCTCAACACACTTCAAAAAACTGTGGTACTATAACATTTATTCAGCTCTAACTTCTCTTACTCATGGATGACACCAAGTCATAACGGTTAAGCACTATACATTCTGAGTCATATAGTTTTCTCAGATTTGATCGGCATCAGATAACTTGTTTTTTCTTAGCCTACGGTTCTTGATGGTAGAAAGCTTGTCATAAGCTTCTTGTATTTCCATAAACTTGGCACTTGCTGATTCTTTCCTATCAGGAGGATGTCTGAAACAATGAATAAACAAAATTACAAAACGAATGCCAAGTTTGCTTCCACCTGTCAGTATATTTCTTAAAAGCATCAATAAACTTTCAAAACAAGGAATACCCAAAAGCTGCTATATTTACTACTCTTACAATATAAAATTTCATGTAAAAATAAGCAGAACCAACAAAGTAATCCTACAGTAACTTACGGCAGGAATGGTATTAATTATATGATGTACTAGCTGCTTACCCGCCTTACGGGCGGGTCCCAGCTAGATTGGTCCGTGTAACCCAGAGCATATATATATATATATATATATATAGAATATATATATATATATATATATAACCATATATATATATAAAATATATATATATATATATATAGTATATATATATATATGTATATATATATGATATATATATATATATAATATATATATAATATATATAAATATATATATATATATATATATATATATATATATATATATATATATATTAATTATATATACATATATCGTATGTTTATATATCCATATATATATATAATATTATCTATATATAATATCTCTGTTATATTATATTATTTGTAATATATATATCTATCTATATCTATATATGTAGTTTATAATATATCTATATATACTATATATAATATATATATCTTTTTTTTTTTTATAATTTTTTTTTTTTTCTCTCTCTCTCTCTCTTCTCCTTTCTCTCCTCCTCTCTCTCTAATTTTCTCTCTCTGTCAACCCCCTTCTAAAACCACTTTGATGTCCTTGATGTTTACCCTATAGTATTCTTTTCTAAATGATAAGTCATATGTATACAGAAATTTGTAAAGTAACCAAGTCTACGGACATAGCCAGCACCATTTCATGGGCAGAACCAGCTGTTTCACGGAATCCCTTCTCACCCTTTGGAAGGGGGGAAGTAGAAATTTTGGGACCCCAGGCTCCCAAACTTAGGTCTCGACCTTCCGGGGTGGAAACCCATCTCCGTTCCGAATCTCAGTCCCGTCAGACCGACGGCCAGGGCACCCATACCAAACATACAAACATACATACACACATTGCCAAATATATATCAGATACTGGTATTGATAAAAACAACCTTGTAAAAACAGTGCTGTAGTTAATGAACCTCATTCCCTAGATTGATTCAGACTTGAATCTCTGTAATTTCTTTTATGTAGTTTACTCCACACATATATATCTCTCTGTTTCCACTTCAGGCTAGCTTTGCTTTCAGGACTCACTGTCGTTACTTACAATAACGACATGGAAAATCAATTTTTATTGAATATCTATGTTCATGTTGTATATGGAAAATGTTCCTTTATATTACATAGCGTTAAGTGGAAATGTGCAGGTTTGTGTACAAATGAATGATTATTTATATTTAATTGTAATAAGCGTTGTTACCAAGGAATATTGTCTTGTGAATGGTTTGTATAATTGGTTAACAATGCGATGTAAGTTGTTTGATAGTTTCGTTCGGTTCGTGTTGGTTTGGTGTCTTCGTTCGTTTTGTTGTTAATTTTGTCGTGAGCGAACGAGGCCGAAGTCGTGTGTTTGAGTAAGAGAGCGAACATATTATTTTCACGACAGAGGTGAGCAAAGGGAACAGAGTCAGTCGCTTCTCAACATTGGTACTGGTAGAGTGGGTTGGTAACAGGAGAACTTAATCAGAGTGAAAAGGATTTCACTTCGATTAACGATGTCGTTCCTTCCAGCATTTATTGAAGTGGATGGATTAATCAACCGAAGTTTGGATGAGTATTATATGATAATATTAATTTAATTTGCCTTGACTGGGATAAATCGCTAGGGATATGCATATCTGTGCGTGGGATTCCGTGTGACTGGGTAAAATTGAATATATATTAGTGGTATCGTGGTTTACTACCCGTGCCTATTGTAATCCGAACTCGGCAACAACTTCATGTTAAACTAGTAAGTAATAATTCGGGGCAAACACAATAGAATATAGTACATATGTCCTTTCATGTCTGTACACAACGCAATGAATTCTTTATGTAGAGAAAGGGTCTGAGTTTCTCTTAAACGAATCTGGTAATTAGTAATTTCTGTAATTGTGACTGAAGTCATTATATGTTGTTTGCTTGTTTTGACCCTTAATGAGTAACAATATTTGGTGCCGTGACCAGGATATGTCGGCAGTATATTTGGTGTTGCATAAATGTCTGTAGGACATTTATGCAGTGTTTTCTTGCTATTAACTATGTTGTGTTGATGTTTTGCTGGATAATGCCTGCCCTCCATAACCTTGTTGTCTCCTTTTGTTTTTGTGTGTTTCTTTAAATTAGTATGCGGTATCCTGCCTACATAACCAGACGTGGTTAACCCGTTTCCTTTTCTCATTGTGAGGTGCCGCAAGGAACATTAAATTTACTTTTTTTCGCGCCATTAGTATATCGTGGTTTACCCGTGCCTATTGTAATCCGAACTCGGCAACAACTTCATGTTAAACTAGTAAGTAATAATTCGGGGGCAAAACACAATAGAATATAGTACATATATCCTTTCATGTCTGTAACACAACGCAATGAATTCTTTATGTAGAGAAAGGGTCTGAGTTCTCTTAAACGAATCTGGTAATTAGTAATTTCTGTAATTGACTGAAGTCATTATATGTTGTTGCTTGTTTGACCCTAATGAGTAACAATACTCACTGAGCATACAATATTCTGTTCTTCCAACTAGGTTGCAGCTTTCATAGTATAATCATAATACATAATAATAAAAGTTAACAGTATTGCTAATTAAGCTGTAAATGGTAAGGCACAATTAAGGTGTGGCCTCGTGCTCCTGGGCATATGGGGGTGCTAAATACCTGTAGGTACCAAAGATAAACTGAAGATAAGAAATTGGAACCATATACAAAATGGGAGAGATAGAACAAGTGGAAAAGGAATTCAAGAGATATGAATTGGATATCTTAGCTGTGTGTGAATCACAATGAAAAGAAATGGGAAAAGAGAAATTGGAAGGGGGAGTGTGTAGTATATCTATTTATGACAAGCAGGTGGACTTGGTATAAGAATAGACATGATCTTGACACCAAATGCTGAAAAGGCATTGACTGTCTGAGGAATAGAAAGCTTTAGATTAATGTTGTAGAGATGCAAGTCAAAACAGCGCAATATGAATACCTGGCTGTATTGCAATGAGCTATGCATCAAAACAATGAACTCTCCAAAACAGTAAGATGAATTTTATACAGAACAGCAAAATGTTATAGTATATATATATAATTTCTGTTGGAAAAATAAAAACAAATTTGCAAATTTGGTAGAATCCATGACACTATGAATGATGTAAAGGGCAAGAAACACCAGGAAAGACTGTCAATGAAAACGGGGTGAAGTATTTTAGTTTACATACCACAAATAAATTGGTAACTAGAAACACTCTTTTAAAATATAAGAACATGTCTATCACAGAAACCAAATACATCACAGCTATTGTCCTAAACAGATAATGAACACTGATGAATGTAAGGCACTAAAGATGAGCAGATCCTGGCAGTGATCACCAAAATGTTGCAATATTGCCAAATTAACGCTGAACACTAGAAGGGGTTTGCAACTGAATAATGAGACAACTCTCAGTCCCAGAAAGCATATCTGATACCTGAGGGGGAGCCAATAATTAATGAGGAGTGGCTTATCATTAAGAATGTATATCAATCTGTCAGAATGGTAGTACAGGCAGCCACTGGTTATTGGCGACGGTTCCGTTCCTGGGGACTTGACGGTAACTGAAACCTACAGATAACTGAAATTCAAGTCTACGGGTTCCATCATCTACCTTACAGTGCCCTAAACTGGTTAACTACATCTTACACTGTGTCACAGCCAGATATTTGACCCTATATGTAATAACTCATTAATAAAACTGTGGAATTTAATTTGCCTCATCCTTTACTTTGGTCTGCGCAGTAGTTATAAAAATTGTTAATGCAAGATTCAATGAACATTGATATAGTCTTCCTCTTCCTAGTGGCACTTCCTGACCTCTTTTCCTCCATCTCTTTATTCATCTTATCTTCTAAGTAAATAAGATGAAAAAGTAAGAGAGAATGATAAAAGTATTGTTTTCTCAGCTTCAGCTACAACTGCAGCTTAAATTTAGTACGTAGTATCTTTCCTTGCTTTTGTACAGCCATAAACAACTCTATGAAAACTGTTGTTTTGCTTCAAACAACTGAATCAGACAACAACAGCGGTTTTGCTTACATTTCAGCCATTGTATGACAATAAAAAATTACCGTAGTTGTTACAAGTAACATTAAGTAGAATAGGACAGATATATTTTTATATTTTACCTTTATTTGCTATGGAGGAAATATCAGCAAGGAAAGACACTGCTAAATTTAAGCTGCAGTTGTACCTAAAGCTGAGAAAACTGCTCACACTGCTAATGACAATAAATTATCATGCATCAGCAACATGGATGAAACTCGACTGTAATAATAGTGGAGAAAAAGTATTTTAATGAAAAATACTGGGCATAAAAATGACATTTTTATAATAATATAAAGTTTCACTTATACTTACCCGGTGTTACATATAGCTGTCCGTCTCCTGACGTCACGGCAGAATTTGAAATTCGCGGTAGCGCTAATGGTTTGACAGGTGATCCCTCTAACTTCCCGCCCCTACCGGGTACCGGGAACCATTCCAACCAAAAATCAGAAGTTTCATGCTACCTGTCCATATGAGGGGAGGAGGGCGGGCTTTTCGTTTGTTTATGTAACCACCGGGTAAGTATAAGTGAAACTTTATATTATTATAAAAATGTCCATTTTCACTTATATAACTTACCCGGTGGTTACATATAGCTGATTGACACATTTAGGTGGTGGGACAATGGCAGCTAAAATAACAACTGTTGGAATTATCCGAAGATATAGGTTCCTTACCTTTAAAGACTGCTGACTCAGTGGTTACTGCCTCTGTAGTCTGCTGGCCTTTATTGCACCGACAGGATATATGGATCCGTGTGTCGGACACAATAATAAGTACTTGCCGTTGAGGACGTGACCGTAACGGACAAGACTATAATGCCCCTGCTCAGGGCGCAGTACAAATCACCACAAAATACAATGAAAAACGAGGGATCACCACAACCGTTTAAGAAATACACCAGACATTAAAAGACTGAAAGATACTAAAAAAACTCCCTGTATCTTCAGACAACCTTAAAAATACAAAACATAATCAAGGAGAAAAGTTAGTGAGGATGGGATACATCCTTCTCTCCCTCACCCAATACCGTGTCAGTCACAATGAATGGCCCCAATGTACTGCAATTTTCATATGTGGTTTGCAAATCTGTCAGATAATGAGATGCAAAGACAGAATTGCTTCTCCAATATGTAGATTTAATAATGTCTTTCAAAGACAGATTACGTCTAAAGGCCATAGACGTAGACAGTGCTCTAATTTCATGAGCTTTGACTTTAAACACATTTGATATCTGAGTCCTGACATTGTCCGTGTGCCTCAGAATCAAATTCCTTAAAAAGAAGGAGAGCGCATTTTTAGAAAGAGGACGAGAAGGATCTTTCCCTGAACACCACAGGTTATCACTCTTACCTCTTATACCTTTGGTCCTTTGCACATAATGTCTAAGTGCTCTCACTGGACAGAGAAGACATTCAGGCTCATTAGGCCCCACTAACTCCGAAATGTTCTTTGTTAGAGAAAGAACGAGGCCAAGGACGTGAGGGATTTTCATTCTTAGCCAAAAACCCCAGCATTGATGAGCAAATGGCATTGCCCTTAGCGAATCCAACTCTCTTATCAATAGCATGCAGCTCACTGATTCTTCTAGCTGATGCTAAAGCACAAAGAAAAAGGGTCTTCCTGGTCAGATCTCTAAAAGAACTAGAGGAGATTGGTTCGAATCTATCTGACATCAGCCATTTAAGAACTACATCCAGGTTCCAAGCTACTGTTCTTGACTCCTTTGGTCTTGGTCGTATCAAAGGAACGAATCAGGTCTGAGAGGTCTTGATTATTAGAAATGTCTTATCCTCGATGTCTGAACACAGAAGACAACATAGCTCTATAACCCTAATCGTCTGGGTAGAAAGCTTCTTATTCTCACGAAGAAAAAGAAGGAAGTTAGCTAACTGAGCTATAGAGGTCTTAGAAGACGAAATTCCTTCTTCTTTGCACCAAGCTCTGAATTGGACCCACTTAGCTTGGTACACTCGATCAGAGGATTCTCTTCTGGGTCTAGCAATAGCCCTTGAAGCTCTCTTTGAAAATCCTCTCTTTCTGAGGAGATGCTCGACAGTCTGAATGCGACTAGTCGAAGAGCGGACAAGTTGTGATGGAACCTCTGAAAGTGGGGCTGTCTGAGTAGATCCTTCCTTAACAGTAACTCTCTCGGAAAGTCCGTCAACAGCAGTAGTAGATCCGGAAACCATTCCCTGGCCGGCCAAAAGGGGGCTATCAGAGTCATCCTGACGTTCTGATGACCTCTGAACTTGCCAGAACTAATCTTATCATTTTGAAAGGTGGAAAGGCATACAGATCCAGATTTGACCAGTCCAGAAGCATGGCATCCACTGTAAATGCCTCCTCGTCTGGAACTGGGGAGCAATACAGTGGTAGACGAGCTGTCTTGTTTGTGGCGAAGAGATCCAACTGAGGACATCCCCAAATCCCCCAAAGCTTCTTGCATATTTGAGGATGTAACGGTCCCACTCTGTGGCGAGGACTTGTCCTCTCCTGCTGAGAATGTCCGCCTTTACATTCTTCTCGAGCCTTGAATAAATCTTGTGCTCAAGACAACCTTGTTCTCTTTCGCCCAAATGAGTAGGTCTCTCGCCGCCTCGCACAGAGAGAACGAGTGTGTCCCCCCCTGTTTTTTGATGTAAGAGAGAGCCGTGGTGTTGTCTGCTTGAACCAGCACTACTTTCCCTCTTACCTCTGTCTTGAAGTGCATTAGAGCCAAATGAATCGCCTTCAACTCTTTTAGATTTATGTGCCAGCTTCTCTGATGAATCTGCCAAAGTCCCGACACTTCCTTTCTCCCCAGAGTAGCTCCCCACCCTTTGTCCGATGCGTCTGACAAAAGCGTAAGGTTGGGGCTCAACTGGCTTAGAGACAAGCCTTCCCTCTAGCCTTCCTTCTGATTTCCACCAAAGTAGGTCCTGTTTGATTCCTTCCGAGATGGGGAACACGAAGGAGTCTGGGAACTTCTTCCTTTGCCACTTCTGCTTCAAGTAAAATTGAAGTGGTCTCATGTTGAGCCTGCCCAGACTTACAAATGCTCTATTGAAGCCAAGGTTCCTAAAAGGCTCATCCACTGATTTGCCGAGCAAGTTTGTCTGACGAGAAAATTCGTCTATTTTGTTCAGGCAAGAGTCGATCCTTTGGCGAGACGGAAAAGCCTGAAAAAGAACTGAATTCAGTCTCACTCCTAAATAAACTATCTCCTGAGAAGGAGTGAGACATGACTTTTCCTTGTTTACTAACAAACCTAGGCTTTCCGTCATCCTTAAAGTCTTTTGTAGGTCCTCCACACACTTCTGTCTGGACCTTGCCCTGAGAAGCCAATCGTCTAGATACATGGATATTCGTATCCCGTCTAGATGAAGCCACTTTGCTACTGACGACAGAACTCTGGTGAACACTTGTGGAGCTGTCGACAGGCCGAAGCAGAGGGCCCTGAACTGATAAATGCGGCCCTGGAACACAAAATCTCAGGAATCTTCTCGATTCCGAATGAATCGGAATATGAAAATAAGCGTCCCGAAGGTCTATGGAAACCATCCAATCTCCAGGATGAAGCGCTGCTAATACCGATTGGGTCGTTTCCATAGAAAACTTCGTCTTCAGGACAAAGACGTTCAGGGCACTGACATCCAACACCGGTCTCCAACCCCCGTGGCCTTCTTTACCAGGAAAAGGCGATTGTAAAATCCTGGTTCCTGCGGAGAGTCCACTAACTCTATGGCCCTCTTTGCCAGTAAGGCGAGAGCTTCTTGATGGAGGGCAGCAAATTTTTCATAGTTCTCCGAGTAGGCTGACAAATTCACAGGAAATTCTGTGAGAGGGGGGTACTTGATGAACGGAATGGTGTATCCTTCCTTCAGGACCTGGACCGTCCAAGGATCCGCTCCGAGATGAAACCAGGTCTGTCAGAAAAGGTTTAATCTGGCTCCTACTGCTGTGTGGAGGACTACGGGCCTACTTCTTGATGGAAGAGGGAGTGGTTTTAGAAGAGGCTCTACCTCTCCCACGAAACCTGGAGAAAGATCGAACGGGAGCTCTCCCTCGAAATGGTTTAGGAGCTTCCGTGGAGGGAGCACTCCGAGAAGCAGAAAGAACCGGAGCTATCTTCCTGGGCTTCTTCACTGACTGTGATAAAAGATCCTGGGTCGCTTTCTGTGTTAAAGATTGAGCGATCTCGCTCACAATCTCTTGCGGAAAAAGGTGTTTCTTGTCCAAAGGAGAGAAGAGCAAGGCAGACTTCTGGTTCGATGAAACCCCTTTCGACAAGAAGGAGCACCAAAGCTGTCTCTTCTTCAACACTCCAGAGGCGAAAATGGCAGCGAGCTCCGAAGCTCCATCACAGATGCCTTTATCGATACAATCCAGTACCGAGGCAAAATCCTTCAACTGCTCCTCCGAAAGTCCAAATGACTTGACTTTCCTGGCCAGCGAAGCAATGGCCCAATCCAGGAAGCTAACAACTTCGAAAACACGGAAAACACTCTTGCAAAGATGCTCCAGTTCATTTGTTGAAAAGAAAATCTTAGCAGTATTAAGGGCTGCTCTGCGGGAAGAGTCCGCGAGACTAGAAAAGTCTCCCTGAACGGAGGCAGTCACACCCAGGGAAAAAACTTCTCCAGTGTCATACCAGACACGGCTCCTTGACGAAAGTCTCGAAGGGGGAAGACAAAAACATTTTTCACCCCTGTTCCCTCTTCTCCAAAAGCCAAGCGTTAACTTTCTTGATAGCTTTCTTAGCCGAAATTGAGAGGACGAGACGCGTGAACGATGACGAGGAGTCAGGCTTACTGTCCTTTTTCCACTGCGAACTAGGAGAAACTGGAACGGAAGGCGCAAAAGAATCTCCAAAGTTGTCAAAGAAAGGATCGTAAAAGGAGTTTATACCCCGACAAATGCTTGTCTTTTTTTTTTCTGTAAGTCCTTCTCCTTCTTCCTCCAAATCCGAAGCTTCCTTCGATGAAACTGGCAAACATTCCATCGGAAGAGGAATCCTGTTCGGCGAAGTCACAACCCTGATGCGTCGAGGAGGGTGTGAGAAAGCAGGAGAAGACGTCTGAGCCTGTACTGAGACGTATCCGGGCGGACTGAGCCTGGCGGCTAGCGTTGGCGGCTTGAGCTGGCGGCTGGGAGGTGGACGGCTGAGGTGGCGCTCGAGCGAGAGCCTGACGTGGCGCCATAGACGGAGTCAGGAAAGGAGTCCGACCAGGCGCCTGAAGTGGCATCTGAAGAGGAGTCACATGGAGAGTCTGAGCCTGAAGAGGCGACTGCAAACGAGCCTGCGAAGAGGAACTGCACAGTAGTCTGTGGAAGATGTAAGGCGGTCGGGAGCGCATTCGGGGACGAAAGAGACTTGCCAAAAAGCTCCAAGATACTGCCTAACTTGGCATTCATCTGTTCAAACACCGAAGGTTGAGGATCCACCGACGTAGAAGGCGCGGGAGGGTAGAAGGATGATCCACAAACACGTCTAGAGCCGCAGGAGTTATCGCTTGAGGAGGCTCTGGAGAAGGCTCCGAAGGAGTGTGCGTGTTCGGCTTCTCCACTTCTATGAGAGAAGGGCGATAAATCGAAACCGCCGGAGAAAATGCTTCAGGCTCCTCCCAAAAACTACAAGAAGGTTCGGCAGCCGCCACCTTCTTGGGAACCGCAGCAGGCGAAACATCGCGAGACCTTTTCAGCGGTCTAGAAGTCTTATTACGCCAACCTCTATAAGAGGAAACATCTGAACTAGAGTCGCTTGACGAAAAACACTTCCTCGCAACACCTTTCCAATGGTGAGCGACAGCATCCTGGGATACGGCTACAGGATTGCTTGAGGGGGCGGCTGCTCGGGAGCAGATCCCGCTCGCCTCCCTTCGGTTTTCGGCATGCCTCCTCCCAGGATCTGGGGAGTTTGACAGGGGCCTAGACCTAGGAGAACGAACGGGCCGAACAACCACCTCCTCCACTACACTAATTCACTAAGTAATTATCACAACTTAACTACACTTCTTGCACGTTGTCCATCACCCATTTTCTGCATAGTGGTGAGGAAAGAGACAAATTTCGAGTCCATATCGGCTCGTAATACTGACACGGGATCGGGATCGGGAGATACAGATTCGAGGGCAGGAGCAACCACTACGGGGTTAATAGGAACAGGATTAACAGAATTCAGAGGAATATCCTGGCTACTCACAAACTTAGAAGAAGATCTCTGTGAAGCCTTTCTGATTCTATCTTTTTCTAACTTTCTCATATACTTTCCCAGTGCCTTCCACTCCTGAGATGTTAGAGACTTACATTCTTCACACGTATTCTCAAAAGAACATTCACGTCCCCTACAACTAACACAAGTAGAATGAGGATCAAGTGAAGCTTTAAGAAGTCTAGTCTTACACCCACTACTACACACCCTATACTGAACAGAGCTGGTGTCAGACATCGTGAAGAATTCAAAATAATTCCTAAAAAGGACAACAATATCAAAACCAAAATAACTATAGCGCTAGCAAAAAGATCAGTAAACTCAAGGTACATCACCAAAAGGAGAAAACCAAGATGATCAAATCCAAATTCCAACCAGCAGAGGAACCATGTTACCGGTTCCGACGGCAGGAAACTTCTGATTTATGGTTGGAATGGTTCCCGGTACCCGGTAGAGGGCGGGAGTAGAGGGATCACCTGTCAAACCATTAGCGCTACTGCGAATTTCAAATTCTGCCGTGACGTCAGGAGACGACAGCTATATGTAACCACCGGGTAAGTTATATAAGTGAAAGAACACATTTTACTGTTGTTTTCACTCAGATTAAACATGAATACGTAAAGCTTGTGTTGTGATGAAACGGTAAAAGAATAACGAATGGAATCTGTAAATTTTTTTATACAAACATGCTCCCAACACCATTTATTAATGGGAAAAAATAAAAAAACTTAGCTCACAACAAGACGTATTATGGCTTAAAACTTGTCCAAATTAAATAAGTTTCAAGAGATTTATTTACGCTAACTAGAAGCAAGAAAATCGCTCTGAATTGAGTTAAATACGGCAAAATAAACTACCTCCGCCCTCAGCAGATTTTTCCAAACCAAAATGTTGATCTCTTTGTCTTTGTATTTCATAATACAATAGTAATATGATACTACATACAGTATTACTGGATATGTATAGTGAAGTAAAGCTTAACTTTTTAAAAGATCCATGGAAAAGATGCATATTCGTGAAGTTTGTATTTTATGAGGGTCTCGCGGCACTTTAACCCCTGATAACCACACAACAGTGCTGTGAACCCTGCTTATGAATATATTAGACAAGTGCCATAAAAACAAAACGCCGATACCCGATCCCGACGATAACCGGGGGCTGCTTGTACTAGGATATGGGGTAACAACATGGAAACCCAGGATATTGATGAGACTTGGGGTAATAAAGAATAGATGAGGACAAAAGAGGATGGCAAAGTAGAATGTGCTAAAAGAGTGATGTTAAACAGAGATCAGGAAGAGATAAAAGAATAGTATGTATTTGGTAAAAAAGGGTGATGCTGATAAAGCCCTGAATACAGTGTGACATCACTCTTAGCACTGTCCACATAATTGTGTATTAACAAAATATACAGGGATGAACAGAAAATGATGAAAATGCCTGTCAAAAGGATGAATGGGTGTCAATAATATCAGATGAAGACAAACAATGCTGGGTAGAATATTTTTGTCAGGTCTTGAATTGTACATATGAATGAGGTCATTTGACTGATGTACCACAAACCGGAGACCTGAATGTGCTCATAAATGAATTCACAGTCTTTATGTATAATAAACAATAAAAAACTTAAGATTAAATCACTTCTCGGATGATTTTAGTTGAAACTTTAATGATAACTAGTATGTTAACTAGTGTATTGCAAAATAGGTAATGATTAAACAAAGCTTGATGGTTGAGAATTGGAATTCATAGCAAAGGTATAAAAGGAAAGTCCCAGAAAAGTTAGTTAGGCTGGTTGAGATGATATATAAAAGAACAAGCACAAAAGTGATAAGAGCAGTTGAGAAAACAGGGAACTTTGAAGCTCGTGTTGCATTACACCTGGGGTCAGCATTAAGCCCATTTTTGTTTGTGCTGGTCATGGATGTGTTGAGTGAAGCAATCAGGAATGAAGAGCTGTGGGAATTGTTGTACGTTGATGATCTGGTGATTACTGCTGAAAATGAGGACCTACAAGGAAGGGTTGGAGAGTGGCAGGAATCTTTAGAGAGGGGTGGCTTAAAGGTGAATGTAAATAAAACAGAGGTTTTGCTAAGCAGTACGGAAGATAGAGACAGAATAGTAATACAAGAAAGAAGACGCTCGATTATAAAACAGGCAGAAAAGTTTAAATACTTCGGATCTATTTTAAGCCAAGAGGGATGTGAGGCTGAAGTTGACAGTAGGATAAAAGCTGCATGGGGGAAGTGGAGAGAGGTAGCTGGAGTGGTATGTGATAAGAAAATGCCAATCAAACTAAAAGTCCAGATATATAACACAGTGATGAGACCAGTGTTAATATACTACTGAGCATAAACATTGGCTCTAGGAAGAAAAGAGGAAGTAAAGCTTGAGAGAACAGAAATGAGAATGCTGAAGTGGATTATGGGAATATTGCTGCTTGAGAGATCAGAAAATGATGAAATAAGAGGAAGGGCAGGCTTAGTAAAGATTACAGAGATGATAAGAGAGTCATGATTGAGATGGTATGGGCATGTGTTGAGAAGGGATGATGAGGAGGGAGTGAAGAGGGCTTGAGAGGAACCTGTTAAGAGGAAGATCAAGAGGGAGACAGAAAATTAGATGGCAAGCTAAAGTGAAGGAAGATATGGAGAGAAGAGGTTTGGTGGAGGATGATGCTTCTGGTAGAAAGCAGTGGAGAAGGTGCATCAGGCAACCGACCTCTTAACGTAGGGATTACAGTGTGAAAGATGATGTATAAAAGGAGACCTGAGGTACTGCATTGGTGTTGGCATACTGAAAATCTTCAGTATGCCTATCATAAATAAGCTGGAGGAAGAAATTGCTAAAGTACTTAGATATGAACAAGCTGGTTTTACAGAAGGCAACATTTACACATACATTTTTAAGAAATATAGTGCAGAAATGTATGGAATCTAAAAACTCCCTCATGAAGGTTTTTTGTTGATTAGAAAGCAATTGACAGCACACAAAGGCCACTATTGCATTGTTAAGGTAAACTTACTAAATATGTAGAGCTAACTGAAATGAAATTATTCACAAATGAAGTAGATACGTACATGTGAATTTGCAGTCAACAGTGGGGTCCTACAAGAAAATGTTAGTATGTAAACCTTTGCAGTTTTAGTGAGTTTTAACAAGTGAAACCTGTTTGTACTCCCTAATTTGTAGTGTGATCAATAAACTGTACTTGTGTTATGAATAAAACAGAAAATTATTCAGCCTGTAAAAGTTAGAATTGATGTTGCACCTTGAGTCAATGTGTAGGATGTAGAGGGTACATTAGCTAATAGGTGTAACTGAACCTTGTTTTTGTACCTTTGGTATAATTTTTCAAGTACAAAGAAGAGATAAACCCTGGTTTTTAATACTACTTGCAAAACATTTTTGCCAATGATAGCATAGCCAGAATCCCCTCAGTTATATTTTCAACTGGACCAGACATACTACACCATCCTGTACTCTGAGTATATGATTGCCATTTAATGGATAAACCAGTTGTGTTAGTTGGGGAATCTAGGCCAAAATCCAAAGCTCACTATGATATCATGCATATAATAAAAAAATAATCCATAAAAAATGTCAAATGTCAAAACTTCATCTTGCTGAGCCGCAACTTTACATTTTCAGCGGGTCATAAAATAATTTATGATGCTAAATGTATTTTGCCTTAAAAATATTAAAACAAATAAAAGTTTCATCAACCATCAACTCCCCATGGAACAGCCTGATATTCAGAAAGTGCCCCTCTCAATATTGGGGATGGCAGCAAGCTCATACTCAAAGCAAGAAGTGGATTAGGTTTATGCTCAAAAATGATATTGTTATGATACAATAAAGTTTTATACATACTTACCTGGCAGATATATACTTAGTTATTTGACTCCGTCGTCCGACAGAAATTCGAATTTCGCACACACGCTACCGGTAGGTCAGGTGATCTACTTACCTGCCGCTGGGTGGCAGGACTAGGAACCATTCCCATGTTCTATCATATTTCTTCTATACCGCCTGTCTCCTGAGGGGAGGTAGGGTGGGTATAAATCGTATATATCTGCCAGGTAAGTATGTATAAAACTTTATTGTATCATAACAATATCATTTTTATACATTCAACTTACCTGTCAGATATATACTTAGCTGATTCACACCATTGGAGGTGGGACAGAGACAGCTAAATACAGATTCAAACAGGAATCACAACAATCGTTGTAGGTAATAAATAAATAAAACCTTGGTTCCTACCTGTTTAGACTGAAGACTTCATGAATACAATCCAGGAGTCTAGTCAGTCTCAAGAGCCTCAGCGAGATATTGATCTATGGCTAAGAGTTCTTGTAGGTCTGCCAAAGGGGTCTTATCCGCTTACTCGGCAGATCCTGGAAGGACTATGTCAATGGGTGCTTATCCACTTACTTGACAAGAACCTTATACAAGGAGCACAACACCGATCCCGATCACCTTAACCTAACCATGTTAGTTCTAAGATTGCAAGAAGTTATCCCCTAATACTCCACTTGCCAAACTAACCACAACTTCGAATCACAAAACATTCGTACACTTAAAAAGTTACAAAAATAAAACAAATTAAAAATATTTTTTGTACAATCTAGCTAGTAAGACATCTCTTGATTCCCTACTGACCCAAGCAAGGACGCCTGTGCGACAACAAGCATTCTAGTCAGCAGAAAACCAACAACCCGTCTCACAAGGTAGATCTATGTACCATCAAAAATTAAAATATAAAATACAAAATTTTCTAAGGATCGTTATGTGTTCCCAGCCCCAGCACTGTATCAGCTGATACAAAAGGACCCAGAGAGAAACACTTTTCTATGTCACTTTAACGTCCTTAAGGTAGTGCGATGCGCAAAAACTGGAATCACACCTCCAGTAGTCGCAATCCACAATGGTCTTTTAAAGACATGTTCTTATGAAAAGCTAATGAAGTGGCCACAGCTCTAACCTCATGAGCCTTCACTCGGAGAGTCCTGAAAGAGTCCTCAGTGCAGTTACTATGAGCATCAGTAATAACGCTCCTAACACATGGGTCTACTAGGATCCCGAACTGCACACCACAGGCTTTGTTTACATCCCCTGAGTTCGTTCTTCTTCTTTAGATAAAACTTCAGGGCTCTAACTGGACATAATGATCTTTCCAATTCCTCTCCTGCGAGATTTGAAAGCCCTTTAACTTTAAAACTCTCTGGCCAGGGTTTTGAAGGGTTCTCGTTCTTGGCCAGAAACAGAGTCTGGAAAGAACAAATTGCCGCATCACTCTTAAATCCTACTCGAGAATCTAGAGGGTGTATTTCACTAATTCTTTTCGCAGTCGCTTAGGACAACAAGAAAATAAATTTTCTCGTTAGATCCCTAAACGACGCATTGTGAGGAGGCTCAAATCTATTTGATGACAGGAATTTTAGAACCACATCCAAGTTCCAGTTCGGTGTACGAGGAGAAATGGTTTTTGAGGTTTCAAAAGATCTAATAAGGTCGTGGAGATCGTTTATCTTCTGCTATCTTCAAAACCTCTGTTTCGAAAAACAGCAGTGAGCATACTCCGTAACCCTTAATGGTTGAAACTGAAATTGAGATTCCTCCCTAAGGAAAATCAAGAAATCAGCAATGTTGGTCACAGAGGTATCGGAGGAGGACAGTTTATTCTTCTTACACCATCTTCTGAAAACATCCCATTTGGATTGGTAGACCCGAATAGTTGAGGATCTTCGGGCCCTAGCAATTGCTTTTGAAGCTTTGCTTGAAAAGCCTCTCGCTCTGACAAGTCTTTCGATAGTCGAAAGGCAGTCAGAGTGAGAGCGGGGAGGTTTTGATGGTACCTCTCGAAATGGGGTTGTTTGAGAAGATCTCTCCTGTGTGGAAGAGATCTTGGGAAGTCCACCGTCCATTCCTGTACCTCTGTGAACTAATCTTGAGATGGCCAAAAGGGGGCGACGAGTGTTAGTCTCATCCCTTTTGACGCCACAAACTTTTTTTAAAACCACTCCTAACATTTTGAAGGGGGAAAGGCGTAGGCATCTAGGCCCTGCCCAGTCCCAGCAGCATGGCATCCCCCACCGCTATATCTCTCGGGTCTTCCACTAAGGAGCAAAAGTTCTCTATCCTTCTGGATAGGAAGGTGGCAAATAGGTCTATTTGAGGACTGCCCCACAAGGACCACAGAGCTTGACAAACCTGAATGTGAAGGGTCCACTCTGTGGGGAGTACTTGGTTTAACCTGCTTAGCCTGTCTGCTCTGACATTTTTCTCTCCTTTCACGAATCTTGTGAGGAGAGTCACATTCTTGTCTTTTGTCCAATATAACAGCTCTTTTGTTATCTGGAACAGAGAAAAAGAGTGAGTCCCCCCTTGTTTCCTGATATAGGCCAACGCTGTGGTGTTGTCCGCGTTGACCTGTACCACTTGACCTAATACTTCTGTCTCGAAGGCTTTAAGGGCTAGGAGAACAGCAAAAAGTTCTTTGGAGTTTATATGCCAGTCTTGTTGATCCTTCCTCCATTGGCCTGATACTTCTTTTGTCCCTAGAGTCGCTCCCCATCCCTTCTCTGAAGCGTCTGAGAACAAGATTAGGTTTGGGTTCCGAACCTCTAGAGACAAGCCCTCGTTCTTTTCCAAGGGTATTAGCCACCACTTTAGATGATTCTTCACTTCCAGAGGAATTCCGAAAGTGTCTGAGAGTTGCCCGTTCTTCCAACTCCAAATTCTTCTTAAGAAGAACTGAAGAGGGCGTAGATGGAGTCTTCCTAGAGAAATGAACTGTTCTAGTGAGGAAAGGGTTCCCAGAAGGCTTAACCATTCCCTCACTGAACTCCGTTCTTTCTCTAGGAAGCTCGAGACTTTCTGTAAGCCGCGAGCAATTCTTTCCTGGGAAGGAAAAGCCCGAAAACGCCGAGAATCCATCCGAATCCCCAAATAAACTAAGTTCTGGCTGGGGATCATCTGAGATTTCTCGAGGTTCACGAGTAATCCTAACGTCCTTGTCAGGTTCAAAGTAGTCTGTAGGTCCTCCAAACATAGTTTCTCCGACTTGGCCCGGATTAGCCAATCGTCGAGATACATCAAGATGTTGATCCCTTCTAAATGAAGCCATTTGGCCACGTTCCTCATCAGATACGTAAATAACTGAGGAGCGGTTGATAGGCCAAAGCACAAGGTCCCTGAACTGGAAGATTTGTCCTTGTACTACAATCTGAGGTATTTTCTTGACGATGGGTGAATCGGAACGTGAAAGTAAGCATCCTGAAGGTCCAGGGAGACCATCCAATCTCCCTGACGTAGGGCTGACAGAACCGAAGCTGAAGTTTCCATGGAGAACTTCTTTTCTCCACGTACCAGTTCAGGATGCTTACATCCAGAACGGGTCTCCATCCCCCCGAAGCCTTTGGTACTAAGAAAAGGCGGTTGTAAAACCCCGGGGAGAATGGATCCTGCACTATCTCTATTGCATTCTTGTCCCTCATCGACACCACCGTCTGCAGGAGTCTCTCTCTCAGTCCAGGGTCCTTGTAACTCGTCGATAAATCCTCGAGATGTTGCTAAAGGAGGTCTGCCACGAAGGGAATGATGTAACCCTTCTGTAGGACAGACAGAGTCCAGGGATCTGCTTCTCTTAAGGACCAGGCCTCCACAAAGTTTTGAAGTCTGGCCCCTACCTGTTCTTGGAGGACATGGCTGCTACTTACTCTTTTTAAAAGAGCGGAAGGGAAGACCTCCCTCGCTTGTCGAAGGGCTTTCTCTTCGTAGTTGGTCGAGTCGAGGGCGCTCCAGGGCAAAACGGGCACCACTGGAGTACGAGACACCTTCTTCTGAACAGGAATTGCAGGTCTAATCTTCTTCGTGGATTGCACTAGAAGATCCTGCATTGCCTTTTCCGAAAGGGATCTCGAAATATCCTTTACTAAAGGCGAAGGAAACAGATGTTCTGACCAAGGAGGATGCCGAAAAAGTAGGGCGGACCTCTGAGAAGGAGAAAACTCCTTTCGTCAGAAAGGAACTGTAAAAGAGATCTTTTTCTTTATACTCCCGATCCGAAACAGGGCAGCTAACTCACCAGAACCATCTTGCACAGCCTTATCCATACAGATAGGACACTGTGCAAGGTTTCCGGATCAAGAAAATCTGGCTCGCTCGTCTTTTTAGCCAGCACCCCAAGGGACCAATCCAAGAAGGTTAAACACTTCTAATACGTGGAATATTCCCTTAAGGTGCTGATCTAATTCAGACATACTCCAAGACGCCTTTGCAGAATTAAGAGACTGTCTTCTAACTGACTCTACTAAGCTAGAGAAATCTGAATCTGCAGACGAGGGGAGCATCAAGCCCATAGCTTCGTTCCGTTTTATACCATATACCTCTCCTCCCTGTCAGCTTGGGAAGGGAGGAGAGCAATAAACCACAGTTTCTAAGAGTTTCCTTCTTTGACAAAAGCCAGGAATCCAAATACTGGAAGGGCTTTTCTCCATTGAAATCGCAGGCTTCATCTTTTAAGAAAGCAGAGGATTTCGGGGTTTTCGTGCTCGAAAACAGCGATCTCGGTGAAGGAGGAGCAGCAGGACTAAGAGAGTCCCCAAATTCCTTGAAACGTAACGAGGCTAAGACTTTGTAATTAGAAAGTCCCTCGTTGGTAGAGACTTCTTCTTCAGAGACCTCTTCAAGGCCAAGGTTAGACGGGGATCGCTCTCTCCTGATTGATTCTCTATCATGAGAAGTAGGTTCTCTAGGAGAAATGCTTCTAGTAGGGGAAGGACTAAGTACGTCAACATCCTTACAACTAGTAGACGCTTCGCGCCTGACTGGTTCACGCCTAGTCAGCGCCTCGCGCTTGGTAGGCTGCTCGCAGCCTAGGCTTGGTATGCCACAGTCATTCCTTGGAGGCGTCCACGCGTCTGGCTGGCGTCTCGCGCCTATCAGGATCCTCGCGCAAAACTGGCGTCACGCGTCTGGTTGGCGTCTTGCGCCTGACAGGATCCTCGCGCCTGCTTGGCGTCTCACGCCAAACTGGCGTCACGCGCCTGGCTGACGTCTCGCGCTTGGAAGGCTCGACGCGCCTGACTGGCGACTTGCACCTTTTAAACTCTTCGCGCCTGGCTAGCGCTTCGCGCCTGACTAACGCTTCGCGTCTGGCTGGAGCTTCACGCTTGGCTGGCGCTTCGCTCTTAGAAAGCTCAACGCTCTTGTCTGGTGTCTCGCGCCTAGAAGGCTCTTCGCGTTTGGTTGGCGCCTTGCGCCTGGCTGATGCTTCACGCCTGGCTGGCGTCTCACGTCTGACTGGAGATTCGCGCCTGGCTGGCGCCTTGCGCCTGACAGGAGAACGGTTCTTGCTCGGTCTATGTAAGGCTGACGAATCTGATTCCAAGTCCGAAGATGACAAATTTTGATGGCGAGTCTGACCCCTCGACAGCCTAGACTTCTTTATAGGCAGGAAAGCGTCTTTCCTTCTAGGAGGGTCTCTTGACAGAACTCCCACAAGAGAAGTGATGGAATCCTGCATGGTTCGAAGGATTCTATTCGTTTCTACATTCTTGTCCACCATAGGACTAGAAGATCAGTCTTTTACCGGTTCCCACAAGTCTATGGGGGAAGGAAGCACATTCTTTGCCTTCTTAATTACCGTAGGATCCTCCTCTTGAAACCGTTCAGGACTCGATGTAATCCTGGGTTCATCCCAACATCTTTTCAGGGGGCGAGAAAGATCCGCCGATCTCCAACCTCTTTTAGGAGAAGAATTCTCCAAAGAGGAGAAACACTCTAGAAGAACGCTTTTTCTGTAGCGTTCTCTGGCATTCTGTGGCGAAACAGAAAAAGCCGAAGGGACGTCTGACTGTTGAGGATCCTCCACAACCTCCTTACGGCTTTTGACATTCCTTCTCCTCTGGGCTTGGGAGCTTGAAAGAGGTATAGGCCTGGGAGCGTTGTGGAGACAATCAGACGCCCCCTCCACAGCACTGGGGACACTTATATCACTATCCACAGCACTTAACTCACACTGCTTACCTTCAATGGCCGCCATTTTGGTTTCCATTTTCCGATGGCGGCTTTTAGATTAGCAATCTCTGATGCCAAACCTGTTGGTTCTATTAAAGGAGCAGATACTACATTAGATGGGGCAGTAAAAGGAGAAGAGGGTATAACATTACTGATAACCCCGCTAGATACAGAACTAGGCAAGGGTTTGGTAGAAGACCTCCTCACCCTGTCTCTTTCCAACTTCTTCAAATATGAAGTTAGAGATTTCCATTCTTCCGCACTCAAATCCTTGCATTCATTACAAGTATTATCAAAAGAACATTCATACATCCTGCATTTCTTACAAATAGTATGAGATCAACCGATGCCTTCGGCATCCTAACTTTACACCCCACACTTGCACACACATTCTCACCACACTTCCAGAATCAAGACATCATGTTGAACAATCCAAATCAATCCAATAAATGGTCCACAATCGCGTATGCCAGTACAATCAATGCAAATACGTCACCGAGAAGTCCAAACGAGATCAATTGCGATGCAAAATACGAATCCGCCGAGATACCCACAACGATGTTGCCAGTATGGCCGACAGAAAAAATATGATAGAACATAGGAATGGTTCCTAGTCCTGCACCCAGCGGCGAGTAAGTAGATCACCGCTGACCTACCGGTAGCGTGTGCGCAAAATTCGAATTTCTGTCGGACGACGGAGTCAAATAGCTAAGTATATCTGACAGGTAAGTTGAATGTATAAAAACTTTCTTTTCAATCATAAACACTGCTTAGGTCAAAGGGTTTTTTCAATTATACACCTTTCTAAAATGTGAAGAATTGTACACATATAGTAGAGTAAAATGAACATTGTGAAAAAATGCAGACAATGAAAAATGTCAGTTAATATTACAATATTTAATCATTACAGAGGCAGTAAGTGTGTACAAGTCTTCATATTCTTAAAAAATTTAATCTTGAGCCTTAAAATGTCTGATTTGTTCATGAAACTTACCTGTCAGATATATATATAGCTGTATTTTCTTGAAGTCCGACGAATTTTCAAAAACTTCCGACACACGCAGTGGTCGGCCAGGTGGTTAGTACCCATTCCCGCCACCCGCTGGGAGGCGGGTATCAGGAACCATTCCCATTTTCTATTCATAATTTTTCTGTCGCCGGTGCTGAAAACACCTGTTTTCAGTACCTCCGTCTTAGGATTTTGGAAACTTCATTGCCGCTAAGTATCCTAATTGTCTTTTGATTATTTACTTGGATTGTGGGATTTGTGGCTAGCATACGCTATCTTAAATTGATTGAATTTGATTCATTTTTGCATAAAATATCTGAATCTAGTTAGGCTAGTTTCAGACGGGGTTGTCTGCAAAGATAGGGTGTGGCTACCGAAAGCTTCGGTAGATCCGCACTTGGTATGCACGAGGGGTATGGTCTTGTTCTTTGTGAGATTTGTCATGTAAGGAGTGTGAGACTTTGTCTATTCCGTAAGGAAGACTATGATTCGTATGTACGCAATTAATCAGTAAACATGTCTAATTCCGTAAGAAGACGTATGATTCGTATGTACGCAATTAATCAGTAACAAAAGTCAGGGTAGTGAACCTGCTAACCTTCCTGTAGCTTTATTTTGCCTAACCCTGTAGTATGGCCTACGGGCTATGAATATGTCTACGAGAGGTGCTCGCTCTCCTTCATTGCTGCGAAGTGCTACTTCTGTAATTGTTACTCCTAACTGCAGTGTTGCCTTCTTCGGGCCCTAAGCAGTGTCTGTAGAGGAATTTGCCCATTTCTCTGATACTCTTTCGATTCGTAACTTAGAATCGAAAGTGCTTGCTTTAGAGAGTAAAAGTTAAGTGCAGAAGTGCAGTGATACCCCTTGTGTAGTGGAGGGTGCGTCAGATCGGCCTCGTTTCGCCTCTAGGCCGGGACCTCTGCTTGACTCCCAGGACCCGGGGAGGGAGCATGTCGAAAGCCTAAGGAGGGTTACAAGGAACCCCCACCGATCTGGCGTGCCTTCGGCAGTTTCTGATGAAAATCCCCAGACTGCCAAAGTGCTGTGCGCGTGCACGAATCCTGAAAGATTGCTTCTCGTCTCCGAAGCGTCCTCCCCATGCAGGGGTTGGAGCTTTCGGAAGGACTCGCGCCCTCTAAATAGAAGCTTTATAGAAGAGGACGCTTCACGTCCTCTCTCTCTCTCTCTCGTTATCGTTCAGTGAGAAGTAAGAAGGCGAACGTCGCCTGAACTCGTGTCCGTCTTTACCACCGAGAAATACGTAAAAGAAGTCATAGTAGCAGGAAGCTTTTGAGAGCGGACGCCCGGGACGCTCGGATGGACCCCAGGCGCGCGCGCGGGTGCAGGCCAAGCGCGAGCCAGTGGACGCCGAGCGCAGCGCGCCGGCCGGTGGGACGCCGAGCGCGCTCCAGTGGACGCCGAGCGCGGCAGCCAGTGGACGCCGAGCGTGCACCAGCGCACGCCAGGTGTGTCGCCTGGCTGAACGTTTCTGTGAACTCTTCAAGCTCTTGTTTCAGATATGGGCCTAAAGAATTTTTACCTCTACCTTCGGTGATACCTTCTACCTCACCTGCAAAGATGTGAAGTAGGCAGTGCTTCGGAGGAAGCTTAAAGTGAACAGACAACTTCTTCTTCGAAACCCAGCAAGACATCGGTTTCGTGAATTCAAGAGGTCTCTGTCATTAATATTGCTTTTCGCATAGGTGGATGGAGTTAGGGAAAGCTCAAGGGAAGATCTCTTTTGCTCTACGCAACCTTTCCTTTGCCATTCTGCCAATAAATTTAAGTTGCCACTACGCAGTCAAGACTTTGCGATAAGCAGTTACGGTTATGTAAGGCTCGATGTCCTGCACGTCAGGACTCTCGGCAACGTTCAGTAGGATTCTTGCAAAGGCACTCATCAAAAGGACGCTCTCAGGAAAGCGCAAGACAGGACTTCCTTTTGCCATACTGCCAATAATTTTATTTTAAGCTTTAGCAGGCATTAGTTGTGATACGGGAGAGGAAGCTGGTTGGAGAGTTTCTTCCTCTTCTTCCCAGGATAATTTTGTTTTGCAAGCTTTTTAGCCCATCTGAAAGGGTTTTTCAGATGATAGATTTTGTTAGTTTCTAGTCGGGACTACGCTGCCGAATTGAACATCGTCGTTTCTCCTGCCGTAAGCCCAGTCTCTTAGCAGGATTCTTGCCCCTTCCTCGTTTGAGACGGAATCGGAAAAATTAAATGCTCGACTTCCTGGATTACGTTTTGTCAATTCAGTGACTTTCCCCCATTGACAATATACTTTCGTTTTGTCAAGTAAGTGGGTATCCCCTCATTGACACAATATCTCTTTGTCCCGTAAATGAACAAAATGATATTGTTATGATACAATAAAGTTTGTTCATACTTACCTGGCAGATATATATATAGCTGTATTTTCTGAAGTCCGACAGAATTTTAAAAACTTCCGACACACACAGTGGTCGCCAGGTGGTTAGTACCCATTCCCGCCGCTGGGAGGCGGGTATCAGGAACCATTTCCCATTTTCTTTATTCATAATTTTTATTTCCACTGTCCCCTGAGGGGAGGTGGGTGGGTACTTGATTATATATTCTGCCAGGTAAGTATGAACAAAACTTTATTGTATCATAACAATATCATTTTGTTCATGAAACTTACCTGTCAGATATATATATAGCTGAATCCCACCTTTGGAGGTGGGAAGGGAACAGAATAGACGGATTTTGGGAAACAAATGCATGCAGATGATGTACATCTTGGTTCCACCTGTTAGCATAGCTGGCTTCGTGGTTACTGCCACGTAAGTCTGCTTGTGCTACTAGAGTTGCCAGCGAGGTAGAGACCTATATAGCTGGTGCACTCCAGATGATCTGTCAACAGGGGCGAGACCACGACGTGACTAGACCATATTGACCATACCATGAGGGCTAAGAAGTAAAATAAATATATATATATATAAATATATATATCACCACCTGACCAACCTAGCCAAAGTTAAGGTGTGTTAACTAAGGCTTAAGAGTTAAGAAGTCGCCGTTGTCGGCGACTCAAAACAATAAATTAAGAGCTCTCCTAACCATTTTCTACAGGATAGGATGAGTGGTACTTCTTGCCCCCAAGATTGTGTCTGCAGACACGTATGGCCCTAGCGAGCAGCAGATCTCATATGCCATCTTCACATCTCGCAGGGAGTGTGAAGTGAACACAGATGCTTCGCTAAAACATGGTACTCAGGATGTTGCTGAGTGCCATGCTCTGTTGAAATGCTTCCGAGGCCGCGCCCTCACCTTGTGAGCATTCAGATAAAAAGATTTCAAATCTTTGTGCAAACACAATGAAGGAGCATTTTTTGAAAGAACTCCTTAACACTAAAGCCAGGCTGTTCTTCGATATGGGCAAGTCTGGTCTTTTTCGGAACACTGCAGATTGCCCGAATGACTTCGACTGTCTTGAGTTTTATGTGATAAAACTTGAGAGACCCGACAGGGCACAGGACTCTCTCTGGCTCCTGCCCACTAACTTGTGCCATCCTTGCTTCCAAGCTCCTGGCCCAAGGACAAAACGGGTTACCATTCTTAGGCCACAACGAAGGGTTAGAGAGCACACCGCCTTGTGTTCTCTAAAGCCAAAACTTGTGACGATGGCTTAAATCTCACTAACCCTCTTTGTCGTATCTAGGGTGGTTAGAAGAAGGCCTTCCTGATCACATGCAAGAAGTTAACAGGTAGGAGAGGTTCGAATGCTTTGACATCAAGAACTTCAGACTACGTCTAAGTTCCATATTGAAAGCTTCGATCTGGACATGCACAGTCAGTCCGTCTGTAATAAAGTCAGGTGACCGACCAGTTGACCGTCAGACGAATCAAGGACAGCAAGGCTGTACCCTGAAGACCATAAGGCACTATTCTTCGCTGAAGGATGAGTGTCTGGACTGCCTGGGCGATTCAATCTAAGCAAACCTTGGGGGTGTATCAACGCAACCCAACGTCGTCAGCGAATCAACTCCTGACTCGAGCTTCTGGTGCCAGGAGAAAGGAGCGAGGAGCAAAAGGCGATTCAGTCCCGAAGGAAGAATGCCTGACAGTCCAACTGGTCTCATGTTACACGATCATCGGGGGTGTATAAACGCAACCGACTTCGTCAACAAGAAACTCAGGGCTACTATATGTCGCCTGATCTCGCACGAGTGTCTGACTCCGAGAAAACAGGTGAGACAAAAAGTAGATGATGAGCGAGGTTCGAGATTCCACAGAACTCAAAGATCGTGAAGGGCTTTGTTGTTTGACAGACGCAAATCTCTGAGCCCAAAGGCCGTCAACAACATATTTGCGTATTCTTTAATAGTTGTGACTGCCAGCTTATCCCATTCTTCAGACGGAAATGGAAGACGGTAATCTTATTCCTGTCAACATCTCGATAGCCTGAACGTAGTCAGACTCAGAGCGGAGATGTATATAGGTAGTTATAGGTACCTTTCGAGTTAGAGTAGACCGACTCTCTCGGAAAAGGTCCTTGGAAAGAAAGTGAACTAGGAAGTATGTGACCTCTGTGAATCCAGGATCCTGAAGGCCAACATGGGGCGATCAGCGTCATTGTCGCTCCGTGTGACGTCATAAATCCTCTTATTACATTTCCTAAGCGATTGAAAAAAGGGGAAAAGAGACTAAATATCCATCCCCGTTCAATATCAGGATGGCGTTTAATGGTACCGATCCGGATCGAGAATAAGGGAGCAGAAAAGAAGAAGCCTCTTCGTCCTCAACATATCGAAGAGAAGAATGAAAGGGCGTCCCTAAAGTCTCCACAACTCTCAACTTACTTCTAAAGAAAGATTCCACTCGAAGTCAAATAGTTGCTGCCGTCGATCTAGACGATTCGTACGGACTTTTGCAATCCTGTAACGAAACCTCTAGAGGATCGTTACATTCTACGCCTGTTGTTATAATAGGCTTTCTCGTAAACTCGAACAGGGGACCGAGAGAAGATACTTCTTAAGATATGAGAGAGCTGTGGAAAATCAGAGTGATCTGGACCACTGGTTCCCAAAACTCGTTACGAGGACTGGAGGGACTACCGAATCGCTTTTACTTCTTTCAGATTAAGATCCAAGACATCTGAAACCCTATCCAGATGTCCGGCACCTTCTTTCTATCACCTCAGGTGATAAACGCACTGAGAGATGTTCAGAATCATTCCTAGATCTTGAATAATATTTCAGTTTCCCGGTAGGAAAAAACTGTGGTCTGAATTGCAGTCTATTCGGGGAAACAAACTTCTTCAGGAAGGAAATGGTCCCAGCAAGCTCATCCATTCCCTCCCCGAGTATGCTTACTTCCCTAATAAGGCTGCGCTTTGCCTAAGCAGGAGAGCATATAAAAGTGTAATGTTGCGGTAGACTCGTAGTTCTATACCGTGCGGTAACGAGCACCGAAAGGATTAAGAGATAACTCTGTTGAACATGGTAAGGCAAAACGAATGCAACGTTTATTCATTCACGTAAGAAATCCCCTCAATCTTAGGCTAAAGTCTGTGATTGTAGGGCAGAGATACAGTTAGTCAGTCAATCCCGCAGGAGAGACGTAAAACCGCCAGCACAGAGATACGGTTAGTCAGTCATCCCGCAGGAGAGAGAGACGTAACCTACGGCGCATGACAGCGCCCGATCTGTTACTGGCTCAGTTGGACTCAGACTGGAGGACAGACACGCGTGACAGCAGCAGCCAGCAGCTTACGAACGTCGTCTCTTAACTTTATGTCTGGGTTGCCAGCTACCCTATTCTACGAAGAAATAGGTCCGTTATTTTTTGAGCAGAGAAACTCTCAAGCTGGTATATTTAAGCGAAACAGAAAACGCTAAATATATAGATGCGTTTGTGTCGTCAGAACACTACCATACAACGGTAAAAGATAAATCGGAAAACTCCTGGAAGGCTGCAGGGAGTAAACGATTAAATGTCCTTAAAATAGACAATAGACCTCTCGGTTGCCATCCGAAGAGGTAACTACAGCAAGCGTATATGACTTGAAACCAACCAGAAGTAAAATAACGCAAGGCAAATATGAAATTATATCATAAAGTTTGTTCATACTTACCTGGCAGCAATATATATAGCTGAATTCGGAAATACAGCTACATACATATCTGACAGGCAAGTTTCATGAACAAAACTTAAGAGAATCGAAGCAGTCAGCTCAAGCTTCTTATGTTACTGGACATAAGCGTTCATTGACGTAGTCTACAAGTCTATTTCTTGTACGAGTCCTGCGAATGACGAATGAGAGCTCTTCCGAATCTTGTCAATAAGAGCTTATTCGCTTACGCAATATCAAGTTAATGAGATGTTTGTCAATGAGAACTAACCATTTTACGGACAAAGAGATATTTTGTCAATGAGGGGATACCCACTTACTTGACAAAACGAAAGTATATTGTCATGGGGGAAAGTCACTGAATTGACAAACGTAATCCAGGGAGTCAAGCAATTTAATTTTTTCGATTCCCGTCTCAACGAGGAAGGGGCAAGAATCCTGTTAAGAGACTGGGCTTACGGCAGGTAGAACGACGATGTTCAATTCGGCAGCGTAGTCCCGACTAGAAACTAACAAAATCTATCATCTGAAAAACCCCTTTCATGATGGGCTAAAAAGCTGCAAAATTATCCTGGGAAGAGGAAGAAACTCTCCAACCAGCTTCCTCTCCGTATCACAAACTAATGCCTGCTAAAGCTTAAAATTTATGGCAGTATGGCAAAGGAAGTCCTGTCTTGCGCTTTCCTGAAGAGCGTCCTTTTGATGAGTGCCTTTGCAAGAATCCCACTGACGTTGCCGAGAGTCCTGACGTGCAGGACATCGAGCCTTACATAACCCGTAACTGCCTTATCGCAAAGTCTTGACTGCGGTAGTGGCAACTTAAATTTATTGGCAGAATGGCAAAGGTTGCGGTAGAGCAAACGAGATCTTCCCTTGAGCTTTCCTTAACTCCATCCACCTATGCGAAAAGCAATATTAATTGACAGAGACCTCTTGAATTCACGAAACCCGATGTCTTGCTGGGTTTCGAAGAAGAAGTTGTCTGTTCACTTTAAACTTCCTCCGAAGCACTGCCTACTTCACATTCTTTGCAGGTGAGGTAGAAGGTATCACCGGAGGTAGAGGTAAACATTCTTTAGGCCCATATCTGAAACAAGAGCTTGAAGAGTTCAACAGAAACGTTCAGCCAGGCGACACACCTGGCGTGCGCTGGTGCACGCTCGGCGTCCACTCCACTGGAGCGCGCTCGGCGTCCACTGGAGCGCGCTCGGCGTCCACTGGCGCGCACTTGGCGTCCACTGGCGCGCACTTGGCGTCCACTGGCGCGCACTTGGCGTGCACCCGCGCGCGCCTGGAGTCCATCCGAGCGTCCCGGGCGTCCGCTCTCAAAAGCTTCCTGCTACTATGACTTCTCTTACGTATTTCTCGGTGGAAAGACGGACACGAGTTCAGGCGACGTTCGCCTTCTTACTTCTCACTGAAACGCATAACGAGAGAGAGAGGAGACGTGCAAGCGTCCTCTTCTATAAAGCTTCTATTTAGAGGGTCGCGAGTCCTTCCGAAGCTCCAACCCCTGCATGGGGAGGACGCTCGGAGGACGAGAAGCAATCTTTCAGGATTCGTGCACGCGCACGCACTTTGGCAGTCTGGGGATTTTCATCAGAAACTGCCGAAGGCACGCCAGATCGGTGGGGGTTCCTTGTAACCCTCCTTAGGCTTTCGACATGCTCCCTCCCGGGTCCTGGGAGTCAAGCAGAGGTCCCGGCCTAGCCTCGAGGACGAAACGGCCGATCTGACGCACCCTCCACTACACAAGGGGTATCACTGCACTTCTGCACTTCACTTTTACTCTCTAAAGCAAGCACTTTCGATTCTAAGATACGAATCGAAAGAGTATCAGAGAAAGGGCAATTCCTCTACAGACACTGCTTAGGGCCCGAAGGCAACACTGCAGGGTTAGGAGTAACAATTACAGAAGTAGCACTTCACAGCAATGAAGGAGAGCGAGCACCTCTCGTAGACATATTCATAGCCCGTAGGCCATACTACAGGGTTAGGCAAAAAAATAAAGTCTACAGGAAGGTTAGCAGGTTTCACTACCCTGACTTTTTGTTACTGATTAATTGCGTACATACGAATCATACGTCTTCCTTACGGAATAGACATGTTTACTGATTAATTGCGTACATACGAATCATACGTCTTCCTTACGGAATAGACAAAGTCTCACACTCCTTACATGACAAAATCTCAACAAAGAAGCAAGACCCATACCCCTCGTACATACCAAGTGCGGATCTACCGAAGCTTTCGGTAGCCACACCTATCTTTGCAGACAACCCTGTCTGAAAACTAAGCCTAACTAGATTCAGATATTTTATGCAAAAATGAATCAAATTCAAATCAATTTAAGATAGCGTATGCCTAGCCACAAATCCCACAAATCCAAGTAAATAAATCAAAAGACAATTAGGAATACTTAGGGCAATGAAGTTTCCAAAATCCTAAGACGGAGGTACTGAAAACAGGTGTTTTCAGCACCAGCGACAGAAAAATTATAATAGAAAATGGGAATGGTTCCTGATACCCGCCTCCCAGCGGCGGGAATGGGTACTAACCACCTGGCCGACCACTGCGTGTGTCGGAAGTTTTAAAATTCTGTCGGACTTCAGAAAATACAGCTATATATATATCTGACAGGTAAGTTTCATGAAAAAACAAACTTATTGTATCATAACAAATATCATTTAAATGCATATTTGTTACCACTTCAGAACCTTCTGACAAGTGGTAAAATCCTAGCCCTATAACCTTGCAAATTCTACAGACATTGATTACCTCTTTAAAAGTTGGGGCATTCCTATTATCTTTTTATAAAACATGAAGTATTCAGCTTTACCTTTTCCTGGTACTGTTCTTAAGTTTATGGTAAAATAAATATACAAACAATACCTTTGCTCCTGGCTAAGTAAGTATTAATGTGATTTAAAATGGGTGGCATCATCACAAGGGCAACATGAATAGCTTAATGATTAATCTTATACCTAACAAAATTAGTGTGCAAAACATGTATTGTTATAATACAATTAAGTTTGTTCATACTTACCTGGCAGATATATATATAGCTGTATTTCTGACGTCCGACAGAATTTCAAAATTCGCGGAACACACGTAGTGGGGCGTCAGGTGGTAGTACCCATTCCCGCCGTGGGCGGCGGATATCAGGAACCATTCCCACCCTTTTCTATTCATATTTATTTATGGCCCTTGTCTCCTGAGGGGAGGAGGGTGGGCACTCTAAGTATATATATCTGCCAGGTAAGTATGAACAAACTTAATTGTATTATAACAATAACATTTTTGTTCATGAAACTTACCTGACAGTATATATGTAGCTGAATCACACCTTCGGATGGTGGGTAGAGACAGACTAGGATTTTTTAGGAAATTTAAATTAAAATAAAAGATTACTTATTGGTTCTTACCTGATAGCAAAGTAGACTATGTGATTACTGTCACCTAAAGCCTGCTTATGCTTTATCAGAGTTGCCAGCCATGGTGTTGACCTGTAGTGCTGGCGCTCATCTGGATGCTCTGTCAACGGGGGCGTGACCACAATGTGACAAGACCATCTAGGCAAACATATGGCAGTAACACAGCAACCTACCACCACCTGACCAACTAACGCAAAAAACCCCTGATATTAACACTATGGATGGGAGATTTTCACAGAAGATCTCACCATCAAACCAAAAAACACAATAAACTAACCTAACTAAGCTAAGGGATAGGGAGAGAGCTACCTTCAGCCCCCAAAACTGTGTCTGCCGAAATGTAAGGTCCCAAAGAACTACAGTTCTCGTAAATCGTCCTCACATCCCGGAGGTAATGTGAGGCGAATACTGAATTGCTCCTCCAGAAGGTGCTATCAAGAATATCTCTGGTAGACATGTTCCTTTGGAAGGCAAGAGAGGTAGCTACGGCTCTGACCTCGTGAGCTTTCACTTTAAAGAGGCTCATATCAGTCTTCTGGCAAGATGAATGAGCCTCTTTAATGACGTCCCTCAAGAAGAAAGCAACAGCATTCTTCGACAACGGCAAATCCGGTCTCTTCACCGAGCACCAGAGATTACCTGAGGGACCTCTTATCTCTCTAGTCCTATCACATAGAACTTGATAGCCCTGACAGGGCACAGGGCTCTCTCTGGTTCTTGACCCACGAGACTCGATATTCCTTTGATTTCAAAGCTCTTTGGCCAGGATTAGACGGGTTCTCGTTCTTAGCCAAGAAAGAAGGGTTCAACGAGCAGACAGCGCTGTCCTCCCTTGAAACCCATAGGCTACTGAACGCTTGGATTTCACTAACTCTCTTCGCCGTCGCCAGAGAAGTTAGGAAAAGCGTTTTCCTCGTTAAGTCCCTTAGAGAAGCTTCATGGAGAGGCTCAAAGGGACTTAGCATCAGATGTTTCAACACCACATCTAAATTCCATGAGGGCGGTCTTGCTTGTGGAATTTTGGTAGTTTCAAAAGACGACCTTAAGAGATCGTGCAGATCCTTATTGTCGAGAGGTCCATTCCTCTGTGGCGAAAAACGGCAGACAACATACTCCTATAACCCTTGATTGTAGGAACTGCCAATTTTTGCACATTTCTTAGATAGAGTAAGAAATCTGCTATCTGATTCACAGAGGTCGTGGAAGAGGAAATTCCTTCCTTCTTGCACCATGCCCTGAAGGAAGACCACTTAGACTGGTAGACAGCTCTTGAAGAGGCTCTTCGAGCATTAGCGATTGCTCTCGCAGCTGCCTTGAAAAGCCTCTCGCTCTGGCCAGCTTTTCGATAGTCTGAACGCAGTCAGGGCCAGAGCGGAGAGGTTTTGGTGAAACCTTTGAAGTGAGGTCTGTCTGAGTAGATCTCTCCTCCAGGGCAACGTTCTTGGGAAGTCCACAATGAACGTCATGACCTCGTGAACCACTCTTGCTGGCCACATTGGGGCAATCAGAGTCAACCTTGTCCCTTCTGACGCTGCGAACTTCCTCATTACGTCCCCCATGATCTTGAATGGGGAAAGGCGTAAAGATCCAGGTCTGTCCAGTTCCAGAGCAACGCGTCCACTGCAATTGCCCCTGGGTCCATAACCGGGGAGCAATACAGAGGAAGCCTCTTCGTCCTTGATGTAGCGAACAGGTCTACTAGAGGACGTCCCCACAATTTCCATAACTTTTGACAGACTTCCTGGTGCAAGGTCCATTCTGTTGGTAGAATCTGATTCCGGCGGCTGAGAAGGTCCGCCCTGACATTCTGAACCCCTGCCACGAATCTTGTCAGGATCTTGATGTGCCTTGCGTCTGCCCATAGCAGAACTTCCTTCGCCAGGAGAAAAAGGGATCTGGAGCGAGTCCCTCCCTGATTCTTTAGATACGCAAGGCTGTGGTACTGTCCGAGTTGACTTGAACAACCTTGCTTGACAGTTTTTCTTTGAAGAACTGCAGCGACAGGAATATCGCTGCCAGTTCCTTTACATTGATGTGCCAGGCTACCTGTTCCCCCTCTCCCAGGAGCCTGACACTTCTTCCCCCCCTAGTGTTGCTCCCCAACCGGAAGTGGAAGCGTCTGAGAACAACATAGGTCGGGGCTCAGAAGATTTAAGGAGAGGCCCTCTCGTAACTTCTGGGGGTGGCGAGCCACCATCTTAAGTGTACTCTTACTTCGTTGGAGATCCTTAGGATCGCATTCAGGTCCCCTTTTGACGTCCATTCTTCCGCAAGGAAGAATGAGAGGCCTGAGGTGCAGTCTTCCCAGCGAGACAAACTTTTCTAGTGAGGAAATGGTGCCCAGCAGACTCATCCACTCCCTCACCGAACAAGCTTCTCTCTCTAAGAAGGCTGCGACTTTCTCTAACCCCAGTCGCTGACGTTCCTGGGATGGAAACGCCCGAAAAGCCACTGAATCCATCTGAATCCCCAGATACACGATGGACTGTGTCGGGGTCAGATGCGACTTTTCGGTGTTGACCAACAGACCCAGAGACTGCTAGGGCTAGCGTAAACTGAAGGTCCTTCAGACACTTCTGCCTCGACGACGCTCTGATCAGCCAATCGTCGAGGTAGAGGGATATCCTGATTCCTGACGAATGGAGCCACTTCGCTACATTCCTCATAATCATTGTGAAAACCATTGGGGCCGTGCTGAGACCGAAACAAAGGGCTCTGAACTGCCAAACCCTGTTGTCCAAGACGAATCTCAGGTACTTCCTTGAAAGAGGGTGGACTGGGACGTGGAAGTATGCGTCCTGCAGGTCTAGAGACACCATCCAGTCGCCAGGTCTCAATGCTCCCAGCACCGACTGAGGCGTCTCCATTCTGAACTTTATCTTTTCTACAAAAAGATTTAGCCTGCTCACATCCAGGACCGGGCGCCAACCTGACGACTGCTTCGGCACTAGGAAAATCCTGTTGTAGAAGCCCGGTGACTCTAGGTCCAAGACTTGTTCCACCGCTCTTTTTTCGACCATCTGGTCTAAGAGATCGAAAGAACACTTTTCTTCTCTCCCTGATAGGATGGAGAGAGGTCTCTGGGAGTTGAAGACAAAGGAGGAGGATGAAGAAAAGGGATCTTGTACCCCCGTTCTACTATCTTGAGGGTCCAAGGATCCGCTCCTCTCTGCCTCCAAGACTCCGCAAAGAATTCCAGTCTGGCCCCGACTGGTGTCTGAAGGACGAGATCTTCATTTGCTGTTTTTCGGTTTGAATGAAGCTCTTCCTCTCGAAAAAACCTCTCCCTCGAGGAGCTGCTCTCGAGGGGGGTGCCCCGCGAAAGGGTTTGACTTTCTTCGGGGGTTTGCTGAATGTTGACGTGGAAGGAACCGCTGGACGTCTTGAAGACTGAACCAAGAGGTCCTGGGTCGCCTTTTCTTGCAAAATCTGTGCAAGATCCTTT
The DNA here is from genome assembly GCF_015104395.2 of Macrobrachium nipponense. Classification (NCBI taxonomy): domain Eukaryota; kingdom Metazoa; phylum Arthropoda; class Malacostraca; order Decapoda; family Palaemonidae; genus Macrobrachium; species Macrobrachium nipponense. Next base: position 28,568,072 of record NC_061102.1, on the reverse strand, counting down.
ACCATAGCCTGGGGGAAGAGATGGTCCGAAAGAGGCGCAAAGAGCAATTCCGCTTTCTGAGCGGGAGATACCGACTTAGCAGTAAAATTGCACAGCAGTGCTCTTTTCTTCAGGAAGGCAGTTCCAAAATTCGAAACTAGCTCCTCCGAACCATCCCTGACGGCCTTGTCCATACATGACAACACGCTGGACAGCTCCCCAGACTGAGAGAATCAGGACTTCTAGACTGAAGGTCCAAAACTCCCAGACACCAGTCTAGGAAATTAAAAACATTAAGGGTACGAAGAAGGTCCCTTCAAGTGGTGGTCAGTCTCAACCGGAGTCCAGGTCACCTTAGCAGACGCTAAGAGAGACCTCCTCTGGGCGTCCACTAAACTGGAGAATCACCCAACGCGGACGAAGGGACCTTTATCCCCACATCCTCCTTGGTCTCATACCAAACTCCTCCTTTCCCGGCGAGTCTAGAGGGTGGATGGGCGAAAGTGGTCTTGCCCTGATCCTTCCTTCTGGACATAAAGTCTTGAAGTTTCTTAAACGCCCTCTTGGTCCGACAGAGACGGCTTCATTTCGACGAATTCAGGGGTCTTTACGGGCGTGGACGACGAAAGTTGTGAGGGAGGAGACCTAGGGGCTGTCGGCTGGAACTTGTCCCCGAATGCTGAACGTAACAGCCTAACAAGAACCTTGTAGTCCGAGACAGCTGAAGCTACCGGCCTGTTCTTCCTCTACGGAACTCCCTGGACTACTAAGCTCCCCTTCCTCCCTAAGAGGAACTGGAGAACGCCTATCAGGAGAGGGAGTTACGTCCCTTAGGCTCAATTCCTGAATAAAGACTTCCGTGGTTGGAAGTATCCACTACAGGTACGGAAGCAGCCGTACGTTGATCTTTAGGTGCACGGACATCTTCCGAAAGAGAAGCATCCTTAGAAGCCACGTTAACTGTCTTAACAGAAGCTCCTCTACGAAAGGAAGCGCGAGCTTCCTGACGAGCGGCGCCAAAAGCGTCCTGCTTAGACAAGCGAGCGTCCTGCTTTGCAGTCTCCAAAGCGTCCTGCTTCGCTCTAAAAGCGTCCTGCTTCACACGGCGAGCGTCCTGCGGAGCGTCCTCAAAAGCGTCCTGTCTATAACCAGAAGCGTCCTGCTTGCGGCGCCGAGCGTCCCTGCCGAGCGTCCTTAAAAGAGTCTTGAAGAGAGCTCAAAGCGTCCTGTCTAGAACGCCGAGCGTCCTGCCGAGCGTCGTCAACCGCTACTTGCCGAGAGCGCAAAGCGTCCTGCTTCGACAGCCGAGCGTCCTGACGAGCGTCTTCTCCTGAGAGAGTAAAAGATCTGCTAGGAGAGCGAGAACGTTGACGATCCGGAGGCGGAGAGAGAGACGAGCGAGCTGAGAGAGAATGCGGCCGCTTCGTCCTCTTGACGGGCAGCCGAACGTCCTTCCTACGCTTAGGCTCGACTGCTGCTGGGCAAGTCCTCTGAGCCATCAGCGACGTAATCTGGTCCTGAAGGACACAAGGATATCCTTCGTAGGTGACGAAGGAGCAAAAGAAGGGGCAGGACTGAGACTGCGAGAAGGCGAGGGGCGAGGGGACGCCTCCTTCCTTCTAGCAGGTACAGCTATCTGCCTCCTCAGGTGAAAACAGCGGGGGGGCCTGTGCTTTTTTTGTGGAAACGAAACGAACGTCCTCATCGGTAGAAAGCCTTCCTCTCTTCTGAGGAGGCAAAGGCGTCATAAGCGTCCCTCTGACGAAAGAGGAGAACATAGGACGTGAAGCGTCCTCAAAGCGAAAAGTCCTTTTCAACGGACGCGAGTCTCTCCGAGCGCTCCACCCCTTGCGCGGGGAGGACGCTTCGGAGGACGAAAAGCAATCTTTCAGGATACGCGCTCGTGCGCGCTCCTTGGCAGCCTGGGATTTAGCAACAAGGCCTGCCGAAGGGACGCCAGATCGGTGGGGAGCCCCCGTAACCCTCTTGCGGCTTTCGACATACCCACTCCCTGAGTCCTGGGAGTTCCGATAGAGGTCTAGGCCTAGAGGCATTATGGGGCCGATCTGACGCCCCCTCCACAAACACTAGGGGCACTAACACAAACTTTCACTGGGCCGGTTTCTAGGGCCAAAACTTTAGATTCGAGAGCACGAATAGACTCTAGAATCAGAGAAAGGGTGTTACCTTCTCCAGACACAGCACTGGGCCCGAAGGCAACAAAACAGGATTAGGTTGGGCAAAATCTACTGGTGTTAGAGGAGGAGAAATGTTACTATCCTTACCTTTAGTAGAGCTGCCCTTGGAGGAAGACCTCCTGACTCTATCGCGCTCTAATTTACGCCGATAGGTCTCATACATCCTCCATTTATCATCATCCAACAAATCCTTACATTCATTGCACCGATCATCAACCACGCAAACATGCCCCCTGCAATCCATACAAACTGTGTGAGGATCAACTGAAGGTTTAAGAAGCCTCACCTTACATTCACTCCTCACACACACTCTGAAACTTCCCGAACTTGATCCAGACATACTGAATCTAGAAAAGCCAATCCAAAATCAAAAACCAATCCACTATTCCGCGTGCCAATCCAACAATCCAGAAGTCGATACCAAAAGTCAATCCAGATAATATTAAGCGAGATAATGAAAAAATCCTAGACGGAGGACTGTAAACAGATGTTTGCAGCACCGGCGACAGAAAAAATATGAATAGAAAATGGGAATGGTTCCTGATATCCGCCGCCCAGCGGCGGGAATGGGTACTACCACCTGACCGCCCCACTACGTGTGCCGCGAATTTTGAAATTCTTGTCGGACGTCAGAAATACAGCTATATATATCTCTGTCAGGTAAGTTTCATGAACAAAACTATGATTAATGACAAAAATCTTTGAAAAAATATAAGCACTCACCTATCAGGATGCCATTCTCGAGCCAGTTTTCGATAAGCTGAAGTGATATTTTCCTGAGAGGCCCCACTCTCTAGCCCTAATATCTGGGAAAAAAAAATTAAGTCAGGTTTCAGGAAATTTATGTTCCATCAGAACAAGACAGCATCAGGATCTCAGACAATTTTAAATATACAAAGTACTGTATAATAATTTCAAACTGTCCCAAATCAATAAAGAAACAATTAAGAGGAAATATGTTTACTTTCAGTGGAGTACTGTACTAATTTTCATAGAAGAGGCACAAATAAAAATGATTTTGTTCTAATGTACTTGAAAATATGTCACGAAAATAAGCTCTTACTACTAGAATGGGAATATGTATATAATTGTAATAATAAAAAATAAACCTAATTATATTTGCCATGAGAACCAAATAATATACATATTTCTACTCAAAAATGCATTATGTATACAAATTCCAAGTCTAAATACAGAACAATCATTAGGTAGCTCATCATATTAGAAACATAATACTGCTAATAGCAAGAATGAACTAATAATTTCCTCAAAGTCCAATTCTTTATGGCCGTTAACTATTTACATTAAAAGTTAGCTTGCAATTGATGAAAGCATGATAACAGTTCATTTTCACCATGCTAATGAAATGTGGTGATAACATAAAAAACTGAAGCAGCATCTGGAGTTATTAAAAAAATTGCTATAAACGAAGCATTGTGGGAAAAGGGGAAACTTATATACTATTAATTTTGTAATATCTTTCCATTTCATCCAGGCTATTGCTGCTTACCTGCCAGTAATTTTTCCTTTGCTTCCTTCCTAGCCTCCTTAGGCATACTTTTACAACACAGCATTTAATTATGGAATAAGGGTTCCCTCTCAGTTTATCAATCATTAGGGAATAGGGCTGTCACATTAATTTGGAATTCCAGTGAACCACCCTTATTTGCACAAACTGGATACGCGGACTTACGTATTTGCAGATTTCTCTCAGGAACATACATGCACCCCCATTTTTCACGGAAAATTCACCTATTCGTGGAATTTTTCTATGAAAAATATCCAAAAATTCCTTTTTTATCAATTTCATCATAAAATGCACTTTTTGTGAGAAAACTATTAAAAAAATTGGGGTTTTCTTAAGTTTTAACTAACCAAACTAGGTAGTTTTAAGCATTTTTATAGGGGTTTCAACATTCTGATCGGGGGGGGGGGGGGGGGGGTGGGGGGGGGGGGGGGGGGGGGGGGGGGGGGGGGGGGGGGGGGGGGGGGGGGGGGGGGGGGGGGGGATGTGTGTCTGGTATGCATCCCCGCAAACACAGGGGGAACACTGTAATTATTAACAAAATAATTTAAAAAGGTAACACAGCCACATTTCTAGAATTTCACAGGGCTTCCTACAGGATTAGTTCTTTAATGAGAGGTGAAAATGAAAAACAGGCAAGTTAAAGAAGATTGATGGAAATGGATGATGAGCAAGTAGGGCAAAAGGAAGATGCAAATTATGTTAATAACTGCCTATACTGCACCATAGAATGAATACTGTAGTGAAAACCCCACCCCTAAAAAGAGAATTGGCAAAAGAAAAGGAGAAAAATTACATTTCTTAAATGCAAAGGTAAAAATATTGTAATTAAGTACCAACATCTGCCATAGCATCTACTAATAAAATCTGCTGCAATCTTACTTTTAAAGCGTGTCTTTCACCAAGTGGGTCCAACAGTTCAACAAAGTTAGACCATGCATTTTGCCAACCATCTTCCATTATACTGTTGTAGAGTTCCTTCATATTCTTCTTGAACTCCAAAAACATGGGAGAATTGAGGAAGTTCTCAGCTGCATCACGTAGTTTAATTCTCTCGCCAGTTTTATCTGTTACTGTGGCATTGAAGTACAAAAAGGAAAACCACAGTCCAAAGAAGACAGAGCCGCATAATCCTAAAACCAGCAGACGCCTGACAAGGTGGAGAAAACAAAGCATGAGATTAGACAGGATAATCAAATGTATATTCTGATATTCTCATAAAAGAAAAAACTCATAGATAAGCCTATCTTTCATGGCTATGAAACAGTATCAAAAGATCAATCTTTAACTGCCATAATCTTTTCCAAAATAATTGGTATAACTGTTAAAAATAGTAATAAAGTTCAATGGCATTTTCATAATCATAAAATCACAAATGAGACAAATATTACACAATAGTAGCTGCCAATCCAAACTGCTGCACAGAGGACTTTTAAAGAAACTTAAACCTTTTGTTTATTAGTGTAACACCTTATATTATAGTCTTTCCATGCACCTGTCACTGGCTTATTGGTTCCATTACCCCTGCCAAAAGTATCTCAGAATTTGCATAAATTCAAATCCCTAATATAAACAGGCTCAGCATACTGCTCAGACAGGCTCAGCATACTGCTCAGAGTATATATATGCATTTGTTGGCATAAAAGAAAAATTTTGAATAAAATAGGTTAATTCAAATTCACTAAGGAAAATGTCTTATAAGTTGAAAGTCAAGTGCAGGCTATGAGTAACTGGCTGCAGTCACAATTAATAAATTGCCACTTTCAAATGCCAATGCAAACTGAAATGGAATCTTAATGCAGTTAGACGTGACAGGTGTAAAAGCAAGAAAATGACACGCATTACTTGGAAATTTGGGAGTTCTATTTCCAATTTCATGTACTGAATATAAAAAAAATTAAAATACACTAGAAGAAAAATGGACTTGGAGGAGAATGCTGTGTCTCATTATTTGAGACAGATAAGCAGCCACCAATGAATGAGGAGTTGGTGGGGTTCCATGAGGAACAGTGCCTCAAAGTAGAGCAGGAACCAATACAAGAAACACAGTATTTCACCATCAACATAATACAGCAGGCTTTTGCAAACACTAAGAAAGTCTTTGCACTTTTTGAGATGGATCCCACTGCTGAACACTTTGCCTAGATTATGGGGACAATGCATGACTCAGTTGTGTAAGAACACAATAATTAAGATCACTCTTGACAAGTTCTTGTAGCAGCCCAACATGCCAAAAGAAAAAGAAATTCAGCCACCAATGTCATCTGTGCCATCTATCAAGTACAGCAAAGTGCATGTTTATTTTTTTTGGTTTTTCTCTACATTCTTGACAACTACAGTGGTTTTTCTCTACATTCGTGACAACTACAATGTATAAGATTACTGAAGAGGCAATAAAATGTTGGACTATCAAACAACTTATTAAATAAATGACATTAGTATTGGATTAATAATACGTATGAGTTTAAAACTAAGTGCTCTGTATCTTGTTCCTTTTGCTTTGTCGTATAGTACAATGTACTAGACTTCTTAGCGGTAATCTGCTAATGTGCATTATTCAATGTATTCACCATGTCTTTCAGTATATCATATTTGAGTTTGCTCATGTATCTTCTTTACTTGCTCAGAGTAAAGATGCTTTACTAGAAGGGTATAAAATGGTACCTGGTAAGGCTTGTCTGTCTACATGTGAAACATTACAAAGAATATTACATTGCATATTTTTGTCATTTCATGAATCAATTTTTGTTCAAGAGACTTTAAATAATAAATGGAGTTCCTATGATAACGACAGATAATGAAAGTTTGTTTAATTGAGCTTGAAGCAATTAAAAGGGAAGTTGTTATAACCTTTCCTGCAATTATAAGTCATACCCACTACTGCAGAACCTTGTGCTGGCCTAGTTAAACTTATTTTTAGAACTGAGATTTTTCTTTTCCCTCTCAGACAAGTTCTGGGGTGAAATAACAATTTCAGGGGTGAATAACAAGCTCCAAGGGTGTTGTTCCCGGTCAAGTTAAGAGTGAAATCAAGCCCAGTCCCTTGTTTTGAAAGAAATGCAAGACTTGATATTTTGTCTGGGGAGAACAGTCTGCGTGCAGCAGGATGCAATAAGATGTGAAAGCATCTCTCCTAGTATATTATACGTACCCTGTATTCTTCTCAAAAGTCAGTGTAAGAATATTTTCTGTGGTCAATATGGAGTTTTGAGAATTGGTGAATTTTAAGGATATGGTAATGTAGGCGAAGGTAGGCAAAATCTCATGTCTGTGAAACGTAACGGTTAAGTTGTTCGAGTGTTATCCTAACCTTGGCAAAACTTTATTTTTTTTGTGCTACCTCATTATTTTCTACTGATACTGCATATGTGTCTTTTGCATTGGAGACCATTGAAGGTTAAGGGTATTTTTTACTTCATTAAGCTATTCAGTGGTCGAGATTATGTACATTTAACAGTGAATGCTATTGTACAATTTTAGTGTTAATAAAACCATTCTTGGAAGTTTGTAAGTAAGCCAGTTTCAATTTGCCACCCACAAGCATTATCAACCTATGTTGCAAATCATTACCTACTCACTTCTTAAAACAAGTTACCATACATTCCATTGCACTAGTTACTTTTTTTAACTCCTATTTTGCATTGTTTGTTTCTTTTTTGCTGTTAGTGTGCTACAAACACCACAGCTGGTGGCAGCATACCAAAAGTACGCAAAACTACTCTTAGTGTTTCTTTCTCTAACTTAATCTGTCATGTAAGTTCATTTGGGCTTTCTCTCATTGAGAAACTCAATGGGTGGGGAAAAAGTTCATATATAGTAGACATATTTTTGGGTATCGTCATAAGGGAAGAGAAATCAGCGCCCCTACACAATATATAAACATTTTGTGTGTTTAGCTAATTCAACTGATCATTCAGGTCTTTCATTTTTGTTATTTTATTTTCTAACAATGATAATTTATGACTATTCAGTTTTAAAATAATAAAAAATGAGTATCCTAACTTGAAAACTAACTCTTTACAGATCATTCAGAGGTGTCTATTGGCAAGCATAAAAGCAGTTGGGGAGAAAGGGGTACATCATACCGGAGGAGTCATACAATAAAACAGATCAATAAACAATACACTTTACAGAGTAGGATTGTGAAAGCTGAAAAAAAAATTCTACTTCAGGGGTGCCAGAAAAAAGAAACTATTACATTAATACCAATTTGCTTACCTACAAACAGAATTCTTGGAATATGGATGTCTTCTCCATTTTTTTCCCCACTGATTAAAAATAAGGGTGGATGATACAGCACTCCAGTTTGCCAGAGGAGGATAAAACAAAGAAGCTGGGAACACTAAGAAAGCTCCTACCATAGCAGACTTCAAGCTACCTTGCTCCCGACCAATATTTCCAATGTTCCACACAGCTGGAAAATATGTAAGCTTACATTGTGACGAAGTTCTATACACTGAAGTCTAAATTATGCTTTTGACCAATAAACTGGTAATGTAACAATGACAATTCAAATTGGAACACATCAGAATGTATATCTTTTTAGAATTACCTTTATTAGCTCATCAGCTATGCTAACCAATTTACTGTAATGGAATAAAGTTTATATCCATCTTTGTGGTCACGTGGTAAATGTTAACCTTAATCTATCATATCTGTTGCTAGTCCAAATCCTGCCATTAGAGTCAATTTTTTATTCACATCTTAAGACATTGTAGTGAAAAACATATCTCAAGAGCATGAAGAAATCAAGAAACTAAGAGGTCACTGTGGCAATTTCAAATACATAGCTAAATAACATTCTCTCTTAAGATGGAATTTGGTGAAAGATTGAATAAGGCAAATCAAGCAATATGTAGGTTGAACAACATTTGGAAATCAAATAGATTGAAATTGCATATGAAAGTAAAGTTTTAAATTAGCTTAGTACAAATATAGCCAAAAGATGAATATTAGGAGTGAAAAAACAAGATAAGCCTACTTCAGGCTATACTAGTTACGATGTTAAATAATTTAGACGCAAGATGACCTGAAAACCTTAACTCACATGAAATTTCATATGATGTTTGAACAACTTTTATATCTTCAGCCTAATTCTAGTTATTTATCACTGATAAATGAAAATTAATGACAACGAAACCGAGTCATCACAGAAAATAAAACTGATGAATTAAAGTATTGACATACTATATTTCCAAAATTCCTTTGTTAGTTTCCATCCCTTAAATACAGAGGTAGCAGAATAATATGGACTTCACTGTACTAAATGCACTATGCCACAACATCAACATTAGATCTTTTAACACTTTTGCTTACAAAACATCTCTCAAGGCTTTCCTTTCTGTACTTCTTTCTGGCTTCCTACTTTACTATGATAAACAACATTGGAACCTATGGTGGCCTTCACAGAACACAAAAGTGAGATCTCCCTAAAAAAATATTCCCCTCTGGAAAAATGCTAATACTCATCCTTTATATCCATATAACTTGAATTTTCAAAGTATGGTATGGAAAAACACTACATATTATGTATGTAGCTTTAGTTCCATATAATCTGACTTTTCAATGTACTATGTATTTTACTTCTGTAATACAATAATCTTAAACTTCAGATAATCAAATAAATTGCTTAAATATCAATCACTGATTCTAAACATAAATACGTATTACATATTATCATTATTACAGTGTAACCAACTTAAGGCGGATTCGATCTTACGGCACTTTTTGAGCACCGTTAACAGTGTTTTACAGTGTCGTAACTTGGTGTTCCATAAAGTTATGGTGCTGTCAGCGCCACTGACAATGCTAACAGCAAGAATAGGCATCAAGTTAATGGCGCTGTAACTTGATGCAACATCAACTTACAGCACAGTAAGCGCCGATAACGGTGAATCAACCTATGGCACAGTGGTGGACCTACTGTATTAATTATTATCATCATCACGGTACAATGTTACAAACTAATTAAGAAGACCAATGAACCCCATTTCTACACTATTACAGCACTTCCCTGAAGGTATAGAGCAATGCAGCTTAGACTGAAGGAATGCTTTGAAGAACCTTTAAAAACCTCTACAATGGGGCTTGGTAAGGCACAAAACTGACTACTATAGGGTTCTGTAGTACAAATGCATATCATATTACTATGACAAGTCTTGCATATTGCTAAAATTAGGGTTACAATATTCATGAGAAAAACAGTAGTAAAGAACTAAAGAAAGCTTTCAATCTCACAACTTAGATATAAATGTTATATCACTTACCTAGTGCTGTGCCAATTGGAGCTAAGTATATAAGCCATAATATTGAGTAGCCAAAAATTTCTTCTGTTGGCACTGCAGCAGCTATAAGGTAACTCCACGAATTTGCCACTAGAATCTGCCCGGTAAATCTTGCTGGACTGAAAGGAGGCTGTCAAAGTATAATAATTAGGTAATTAACATCAAGACAAATTACCTACAACAAACAATTGAAAACATTAATTCAGCATTTCATGATGCATGCAATTTTCTTTTTCTATTTACTTTATTATATTTTTACACCACAGATGAGTAATGAGATCATAGCCATATTCAACACTTTATCAGAAGTGAATGCCAAGTGGCATTTGCTGTGACCACAGGGGCATAAAAGCAAACACTCTGTTAACAGGCTCTGGAAACATGGACTTAGTGTCAATGGAGCAGAACTGATACACAAGAGATCATAAAATGCTGATAAGGCATAATGTGTAGAATTTCTAAATTCATAAAAGATAAAAAAATCATTTCCTTATACCCTTGCCAACTGAATAGCTAAAACTGCTGAGGAGAGGGGAACTGTGTGCCCTATGGGTTTAATTCAAGCCCTTATCTTATGAATAATTTAACTTATATATACCATCCTCTTCATCTTAATATCCACCCTACACATCATACTTGGGTGTTTTTCCATGTTGGCACTTGGCAACCATGAAAAATAAATCTTTGACAGTCCATATCACCATTCTAATGATTCTGTTTTGCTTTTGTTCTTTTTAAAACTATGTATCTTCTAAAAATGTGTTCATCCAACTGCAAAGGTAAATTTATCATTGGAAAGGTCATTAAGACTTAAACTTTATCCATTGAGCAAATTTTAATGTAGCATTAAAGTATTTCTACTTAAATTCTTAGATTTTAGATTGCATCAGTCTCACCCACCCTTGCCTCAGCCCCCTTGTCCAGCTTCTCTAAACCTATTCAGTAGAGCTCCTACAGTAATAGTGAAGTTTTTTTTTTATTATTATTATACAGAGAAGTTTAGTTAATTGAAGACAAGCAGTTACCTGAAGTGTGGGACATATTAATGCAAGACCTACTCTATTTTATATAATAAACAAAAGCACTGGTATAGTACATTAGAAATAAAACAAACTGTATTAAATGCAAATACCTTTGAACGATGAAGCATCAGCTGCGCAAGATCTGCAGCATATTTATCATCATTATTCACATCTTTCACATAGGACGGTAAACGGAAGAAGTCTCTCATCCACCCTACTCCAAAGTAACCTCCAAGAGTGCAAAACCAAGTGAAGGCCTAAAGAAAAATAAAGATAACATAACCCTTACAAGGTATAGAAACATTTCTGAACTGTACTTAAAAAGACTTCTCAGTCCGCAAAAAATACAGTGAATATTTCATGGAAAACCTTAGATTACCTGAATTCAATATTCAAAATGTTGAGATGGATAAATATATACAGTAATTACTATAGCAAATAGAAAACTAACAAATGTTCTTAAAAAATAATGAGGTATTTGAAGTATAATTAACATTTTACAATATACAGATAAGGATTTAATAAGAAAATGGTCCACTCACTTTCAATTGTGCTGTAATGGAATTATTTCTGCAATACTTTAGATTTAACAACTTCCTTCTTTAAATTACTATTCCCACTGCAAGCACTCATATTTTCTTTGTCAAGATATAAGTTGACATTAGGAAGTACAATTTAACTGATATTCCTGGGTTCAGGAGAATAATGCATACACATAATTACTAAAACCCCTCTTTGTGGTAACAACAGCAATGATAGTAAAGGCATATGTAAATGAGGAAAATGAAATATTTTATGCTATAAGTCATTTATTAGTGATAGCACATGTAGTCCTGTACTATACAGTATGCACGTGCTTCAAAATCTAGTTTTCAACCAACTTTTCAATTATTTTTAAACAAAAAGTCAGCTTTTGCAGATAAACTTTGTGAGAACATGAAACCAATTCATATGGGCTTGTTCTATAATAAAACAGGATTCAAGTTTTGACAAAATGTATTTGCAAAAAGGATTCCTCAAAAAATAAATTACCATACTCCAAAAGTATTCTGACAGTGTGTGTAGCTAAGTCAAAAGGAAAATGCATTTAGACACTTTTTTCATCATTAAATGTATATAAAAAAAACTGTCCTGCTCCCAATGAGGCCGTACACTCGGCTAGACCTTTCCTACAATGAGCATACTGGGTAGGCACAAAAATTGTTGCTAATAATAAATCACTGAAAAACAAGCCTAATTATTACAGTAAATTGAGTTACTAATAATAAAATATTGAAGAAAACATGCCGGATTATTCGTCTATTATCACAAACGTACAAAAAATTGCTTATGATAAACTGGTAGTTAGTCTGTCAGCCATTTGTAATTAGTAGATGTAAACAAAATCATAGCACCGCCTGTTGCTTATTTATGGTAAATTCTATTCTATACAAAGTCCATTCCAAAATACTCTCACAATATTGTATTCCATGCACACAATCACACATTTTTCCCTACAAAATAACTTTAAAATATCATTCAATAAATGTATGATAAAACATACTAATTTTTTTTTCTCACAAAATATCCTTGTTTTTCAAGTTTTCATCTCCAGTGGAATAAGTAGATGATCAAGAGAATGCTATAAGTAAAATGATCTCATGAACATCATCAGCAGTAATTGTAATGTTAGGGAAAAAGAGAGAGAGAGAGAGAGAGAGAGAGAGAGAGAGAGAGAGAGAGAGAGAGAGAGAGAGAGAGAGAGAGAGAGAGAGAGGTGTTCTCACAATAACCCAAACAAGTGAAGTATTTAACATACAGGCGGCCATTAAATAAGAGCATTCGTTCCTTTATTTAACTAATCTTTCAATTCCCACCAGAATCATGACATTTCCAGTGAGGCCATTAGACACACCCATTGAAGGAGGTGTTAGAATTAATATCCGCCCAAACTGGTGGTACAAATGATGTGATCTACCATAATATAAAAAGACTACTTTACATTGAGTGGCCAACAATACAAATAAAGATAAAAAGGAATAAATATAAATCTCCCTTACCAAGGTGACAGCTGCAAGAACAAGCAATAAAAAGCAAGTGTATGACATAATCATATCTATTTTATGTATGTCAGTAGTTGAGTGGCAAAGCTGTCTATGATAGACTACTTTGGTTAAAATATTTCAAAGACGAACACAATTATCAAAACACTTAAAAGGCTCCCCTATTGTTCCCATCAAGTTGGAAAATCTGAATCTGGATTTCTTTACTTATGCTTCATTTAAAACACTTATCTATAAAGATCTTGATAAAACCATCCTAAATGTTCCCACAAGGCACTAAATAATTATCATCATTTCAAATTTCATATAAAATCAGCATAACCAACATACCTGTCTATCACGTCTTAGGTAAAAATGATGCAGTCCAAGCCATCCACCAAAGAGCCATGCAAGGTATGCAATACAAAGACTTTTTTCCATTTCTCTTCTTCCTCTATAAGAAAAACACAAATTCAGATGATTAATTTACACATGAAAATCCTTCACTTTTATCTTTTAAAATCTGTACTACTTGTTAAAGTACTATACCTAACCTTCGAGTTGACCTAATTTTTTCCATCCGACATTGCTTCAAGACAATAATTCCGTTTATCTTGAGTCACAAACAATCTTCCCAATATTATATTGAAATGTAAAAGTCAATAAAATTGAACAGAAACTTTAGCTACATTATACAAGAAAGGGGCATTATCAGTAAATGAGGTGTACCATGAAACTTTGTGGAAACGTAAAACAATCAATGTAAAGGCATTTTAATATTTATGCTCAGTCTATTTCTAACATTAAACTTCCCTGTCGACACTGTCTATAACACTGAAAATATCTGTATTCTGAAAGCAACCTTAACTAACTACTGTATTAAAGATTTTCGAGAACGACTGGCAAGTCTGCCCAAATTAAGCCTGGTCATATCAGAAGTGTTACTGGACTTCATCACTTCAAGGAAACACCTAACACTTGAAATGCTTGTTAAATGATTTAGGGTACAGTGATGTATGAAGAGAATTTTCCGCTCTGGAAGTGAACCTCATTTGCTGACACTTAGGTTTCTGACTTCCACATGGAATTTCTCGGACAGTGAAACCGGACATGCAAAGTATGAGAGCATGAAAGAGGCATAGAATCAAGTTATTAACAGCAATTCCTGCGTTAACCTTGCAAACAAGCACAGGGAGATGACTTTCACAACAAAGCTGAAGTGAATACACAGCAGTAGCAATAAGCCAGGTTACTTATTAGATGAAAGGCTTTTGACACTACCCAGAGGCAATTGTGTGAAGAACCTCATCACATCATCACATCTTACATCATTGCATATACATTATTGCAGTCTAAAATTTCATGGTTATTGATTTTGGAAATTTCATTGGTGCAACATGAAAGCACTAAATGTCAAGTAACATCACAAATTTCTTAACTTATAACAGCAAACAACAGGCAGATAAAATAAAAGCAATAAAGTTTTGGTATGGCAGTTCCCATGAAGCTCTGTGTTCGCTAGCAGCCAATAGCAATTGGCATGAAGGTTTAGTTTCCTTTAAATAGCAAATACTGCCATGTTTTGTGCTCCTGCATTGGACAATATGTCTACCAAACATCCTGCTTCTAAATCCCAAGCCTCTAATGTTACCAAGTCAGAAGGGGATATCTTTGAAAGAGAAAATGGATATAATTTGGCAATATAATAAAAGGTAGGGCACAACAGGTATTGTGGCAGATACCAGTGTACCAAAAACAAATCTACAAGCAATTTGTGCAGCTAAAGACCACACTGAGGCACAGGCATTGCCAAAAGTTCATCTTTGGATATGAAAACAAACACTGAATTCCTGTCCTTAACAAGACAGAAAAGATGCTTGATGACTGGATGCATACCAATGACAATCCTGAAGCTTACCAGCACAAATGAGTTTTGCAAGGTGCAACAAATTATCTAAGAGGCTTAGTGATATGAAATTCTGAGAAATTTTCAGAGAATGGTCATACAAAGAAAAATCAATTAATCAACTATTCTAAGAAATTCCAAAAGGAAATTCTGCAATCAGTGACTGAAAAAGCTATCAACATCCAAATTCCAGTCATCAACATAGTACTGTATGTATACTGTATACACAGCCAGAAAGTATTAACAAATGGCTTTTTCTACAATTTCAACCATCAAACACATCTTCCTGTAGACGGATTATCGTAAAATTTCAACAACCAAACATCCTTCCTAAAGACTGTGATGAGTCAAACAAATAAGATTCCTATCTTTCAAACATAGCAGTGAAGTAAATGGCTAAAATTATGGGTGTCATTATCAACATTTTCTCTTTCTTCAAAAACATCGAGGTATCAAAGATATGTGACCTTAATGTAGCAGCTATTGACGCATTGTAGGTACTTATGTTAGTTGTAATAAAAAATATTCAGCATGCTTATTCTCAACTGACTTAGAAAAAAATTGATCAAATGCTTGGAAATTAACAGGATGGTTTTAGAAAATGCAGCAGCCACACAATTAGTACACATTTTTTGTTAACAACTGCACAGCAGAGTAAGGAAATTAAAAATACCCTTCTGATGGGTTTTGCTGATTAAGCAAAGTCATTCCACTGCATTCACAGGCCTTTGTTATGGAAGATTTAATACTATTCACATGAAAAATGTAAATTGAGATTACCATGTTTGAGGCCGATGAAAGTTAATGTTGATCGGCTCTTGTTGACTGAATTTGTTGTAAGTAGGGGTACTGGAAAGGAATATTTCATTGTTTCTGTTTACCCTTTTCATGATTTCATTAAAAAAGCAGTTGGAAATGGAAGAGAAGATTTAGATTGGAATTAAATAAAAACTTTACTTTGAAGTATAAAAATTATGCTTTTTTCTGCTATTTTCACAAGATCTACCAAACTATTTTAATAGAATGAATTATAAAAAAAAGGAAAAACGAGAAGTACTATACATAAAGGAAAAAAATACTAACATAACAGGGAGGAAGGATTAGCCTAATAAGGTTGAATTTCTTAAAGAATTAGATACAATGATATTCCAGGGCAGGTTCTCCTGAGCTGATATTTACTGAAAGACTAAAAAAGTAAAATCAAATACTGTAATGGATACACTGAAATTAAAGACTGAAATTGCATACAAAGTAAAATTACACATTTCTAATACAATTTGTATTGCTACAAGCTTGAATCATGCTATACAAGAACCTTCTGGTCCAAAGACCAATCTGTTCACTCAGTCAGAAACACCTTGGAGAAGCCAAGACTACAGCAGTAAGGACAATGGAATCATCTCTGGAGTGAACTTGAGCACACTCTATCAAGAAGATAGGGTTCAATGACAGTGCCGTTAGTTGCCTCCCAGAGATCAATGTGCTCACTAATGAGATTCAAGATTTCTTGAAAGATCAACTCCAAATGGGTTTGAAGAGGGTCTGAAGGAGGAGGCCCTCCAGGTCTTAACAGATCCCCAAAAGCATGTGTTAGACCCTCTCGCTAAGGATAAGCCGACTCATCAGTCTGCCCTGGTGAGCACTCCTGGAACTGTGGTCACAAAATACTGGACCTGGTGGTGTCAATTGTTGAACCACAATCCAAGTTTGATTAATGAACACAACAGGCATGCTCCAAACTATGTCAACCCTTCCTTAGGGCTTGCTACAATTAACTGAAGGCAAACTAGTACAAGTAGTGCCTCAGGATACGAAATTAATCCGTTCTGAAGTGGCCTTCGTAACCTGATTTTTTCGTATCTCTAACTACATTTTACATGCAAATTGCCTAATTCATTCCAAGGCCTATAAAAACACCACAGTAAATTTTATAATAAAGCTAAATTGACCAATAAACAATGAAATACAACAATTTGGACCATTCAATACCTAACATAACCTTTATTGTAGTACATACCTGTAAATAAAGTGTATTACTGTACATGGTACAAGAAATACTTTACCTACATGTACGTACATATGTAGTAAAATGTGGAACCTTACCTTTCGAGTGAAGCGATCTCCGAAAGTGGCGATAGAGGAGGAGGACAAATGGCAGAAAACATGAACACTTAACTTTACGAAACACATTAAACAAGGCAGAAAACATTAACACTAAACTTTACGAAACACATTAACAAATGGCAGAAAACATTAACACTTCTTGATTATCTCCATCTTCGTTCTCCATAGAAAGCATCCTCTTCTTTCTGTGAACTTCAGCAACATTCTTGGGACCCGTGTCTAATAACGTAAGTAATTAAGTTCACGCACAACACAATAAAGTAACTTACAGTACAACGAAAGTGAAATCACTAACATGAATTTACGTTAACAACCAAAATACGTATATGTGAATGAATGAATTCCAGTGTTTACGATAATGCTACCGTAAACAATGGTCAAGGAACGCCTTTACATAGAGGCATGATGCTGACCAATAGGAGAGCAGGATCTTATGGCGGTAACTAGTATCAGGAACCAATGGGAGAGCGGGAGGATGGTGGCGAGTCTACTCAGTTGGCGGCGCGCGAGTTTTAAAATTGTTCTCGGTGGTCCGGGTGAATCTCGGACTTTACCCTTTCGCAACCTGAATTATTTTCGTATACAGAGGCAAAAAAATCTTTGTCTTTGCTTTCATAACATGATATTGTAATGATACAATTAAGTTTGTTCATACTTACCTGGCAGATATATATATAGCTGTATTTTCCGAAGTCCGACAGAAATTAAAAAACTTACGACACACGTAGTGGGAGTCAGGTGGTTAGTACCCATTCCCGCCGCTGGGAGGCGGGTATCAGGAATCATTCCCATTTTCTATTCATAATTTTTTATTTCCACTGTCTCCTGAGGGGAGGTGGGTGGGTACTTAATTATATATATCTGCCAGGTAAGTATGAACAAACTTAATTGTATCATTACAATATCATTTTGTTCATGAAACTTACCTGTCAGATATATATATAGCTGAATCCCACCTTTGGTGGTGGGAGTAGACAGAATAGAAGATTTTAGGAAACATATATATGCAGATAAATGATATCTTGATTCCTTACCTGTTAGCATAGCGACTTCGTGGGTTACTGCCGCGTAAGTCTGCTTGTGCTACTAGAGTTGCCAGCGAGGTAGAGACCTATATAGCTGGTGCACTCAAGATGATCTGTCAACGGGGGCGTGACCACGATGTGACTAGACCATTGACCATACAATGAGGGCAACGAAGTAAAAAACCACCTGGCCTAGTCTACCAAAGGTATACCACTAAACTAGACTAAAGAAGGGAGATCCGCCTCGGGCGGTCAACCCTACAACCAAAAAACACACAACAATTAAAAGCTCACTAACCACTAAAGGAAAGGATGAGTGCTACCTCCTGCCCCAAAACAGTGTCTGCAGCGACGTATGGTCCAAGCGACGAGCAATGTTCGTATGTCGCTTTCACCTCCCGCAGGTAGTGTGAAGCGAACACCGAGTTGCTCCGCCAATATGTGGCACTCAAAATGTCACTGAGTGCCATATTTCTGTGAAAGGCTATCGAGGTCGAAATAGCCCTCACCTCGTGGGCATTCACTTTTAAAAGCTTCATGTCACTATCACTACATGTGGAATGAGCTTCCTTAATGGTGTCTCTCAAGAAGAAAGAAAGCGCGTTCTTGACATGGGAAGATCGGGCTTCTTAACCGAGCACCACAAAGTTGCCCGAAGGTCCTCTACAGTCCTTCGTTCTGTCTAAATAGAATTTGAGAGCCCATGACAGGGCACAGGACTCTCTCTGGCTCATTACCCACGATCTCTGTCAAACCCTTGATTTCAAATGTCTTGGGCCAAGGGTTGGACGGGTTTTCGTTCTTTGCTAAGAACATAGGGGCTTAAAGAACAAACAGCATCAGAGTTCTTAAACCCAACATGCTTGCTTATAGCCTGGATCTCACTAACTCTCTTCGCCGTCGCCAGAGCAGTTAGAAAAAAGTGTCTTCCTTGTAAGGTTTCTAAGCGAAGCTAAGTTGAGAGGTTCAAAACAAAATTACTGGACATCAAAAACTTTAGAACAATGTCTAAGTTCCAAGAAGGGACTCTTGGTTGAGGTACCTTCGAAGTCTCGAAGACTTCAGAAAGATCATGAAGGTCTCTCTTGTTGGCTAAGGTCCAGTCCTCTATGCCTAAAGACTACAGAAAGCACACTTCTGTAGCCTTTTATCGTAGGCACCGCTAAGCGAACTTCATTTCTCAAGTAGAGAAGGAAGTCTGCGATTTGGCTCACAGAGGTAGAGGTGGAGGAAATGTCTTTCTTCCTGCACCAGCTCCGGAAAACAGCCCACTTGGATTGGTATACGGCCATAGAAGAAGGCCTTCTTGCCGTTGCGATTGCTTTCGCCACAGGTCTTGAAAAAACCCCTCGCTCTGGCCAACTTCTGGATAGTCTGAACGCAGTCAGACTCAGAGCGGGGAGGTTTTTGTGATACCTCTCGAAGTGGGGCTGTTTGAGTAGATCTATCCTTGGAGGCAGAGTCCTCGGAAAGTCTACTAGAAAGACATGACCTCTGTGAACCAGTCGGTCGCTGGCCAGAAGGGGGCGATGAGAGTCATCCTCGTTCCCTCTGATGCCGCGAATTTCCTTATTACTTCCCTAGACCTTGAACGGGGGAAAGGGGGGCATATACCTCTAGTCCCGTCCAGTCCCAAAGAAGGGCGTCCTACTGCTACTGCTCCTGGGTCTAGAACTGGTGAGCAGTACAGCGGGAGTCTCGTTGTTCTGGAAAGTTGCGAAGATGTCTACGAGAGGACATCCCATAACTTCCACAACCTCTGGCATACTTCCTGATGAAGGGTCCACTCCGTCGGCAGAAGTTGACCTTGTCGACTGAGCAGATCTGCACGGACGTTTTCTACCCCTGATATGAATCTCGTCAGGATAGAGACGTCGTGTGCCTTCGCCCATAACAGGATCTCCTTTGCAAGGAAGAACAGGGATCGAGAGTGGGTTTCTTCCCTGTTTCTTGAGGTATGCCAGGGCTGTGGTGTTGTCCGAGTTGATCTGCACCACATTGCCGGAGACTTCGTTCTGAAAGAACTGGAGCGCCAGATGAACTGCTGCCAGCTCCTTGAGGTTTATGTGCCAGGACACCTGTTCCCTCTCCAGGTGCCTGACACTTCCTCCCCCCCCAGTGTTGCTCCCACCCCGTGGAGGACGCGTCGGAAAACAACACTAGGTCGGGGTTCTGAAGCTTGAGGGAAAGACCCTCTGCGAGCTTCAAAGGGGTCGGTCCACCATCTTAGATGTTCCTTTACCTCTTCTGATAACACCAGAATCGAATCCAAAGTGTTTTGGTGCTTCCAATTGTCGGCAAGGAAGAATTGAAGAGGTCTGAGGTGCAACCTCCCTAGGGAAACAAACTTCTCCAGTGAGGAAATGGTCCCCAGCAGACTCATCCATTCCCTCACCGAGCATGATTCCTTCCCCAGAAAGGAAAGGTTGACACTTTGCTTAGGCAATCTAGTTGTCGCCCCTGGGACAGAAAAGCCCGAAAAGCCCACTGAGTCCATCTGAATCCCCAGATAGACTAAAGACTGAGAAGGGGTCAGATGTGACTTTTCGAGGTTCACCAGAAGCCCCAGGGACTTCGTTAACGACAAAAGTCGTGTGAAGGTCCTCCGACACCGGTCTTTCGAGGAGGCTCGTACGAGGCCAGTCGTCCAGGTAGAGAGAGATCCTGACATTGGAAAGATGAAGCCACCTCGCAATGTTCTTCATCAGTAGGGTGAATACCATGGGAGCAGTGCTGAGTCCGAAGCAGAGAGCCCTGAATTGAAACACTTTTCCTTTCAGGACAAACCGCAGGTATTTCCTGGACTGGGGGTGGATGGGGATGTGGAAATACGCGTCCTGGAGATCTAGTGAAGCCATCCAATCCCCCACGGTCTTAAGGCTCCCATCACTGACTGAGGTGTCTCCATCTTGAACCTCTGCTTGATGACAAAGAGGTTCAGGTTGCTGACATCGAGTACCGGTCGCCATTCCCCGACTGCTTTGGCACCAGGAACAGTCTGTTGTAAAATCCGGGGGAATTCAAGTCGGAGACCTGTTCTACGGCGTGTTTCCCGATCATCTGATCTAACAGATCGTAAAGCACTTGTTGCTTTTCTCCCCGATAGGAAGGAGACATGTCCCTGGGTGTCGTAGACAGCGGGGGTGGTTCCAGGAACGGGATCCGGTAACCCTTCTTTAAGATGTCCAAGGACCATTCGTCCGCACCTCTCTCTTCCCAGGCTTGCGCAAAAAGCTGAAGCTGGCTCCAACCGGTGACTGAAGGACTTCTGCTTCACTTCTTGTTCTTGGCAAGCGCAGTGGCTCTGCCTCTGGA
Organism: Macrobrachium nipponense; assembly: GCF_015104395.2. Classification (NCBI taxonomy): domain Eukaryota; kingdom Metazoa; phylum Arthropoda; class Malacostraca; order Decapoda; family Palaemonidae; genus Macrobrachium; species Macrobrachium nipponense. The sequence continues at coordinate 28,546,673 of NC_061102.1, read as the reverse complement.
AGTGCCTCTTCCTCGAGGGGCTGGTCTCGAGGAAGAACTACCTCGAAAGGGCTTCGATTTCTTGAGAATCGAAACTCCCGAGGACGAAGGAACGCAGGTCTCCTTGAAGATTGTGCGAGGAGATCTTGCGTGGCCTTCTCCTGTAGGCTGGTAGCAATGTCTTTTACCATAGCCTGGGGAAGAGATGATCCGAAAAAGGAGCGAAGAGCAAATCTGCTTTTTGTGACGGAGAGACAGATTTAGCTGTAAAATTGCAAAAACAGGGATCTCTTCTTCAAGAGCCCTGTGCAAAAGTGAGCTGTAAGCTCCTCCGAACCATCTCTGACGGCCTTGTCCATACACGAATTACGCTGGACAGCTCCCCCAGACTAATCGAGTCGGAAAACTCCTAGACTTGGCATCCAGAACTCCCAAACACAATCTAGAAAGTTGAAGACCTCTAACATCCGAAAGAGGCCTTTAAGGTGGTAGTCCATTTCCGTAGTAGACCAGGAAACTTTCGAAGAGGACAGGTGAGACCTCCTCGAGGCATCCACAATGCTAGCGAAGTCTCCTTGAGCTGACGAGGGAAGTCTAATACCTACGTCTTCTCCCGTTTCATACCAAATGCCAGCCTTCCCACTAAGTCTCGAAGGTGGCAGGGCAAAAGAAGTCTTTCCCTGAGACTTCCTTTTCTCCATCCAGTCATGGACCTTACGAAGGGCCCTCTTAGTTGACAGTGACTTCTTCATTCTGACGAATGCCGAGACCTTGTTAATTTTGGAAGAAGAAAGTTGTGAAGGAGGAGAGCGAGGAGCTTCCGGGTGAAACGTCTCTCCAAACTCTGATTGAAGAAGGCGGGTCAAAACCTGGTAGTTCGGAAGAGACTGCGCCAAAGGTTTCTCATCATCCACTTCAACCGAAGCGTCGCTAACCTCTGCTTCCGACACAGGTGAAGTTGGAGGCAATAAGGCTGGACCAAGACTATCTGGTCTAAGTTTCCAAGAGGCGCGTTGCTGTGAAGTGGAAGGCAAAGCTGACTCATAATAGAAACTCCGGTCGTATCTCTAAGACCCGAAGTAACTTGCAAAGTCTCATCACAAACAGGTGGGAGGCGACGAAAATCCACATCTTCGTCCACCCGAGCGTCCGCTGGCGCACACCTGGCGTCCACTGGCGCACACCTGGCGTCCACTGGCGCATACCTGGCGTCCACTGGCGCACGCCTGGCTGCAACTAGCGCGGGATTGGCGTCCACTCGCGCGCTGCTGGCGTCCGCTGGCGCACGCTTGGCGTCCACTGGCGTGCGAATGACATTTACTAAAGCGCGCTTAACATCTCGTGCGCGCTCTGCTTCCGCTGGTGCACTCTTAGATGCCACTGGCGTTCGCTTGGCTTCCGACCGAGCGTCAGAACGTGAACTTGCACTGAAGCGTTCACGCAAGTATCGAGCTCTCGCACCGCAAGCTTACGAGCGGGTAATACCGCTTCATGCACAGAGCGAGCAAAATCCTCTTCACGTCCTCCAGAGGGCCGCTGGGGAGTCGCACGAACTCTAGCAGGCGAAGAAAGTGGAGAGATAGACGAGCGAGGAGATGGAGAGGGAGACCTTCTAGATCTCTTCACAGGCAGACGGTCATCCTTTCTCTGGGACGTGGTGCGTCCCTTTCTAGCAAGAGCATCAGCAAGCTGTTGCTGCAAAGAGCGCAGGGATCTTCTCAGTAGGAGAGGATTCCTTGTCAGGTGACGGGCTGATCCTGTGAGAAGACGAGGGGCGAGGGGACGCCTTCTTTCTTCTCCCAGAAACTGCCGTAGCACGCGCTCGAGAGCGACTGGGGCGCTCAACAAAGTCATCATCCGATGACTCCCTACGCTTCTTCTGTGGCGGGAAGGCTGCGAACACACTCTCAGGCGATGATCGCCTCTCGAGAGCCAAAAACTGGACGTGAAGCGTCACGGTCACCAACGCTCCTTTTCAGCGGCGTGAAATAGAATGAGAGCTCCACCCCTTGTGCGGGGAGGAAGCCTCTGAAGAAGAGAAACTCTTTCAGGAGGCGTGCACGCGCATGCTCCTGGCAGTCTGTGTAACGTCAAACAGATACTGCCGAAGGCACGTCAGATCGGTGGGCGTTTCCCCGTAACCCTCCTGCGGCTTTCGACATGCCCTCTCCCTGAAACCTGGGAGTCCGGCAGCGGTCTAGGCCTAGAGGCGAAATGGGGGGCGATCTGACGCACCCTCCACCAACGAAGGAGCACTGTCACTGCACTTTGCACCTTCACTTTTGCCTTCTAAGGCGAGCACTTTAGATTCTAAATTACGAATGACTCGACTAAGATAAGTGTAAGGGTATTACCCTCCACAGACACTGTTTCAGGGCCCGAACGGCAACACTACAGGGTTAGGAGTAGTGATTAAAGGAGGGTTAGTAGGAGAAACATGAACTTCCTGACGTTTACCTGAAACGCTCCTGGAGGAAGACCTCCTTAACCTATCGTTCAAGCTTACGCAGATAGGACTCATACGCTCTCCATCCAGAATCAGAAAGACACTCACATTCCTTGCAGCGACTTTCATACATACAATCATGCTCTCTGCAACTCTTACACAAAGTATGAGGGTCTACTGATGCTTTCAGTAGCCTACCTCGACAATCACTCTTGGTACAAAACCTGGCGCTAGCCGAACTAGAACCAGACATCTTATTTAAAGAGAAATCAAGCCAAAATCAATCAAATCCACAATTAACGTGTGCCTAGCCACCGATCCAAAAGTCAAGATACCAAAAAATCAAAAAGGGGTACTTATAGTAGCCAAGTTTCCTAAAATTCAAGACGGAGGTGCTGAAAATGTGTTTACAACACCGGCGACAGAAAAATTATGAATAGAAAATGGGAATGATTCCTGATACCCGTCCTCAGCAGGCGGGAATGGGTACTAACCACCTGACTCCCACTACGTGTGTCGTAAGTTTTTTAATTTCTGTCGGACTTTGGAAAATACAGCTATATATATATCTGACAGGTAAGTTTCATGAACAAATTGGATTTTTCGTAAGTAGGAACTTTCGTATGTCGAGGTTCCACTGTATATATATGGAAAAAGTGAGTACTCAAGCTCATTATCATGCATGAGTACACTGGGAGATCAGGATGAACTAGGAACATCCAGAGAGCTGACATGATCACATGCGTGTTATGTTACAGTATCGTATGCAGTGATCCCTCTCGCATGAACCCCAGATCTTGCAAGCACACAATCTGGAGATCATGCACGAGTTGTGCAAGTTGATAACACTGACTCTCCTATACATAACTTGTTGAAATATGAATGGAGAAACAATCTGAGACAGTTTTCTGCAGGTTGTGAACTATGTGGTTGTGCCATGGGCTAATCTGGAGAGAGCTTGACACACAAACACCTGTGCTAATCTACATTACTAATCCACATTGTGTGCTGAGCACCTATCCTCATGCACAGACTAAGTCCATATTGTGCGCTGAGAACCTATCCTCGTGCACAGACTAAGTCCAGAAGAGAATAAATGGAATTGGCTGGGACATGAAACGATAGTCAGGGAGGAAAGGGCGAACAGTTCTTGGCCCTCCTCCAATTCTTGCTAAAGCTTCTTTTCTTCTCGTTGAACAAACCAGGACTGCAGGATCTACTAGCGCAGACTAAACAAAAATGGTTGGCATCCTCCAACGCACAGGACAAGAGCCCACGCATCCACTAAGGCTGTTAATTTAGGAAATGTTAGTTTAGCATGTAACCCTTTATATTTTTCTTTGATTTATAGTGCTCTGGGTTGGGTTAAGTTGAAGGAGGAATTTTACTATTCCCAATCCTAAAAAACCTAAGTTTCGCATCAAGAATGCACAGAATCTTTAGAAGTAGAAAGAGATATCGGAAAAAGATACTTTAATTCCTAACCAAATACATAAACCAGATATTTTGCTTATGGATTAACTTTATGGATTTCTAACCATTATTATTGGCACAAAATGACATATTTAAAATAAAATAAACAAAAGACCAGAACAACATTACCTATACCATAAAAACCAAATTCTAACCCTCAACCATAAAATAAAACTGGTGGGTATTCTAGTACAAAGTACCCCCAGACTCCCAATAACTAAAAACCTTGATCCAAAGCAAAAAAGGATGGAAGGGATGCTTCCTAAGCTCCCTTCCCCTACACCAGGTCAACAACTGATAAGGGGCTCAACATACTGCATTCACTATACACTATCTCTATCTCTTTTAAATCGTGTAATGCAAAAACTGACTTGCATCTCCAAAAAGTCGCCTGAAGGATATCCGCCAGGGAGATATTAAGGATGTGGAAATCGCTTTGATTTCATGTGCCTTTACTTTGAGGATAGGCAGACATTCTTCACCTACTACTTGAGAATGTGATTCTCTACGTAATCACCTCCCTTAAGAAGAATGACAGGGCATTTTTTGATAGAGGACGTAAGGGGTCCTTTACTGACATCCCTAAGTTACTGGAAGGTCCTCTAGACATTTCCGTCCTCCTCAGGTAGAACTTCAGAGCTCTCACTGGACCCCTAATAACTCTGACAGACTCTTAATCATAAAAGAGCGAGGCCAGGGTCCATTGGGATTCTTGTTTTTGGTGAGAAAATTAAGAGAGTGAACAAATCCTGTCTCCTCCAGAGAACCTGATTTTCCTATCCATAGCTTGTAGTTCACTCACTCTTTCTGCTGTAGCTAATGCTACTAGAAAGAGGGTCTTCTTTGCCACATTTCTGAAGGTGGTTTCCTCCATTGGTTCAAAAGGAGCCTGAAAGCCATTTTAATGCTACATCTTGCTTCCAAGTCACTGATTCTGTTCCTCTTTTACTCATATAAAAAGATTTAACCAAATCTGCAATATCTTGGTTTGCAGACAAATCTATTCCTGTGTCCAAAAACAGAGTTGAGCATAGCTCTAAAGCCCTTTATCATTGATGCAGATACGCCCCTGGATTCTCTGAGAGAAAGAAGAAAGGCTGCAATTTCTGCTACAGTTGTCTTAGAAAATGAGATTCCCTTCTGTTTGTACCATGTGCGGAAGATTGCCCACTTATTCTGATGATAGACAGCTACAGAGGATTCATGCCCACATTCTATAACTGCCCTGAGTAATCTCTTGAGAGTTTGAATCCTGTCAGAGTATATAAGAAGGTTTCTTTAAATATCCTAAAATATCCAACTTCTGCTGGATAGGATCACTAGTCTGCACTGTTCCCGAAAATACATGCTGCGCCATCAAATTTGCTATATTTCCTTCTTCTGGTGCTGAACTCGCTGAAGAAGCAAAAGAGCCGTCTAGATCCTTGCTACTACCCTGTATTAGTCTGACATTTGGGGGCAGGCTGTTCCGCTGCTACTGCATGTTCGGCGGTCAATGGACTCTCCAATGGATGTTCAACCACTTCTAGGTGACTGGAAGAAGCTGGGCGCTTTTGGCACCGCCTGGCTCTCAGGCGCTACTTGGCGCGCGGGAGTCAACTGGCGCACTTCTGGGACAGCTGCACTACTAGGTGCCCATGAGCGCTTACGTCTATGAACAGGGGGAGAGCACGCAGGTGAGAATCTCTCTGGACTATTTAAAAAACTACACGAAGGTATAGCTTCTTAAGCATTCTTCCACGGGATTGCTGGCGCTGCAGAAACGTCAGTTGCAGACCTTTCCAATGGTCTAGTAGAATCACTATAGCCCCAATGGTGCCTCATTTTGGGCTGGAAGCCTTGGAACTAGAGGAAAGACAGTGCACTTCTGCAAAGATGCTTTTCCAATGACTGCCTGCTGTCATCACCTGGGATTTGGCAACAGGTGACACTGAGGGGGCGACTGCCCGTGGGCAGACCCTACTGACCTCCCTTGGGCTTCTGGTATGGCTTGCACTTCACTTTTGTGCTCCATTAGCACTTTCACTGATTGACCTAACTGAGACAATATTAAACAATAACTCAAACTAACTGTCAAATTTCATCTCCAAAGTGGCAACGGTGTTGGGGTTAAGAACCTGGGAGCTGGGACCAGGATTAGGAGAAATAGTAGAAGGGCTGGGAATGGGTAAAATTGTGGAAACAGAGACACTCAGAACTTCAACTGACCTATCTGATTCCTGAATAGCAGTCAATCTGCCTTGCTTAATACTAGCCTCCCTCTGTCTATCCCTTGCTAATCTAGATAGATGAGAAATTAAAATAAATTCCACTGCTTGTCCCATCCTTTACATTCCATTCAAGTCTTTTCTACAGAACAATTTTGCCTCCTATAGTTATCACAAATTGTATGAGCTTCATATTTAGCAGATGTTAAATCTAGTCCTGCAACCTTTGCGGCAATAAAGAATGCTAGATATGCTAGTGTAGGACATCATTGGTTAAAGTAATTGTCAAAATAAGTAATCTGTGTTAAATTTGTCAATTCTGATTAAACTTCTAAGGATTATTACAATCCCTATCTAAGTAAGTGCCGAATGGCTACCAAAATGAGTACTTCACTGATTTTCCAGGAAAACAGCAAAGAATTCAAATTTCGAATCAGCTGCTGACTCACAATCTTGTCGTAAGCCAGCAAAAACAAATTGAAATACCTGGCTCAGTTGTTCCTCTTCTTCCCAAACAAAAGAATTGCTACCGTGAATGTAGAATTTCAGCTGCTGATACTAGAAACTATTAACTATGTAATTAATTGGTAAGTTACATATGTGAAAAAAGCTGCAACAAAAGTAGGAACTAACTGGAATGAAATTACTTGGTAAGTTACTTATACTATGCAACCAGAAAAGTACTGAATCCCAAATTCAGCTGGTGCTCACAACCTATGTTGTAAGCCCACATAAACATATAAAAACTCTTTATGTACTCAGTTGCTCCTCTTCCTCCCTGAAAGTGGGTGGGGCTAGTTACCTACACAACAACAAGAGCACTGTTGATACTAGAAACTGATGGCTAAGTAATTACTTGGTAAGTTACTTGTATAAAACCACTCATTTTCATTGTCTCCTACCCCCATAAACAACAACTATAGGGGACCCTAGTGGGAAACTGGGGGTATTGGATAGGGAAAAACCCAAAACCAGAGTACTGTACCAGCATGGTAAGGACTGCATAAATAAAAGTATAATCAGCTGAGAAAATATATAAATCATGCATATCAATCACCAAATAATTTAGGGGGCATGAAAATATATCATGAGCAGTTGAAGAGATGTACCATCACATAACATGGGGCTCAGGGTCCTTAACTAGGTGGGAGTCTCATTCATCATTAAGTCCCTTACCTAAACTGACCTACAGAACCATAAGTCATTAGAGTAAAGTATTTAGTATATCATTGCATTGCATAACACACTGAACTTATTTACCTGGGGGAAAAAGCCCCACCTAACTTGACTTAGAAGACAACAAATAAAATGAAATATGGAAATTCATCTCAGCCTATCCTTCCACACCAGGTCCTAACCAGCCAGGGAGGCATCCAACTCTTACCTTAAGGTATGGAGATAGCACACACTCTACATATAAAGGTAAGAAGACACAGCTATAAGGTACAATTTCCTCTTGTCCCATTCCAAATCTAGGTAACTGGCTCTCTAAGCCAAGTTTAGTTTGTAGAGAGACATTTTATTAGTGGAAGGGATTGACTTAGATACTTCTAGACAGATAAAAGCTGTTTTACATCCATAAAATGAATCACGTACTTGAGATCTTCAAGGCTTCTAAATGACAGCCCTTGTTTCAATGAAGAAACATCCTAAAACTGGTAGATAATTGTTACATAACCAAATTAAAAAGGCTTCCACAAGGGCTCATTAATACTGCATAAACTACCAGCACCTGCCATCTTCCATGTCCATGAACCATAAAATGATATTGTTAAACTACAATAAAGTTTTGTACATACTTACCTGGCAGATATATACTTAGCTATAGTCTCCGACGTTCCCGACAGAATTTCAAATCTCGCGGCACACGCGACAGGTAGGTCAGGTGGTCTACCTTACCCGCCGCTGGGTGGCGGATGTACGAACCACTCCCGTAAGCTTGTCAGATTTTTCTCTTCCACCTGTCTCCTGAGGGGAGGCTGGGTGGGCCATTAATCGTATATATCTGCCAGGTAAGTATGTACAAAACTTTATTGTAGTTTAACAATATCATTTTTGTACATGAACTTCCCTGACAGATATATACTTAGCTGATTGGCACCCTTGGTGGAGGGTAAGAGACAGCTCAATAATACAGGTAAGACGGGAAACAACTAATGTTGTAGGATATAAAAACCTTGGTTTCTCACCTTTTCAGGATGAAGACTTCATAGATACTATCTCTGAGTCTGCATTGCCTTGAGAGCTACAGCTAGGACGTGACCTGATGCTGAAAGACTCTCGGATTCTACCACTGCGGATATGTGATCCCACCCCTATTGTGGTAGAATCCAAGTCGGATGCTGTCGAGGGACCTTGTCCGCTTACCTAACAAGATCCTTACCACTACCTCTGCAAGGATGCCAAAACCCACCAGACCACCTAACAAATACAAAGGGTTAATATTACGACAACAAGAGGTGCCTCCTGCAACCTCTTTCAGACAACCAAAAAACAACAATATAAAATATAGGGTAACATATAAAGAATTTACACAGGATAAGTTTCAGCTCCCTGCCCCAGCACCGAATCCGCCGATACGAAAGGACCCAAGGCGAAGCATTTATCATATGTGATTTTTACATCACATAGGTAGTGGTTTGCGAAAACCGATTGGCATCTCCAAAAAGTCGCCTCCATCAAGTTCCGCACAGACATATTTTTTCTGAATGCAAGCGAAGTTGCGATGCTCTCACCTCGTGAGCTTTCACTTTCAGTATTTTGTTTAAAAAAATGTTTTCTTCCTTACAAGCAACATGTGCCTCTTTGTAATAAGGCTTCTCAGAAAAAAGGAAAGAGCATTCTTCGACATGGGCCGAGTGGGGTCCTTTACAGAGCACCAAAGCACATCTTGATTCGCCTTAAGTGTTCCTTCCTCTTAAGGGAAAATACTCATAAATTCTCATAGGGCAAAGAGTTCTTAGGCTCTTCCCTACTAGAAAAAGATAAACTACGAACTTCAAAGCTCCTGGGCCAAGGCCGTGATGGGTTTTTCATTCTTTGCAAGGAAATTTGGAAGAAACGAACACACCATAGAATCTTCCTTAAACCCTACATTGCCCTCAATAGCTTGGAGCTCACTCACTCTCTTAGCTGTAGCAAGGTCCAAAAGGAAGATAGCCTTCTTCGTCAGATCCTTGAAAGAGGCTAAGCTAGGAGGTTCGAATCTAGACGATCCAAGGAATGTAGAACTACGTCTAGATTCAGTTTGGTACCACATGAGGACGCTTAATGGTTTCAAATGATCCTAATAAGATCATGCAAGTCCTTATCATCGGATATCTTTAAGCCTCTATGCGAAATACCGCCGCCAACATACTGCGGTATCCCGTTAATAGTTGACACAACCAGATGACATTCTTCCTTTGAGGAAAATAAGGAAATCCGCAATTTGGGTCACAGAGGTACTGGAAGAGGAAATGTTCTTCCTCTTGCACCAACGTCTGAAGGACATCCCACTTTGACTGGTATACACGCAAGGTGGAAGGTCTCCTCGCTCTTGCGATTGCTTTAGCAGCTGTTGCTGAAAAGCCTTTCTCTCTGACCAAACTTTGGACAGTCTGAAGCCAGTCAGACTGAGAGCGAGGAGATTTTTGTGGTACCTGTCGAAGTGGGGTTGTCTGAGTAGATCGCTCCTTAGCGGGAGCGATCTTGGAAGGTCCACCAACCATTCCAGTACCTCTGTGAACCATTCTTGGGCCGGCCAAAAGGGAGCGATTAAGGTCATTCTCGTTGAATCGGACTCTACGAACTTCTTGATGGTTAGCCCCAGGATCTTGAAGGGGGGAAAAGCATAGACGTTGAGTCCGCTCCAGTCTAGAAGAAGAGCATCTATTGCTAGTGCCTCTGGATCCGATATCGGAGAGCAGTAAGGATCCAGCCTCTTGTTCTTTGACGTGGCAAAGAGGTCTATGTGTGGCCTGCCCATAACTTCCACAGGCTCTGGCATACATCCAGATGAAGGGCCCACTCTGTGGGAAGGACCTGATCTTTCCTGCTGAGGAGATCTGCTCTTACTTCCTTTCTCCCTGCACGAACTGGTGAGAAGCTTGATTCCTCTTTCTTCTGCCCACAGAAGAAGGTCTCTTGCTGTCTCGTACAGGGAGAAGGAATGCGTCCCCCCCTGTTTCCTGATATATGCCAGAGCTGTAGTGTTGTCCGCGTTGACCTGCACTACCGATCTTCTGACTTTGGGCTCGAAAGCCTTCAGAGCCAACCACACAGCCATCAACTCCTTTCTGTTGATGTGCCAGGCTTACTGGTCCCCCACCCAGGTACCTGACACTTCGCTGGTTCCCAGAGTTGCACCCCACCCCGTGTCCGACGCGTCGGAGAACAACACCAGGTTGGGGGTCTGTGATTGAAGAGACAGTCCCTTCGCAAAGAGGTTTTGGGATCTGTCCACCATAAGAGATGTTTCTTGATGTCCTGGATAACGACAGGGAGAACACGTTCCAAATCCCTGAGAACGACGACTCCAATTCCGATGAAGAAGAATTGGGCGGTCTCAGGTGCAACCTTCCTAGGGAAACGAATTGCTCCAGCGAGGAGAGCGTCCCCAGCAGACTCATCCACTCCCTCACTGTGCATACTTCTTTCCCTAAGAAGGTTGTTACCTTCGAATCCTCGGGCTATCCTTTCCTGCGAGGGAAAAAGCCCTAAAAGAACTCAGAGAGTTCATCTGTATCCCGAGATACACACACTCTTGCTCGGGGAATTAGTGACGACTTCTTGAAATTGACGAGAAAGTCCCAAAGCCTTCGTCAATTCTAAAGTTACTTGTAAGTCCTTCAAACAACGATCTTCGAATTGGCCCTTATTAGCCAATCGTCGAGGTACATGGATATCCTCACCCCTTTCAAATGAAGCCATTGAGCCACATTCCTCAAAATCCCGTGAACACTTGAGGGGCCGTCGAGAGGCCGAAAAACACAGAGCCTGAACTGAAAAATTTTCCCCCCATCATGAATCTGAGAAACTTCCTCGAGGAAGGATGGATCGGTACGTGGAAGTAAGTGTCCTGTAAATCCAAGGAAACCATCCAGTCCCCCTGGACGAAAGTGCTGCCAGCACTGATGAAGGCGTTTCCATCGTGAACTTCTTCTTTTCTACGAAGAAGTCAGGGCGCTTACATCCAACACCGGTCTCCATCCCCTGAGGACTTCGGAACTAGGAAAAGGCGGTTGTAGAAGCCCGATGAATGATGGTCTGTCACTAGTTCGATAGACCCCCTTCTCCAGCACTGATCTACTGCTAGATGGAGAGCTTGATTCATGATGGGGTCTCTGTACCTGGCCGTCAGTTCCCTTGGGATGGTCGTCAAGGGAGGTCTTTCGACGAAAGGGATGAGGTAACCTCTCCTCAAAATAGAAAGGGTCCAAGGATCCGCCCCTTTTTGGGCCCAGACTTCTGCAAACTCTAAGAGTCTGGCGCCCACCGTTGTTTGAAGGCTTCTTGCAAGTTATTTGGGGGCTTTAACAGACTTGGCGAAAGTCTTACCCTTCTTCGAAGGTCTACGACCTCTAAACGTAGAGGTTCTTGATGAAGACGCCCTCGAAAGGGTTCTCGAACACTTGCTTTTTCCTTCTTAGCCTTGGTAGGGAAGGAAGGGCGAGGTTTTCTTGCCGACTGTGCCAAAAGGTCCTGGGTGGCTTTGGCCGACAGTGATCTTGAAATGTCCTGCACTCGATGTTTAGGGAACAACTGAGCAGACAGAGGAGCAAAACAGCAAAGAAGACCTCTGGGTTCATGGGAGACAGACTTCGTTAAGAAGGAACAATAAACCGACCTCTTCTTCACGATCCCGGCCCCATACAGGGAGGCGATTTCACTCGCTCCGTCTCTTACCGACTTGTCCATACAAGACAAAACACACATAAGATCTTCTGGCGAATTGACTCTGGCACTTCAATTTTTCTTGGCTAGGACTCCCAACGACCAATCAAGGAAGTTAAATACTTCTAGCACTCTAAACATGCTTTGAGCATGTGATCCAATTCATTCATTGCCCAAGTCGTCTTAGCAGAGTTAAGGGCAGTTCTCCTTGTCGAATCTACCAGCGCCGAAAAAATCCGAATCAGCCGAAGACGGTAGACCCAATCCTAAGGACTCTCCTGTTTCATACCAGAAACCCACCAGCCGCGTTCCTGATAACTTCGAAAGGAGGAAAAGCGAACACTCGTTTTCCCCGCTTCTTCTTTGGAAGCCATCCAGGAACCAAAAACTCCTCAGTGCCTTCTTCATAGAAAGAGTTGGCTTCATCCTCACACAAGAAGAACTCTTCGCTGTCTTCGCCGTTGAAAAAGTGAGTGAGGAGAAGGAGGAGCCGTAGGAGAAAGGGAATCCCCAAAAACTTGCAAAAGTAGCTCTGTAAGCTTCGTGTAAGAAGACACAGCAGCAGAAGTGTTCGGTTCCTCATCCGAACCTTCTAGGACGTCTTGTCGAGGCGAGCGAGGAAGATCCTTAGGTGACGAAGGGATCCTAGTAGGAGTTGACGAGAGTTGGAGAACGCCCTCTCTTAGAAGAGTTCACATCCACTGGAGAATGAAGAGAAGATCTGGGATGCCTACGATGAGACTCCCTCTTCGAGGTAGACTGAATCTCAGCCGAAGGAGAGGTAGGGCTCCTACTCCGAGAATCCTCGGAAATATCCACAGGGCGCTTACGAGGAGGCGAGCGCCTACTATACTCTTTGCGCCTATCCCGAGGCGAGCGGCTGCCAGGAGAAGCGCCTATCGAGAGCAGAGCGCTTGCGCGGCTCTCCATACCTGTCCAGTTGCGTACGATCAACGGAAGTTCGACTGGAAGGCGAAATGCGCCTACTAGGAGAAGGCTGCTTGCGACTCTTGACGTCTAACAAGAGGGTAACATTCAGGAGAAGGGCGCTTCAAAGCTAACGAGCGCCTACTTGGAGAAGGGCGCTTCCGAGATTCCTGTTGTCTACCAAGAGACAAACGGTCAGGAGAAGTGCACCTAGAAGCGGGAGAGCGCCTACACGGAGAAGGGCGCTTTGAAAAGACTCTTGTTGTCTGCCCCGAGGAGAATAATCAGGAGTATGACGCCTTAAAAGAGACGAGCGCCTACTAGGAGATCGATGTGCAGTAGGCTCTTGGCGCCTACCTTGCGGGGAGCGGCTAACAGCAGGCCGTCTATCATGCACACGACTCCTACCAGACTCTTGATGCCTGTCAGGAGAGAAGTCACGATCCGACACTCGAGGAGAGTGACATCTGGACGAAGAACGCCTACTTGCATAAGGACGCCTTCTAGAATCTTGAGGCTGCTGAGGAGAAGTCTCACGCGAGGGAGTTGAAGAAATAGCGTGATGAGCAGGTGCAGTGCGCTTACCAGAAGCGGGAATCCAATCTGGAGAAAAAAACTTCTTTCTCCATAGAGCGTCTACCGATGTTTGGCGCCTTGAAGTCGAAAGAGAGCCAGGCGAGCGAGGAGGGCGCTCACGCGAGCCCCTACCTTCATACGAAAACCTCCATATGAAGGAGAACGCCTAAAACGAGGAGAACGATCCTCTGAAGAGCGGCGCCTAGATCTCTTGATCGGAAGAGAAACGTCCTTCTTCCTACGTGATCTAACTGCTAGAGAGTCTGCTAGCGCCGTGATCTGAGCTTGAAGTCCCGCGAGTACTCTCGTAGGCGAATCTTGTTGTTCTTCCTCGGAAGCAGGCGCGGAGCGCGGAGCGCGAGAAGAAGAACGCTCACAGGATTTCTTGGGTTTCTTCGCCTCCACCGACGATTCTTGGGCCGGGAAAACCTCCCGGACTAGAAGCCAAAGGACTGCAGGAGCCTTCCAAGCCCTCTTCAACGGGCGCGACGCATCCCGGGGAGTTCCAACCTCTCTTCGGAGAGGGAGACGACGAAGAGGAGAAGCATTGGCGTAGTAGCTCCTTCTTGTAGCGATCCGAGGCAGCCTGGGAGCGTACTTCAGGATCTGCCGAGGGGACGCCTGACCGGTGGGGGTTCTCCCTAGCCCTCTTGCGGCTTTCGACTTTCCTATTCCACTGGAACTGGGAGTCTGGAAGAGGTCTAGGCCTAGAGGCACTAAGGAGCCGGTCAGACGCACCCTCCACAACACTGGGGACACTGCACTGATCACTAACACTCTCCTTACCTTCCAACTGACGAATCTTCTGATCCATAGAACGAATCGTGGCTCTCAGAGCTGCCGCCTCCGAAGGCGAATCTTCGGCTTCGGTGCGGGGAGCAGGGGCTGCAACTTGGGAAGAAGGTTCTAATTCTACGTTAGCATTAGGATCCACATTCAACTCCCTCATTCTAGATCTACTAGAACTTCTAGAGGAAGCCTTACGCACTCTATCACGTTCCAACTTCCTAACATAAGAAGAGAGAGCCTTATATTCTTCTTCATTCATCCCTTACATTCACTACAAGGGTTAGCAAAAGAACATTCATTCCCCTGCATTTCATGCAAACCGTGTGTCTACCGAAGCTTTCGGCAACCTCACCTTACATCCTTCATTCACGCAAACCCTAAACAAAACCGAAGTTTTAACTACCGAATCTAGGTCAGACATCGTTAAAGAAAATCAAACTCAAAATCAAACCGGTCCACAATCAGCGTATGCCAAGCCAAACAAAGCGAATACGTCACCAAAAGAAGTCCAAATTAACTCCAGGCAAGCGAGAATCGAAAAACTATCGAGGAACCGACAACAGTTGTTATCGTTCCGCGACAGAGAAAAATCTGACAAGCTTACGGGAGTGGTTCGTACATCCGCCACCCAGCGGCGGGTAAGGTAGACCACCTGACCTACCTGTCGCGTGTGCCGCGAGATTTGAAATTCTGTCGGGAACGTCGGAGACTATAGCTAAGTATATATCTGTCAGGGAAGTTCATGTACAAAAAGATGCCTTCCTAGTAAAAAAAACTGTGATACTCATTGTTGGTTAGATATTAAAGTATTATTGCACTTATATTCACTGTCACCAACACCTTTAGCACCGTGACACAAGGGCCTCTTAGAAATTCTGCCACTCGTGTTTTTATCTTGCAAAATTTTCCCTCGTCTTCAGTGTCTCATCTCAAAGTTCTCATCCAAGTAGGTCTGGGTCTTCTGAATTCAGGTGTCCAGCTGCTACTATCATACACTCTACTCCCAGAAGTTGTGTGAAGACCATGTCCAACCCATCTCCATCTCTCTGTCATCATTATCTCATCTATGTAAAAAATTTCTGTCACTTCACTTATGGTATCATATCTAACTACCTTTCCATCAGACTCCCAAAATTCTTCTTAAAAGTTCCAATCTCAAATCTACACAATCTTTCTGAGATAGCTCAGTTGTCCTAACATGATTTACGCCCATAATTTAAAGCAATACAGATTGTTCTACACTTGCGTATGATCATCTTACTTTCGTACACAATGTCAGTCTCTGTAATATCCAAATCAGTTTCAGCCTGTTCAATGTTTGGTTTGCCTTTCAAGTCATAGTATTACTGGGAACAAGAAGTTAATATACTTTGTATTTTCAAAAATCGTCCAAAACATAAACAATTTCCACCTGTCAGATGAACCCCATTTCAATGCTGAAATACATAAATAAGCAATTCACATAATTCACTACAGATGTAGATTTGATAATTACCTCTTACATCTTCAATAAGCTAGCCTAATATTAATTTGGAATATCATGGTTAAAACATAAAGAGCTGGCATTAAACGTCCATGGGCCAAATTAGATATGGCCTTGCCTTTAAATGAAAGACATTCAAGGTGCAATTTTACTTTAAACCATCATCACATTTTGGACATGAAAAATATAATTTTCCAGTTATAAAGCATGCTTTGAATGATGCTAACATTTGTTCCATTTGCATATGATTTAATCAACTACACCTAATCTAACCTTGGGTATCAGGTCCTCATCCAAATGCATAATGTGTAGCTAGTTTATTGGGTAATTTGCAAATGAAATGACCATCAGAAATGTTCAAAGCCTTCATTACTATTTTACAACATTTCCAACTTATTCCATAATGATTTTAGTATTATTGATGAATTTGGCATAAAAAATTATTGAACTTTGTCTTTGAACTTTTTTGGGGGGAAATCCACCATATCCAAGATATGAATGTTCATATACTCACCATCATTGAAATATTTCTTTTGGGAAATCCACCATATCCAAGATATGAATGTTCATATACTCACCATCATTGAAATATTTCTTTTGGGAAATCCACCATATCCAAGATATGAATGTTCATATACTCACCATCATTGTTTTTGTTTATTTTAACACTGACACAGTGTGCCCTGATGGGTTTATTTTTCCTTAAAATTGCATTGTGGATTTGATAGGACTTTGTTTTCCCATAAATTGCATTGTGGGTAGTTACATAAAATAT
This sequence comes from Macrobrachium nipponense, assembly GCF_015104395.2. Classification (NCBI taxonomy): domain Eukaryota; kingdom Metazoa; phylum Arthropoda; class Malacostraca; order Decapoda; family Palaemonidae; genus Macrobrachium; species Macrobrachium nipponense. Next base: position 28,530,144 of record NC_061102.1, on the reverse strand, counting down.
CTAGGAGTCATGTGACCAGGGGAAAATTTCACAGGTGTCAAACATTCGCTCCAGTCATTTGGTTCAGTCTTTCATGGAGTGAAGTTATGTCTACTCTGTGGTCCTATTGTAATTTTGATAATTTTTGGTTAATTCATAATTTTTATGGATATGAACCACAACACATGGATTTTTTAAGGTAACATGGAGTACTACATGCAATAGTGGAATGTTTATAGTGTAGTAAGCAATACTGAATAAATTTGGTTGTCAAGATAAAGGAGTGGCTATTGGTACGGTCGCTGCTAACCTCCTATAACCCCTGTGGCTAGCGCACACTGCGCAATATTACTGCTGCCAGTATGTAGATTGCAAAGAATCTTTAAAAATGAGGAAAAGGCATGAAGCACCATTCCGCCACCCCCTTACTGAAAGCAGATGTTAAAAAAAATGACAGTTAAAGTAATGTCACCTTCCAGTAGTGTGCCGTGTCAATAGCGCTGATCTGCTAAGTCCAGAATTGTGTCCTTTGTAACCAGTTGTTTTATTTTTACAAACGTTCCAACTCTCAGTTTTTCTTAAGTAATTATATATTTATGTTTTAATGTATTTTGATTATGATAGTAATACATGTGGGAAAAAGAGTTGTTTCTGTTGGATGTGGTCAGTGTGTAGGATAACTCAAAAACAACTCATTTCCTACATGAATTACTATCACAATCATTCAAAACACATTACAACACAGAAGAACATGTATAATTAGGCTATTTAAGAAAAATGGAGCTGGAACTGTTGCAAAAATTTACCTAAAACAAGCTAAATGTTTAAGCAATCAAGAGTAGCCTATAGCCTACTTAGTATAGGGTAAAATACCGAATGGTCACCTGGCGGCCAGGTCTACCATAGCGCGACCACCTTCCCGAAAATCGTTAATTATGGCATTAATTTGTGACTTATGAGAAAACTCTTACTTCAAGAGGAAAGTAGAGGTCTTACTTTGATGGATGCTGGCCCTTGACTAATGTCTATCCTGAGTTAAAGGACATGTTAAAGTACATTTTTGGGAAGGTGGTCACGCACGGTAGAGGCCAGCCATTCGGTATTTTACCTTAGCATGAACATAGCTCAAGCAGGTTAAGCTAGCTACTACCCGCATGGTACAGGGGTGGACCATGTATGATCAATATGTACAACCCCAAGAAAAGTACATTATAACGCGTCCTGACACCGGAGTAGAGGTCTTTAGCTCCGTTTCTCACCAACAACAAGTCGCGTCTGATTCCCATCTCCGATGTCAGGACGCGTTATAATGTACTTTTTTGGGGGTTGTACACATTGATCGTACATGGTCCACCCCTGTACCATGCGGTTTTTTACCCTAGGTAGCTAAGCTTAAGGTAGCTACCTAGGTATTTACCCTATTCTTCTAACCTAGTCCACCCCCAGTCTACCACCTAACTTCACACAGTATGAAAGATCTAGTTATTTTAACATTTGATCGAAAAGGAAAGTCTGCCTAGATTCAAGACTCATTACTTATAGGCTAAATAGTAGGTACTACTATGCTATGGGCTACCGCACCTTGGTCTTGGCCTCTTCTTGAAATCTAAATCGCCTCCAGCTATGTAACCCGTTGGGTTTACGACTTCAAATTCAGTCGTCTGAGGCATATGTGATGCAATAAACTTCCAGTCAATAACTCGTTGACGATCTAACAACTATTTGCACATAAACAATAAACACGCTAACGGTACCGTACCGTATTTTGACAGTAAGGGTCAGTGACTGCGACTGACAGGTTATTCGCTTCTAGAAAGAAGAAGAAACGTAAACAGTTCAAAATACGTGTCATTCAACACCACTACTAACATTTATCAATACTGCAAGGAAGGCAAAGGATCTCCGCACCGGTGCACGAGCTTGTTTAACACTAAAGCTTTGGGTCAGGGAAGCTAATTAATCTTTCAAAACAATCAATACAATAACCTTTCGTTATTCAATACTTTACGAAAGTTGTAGCCGGACGTGCGTGGGTGAGGAGCCAGAGTCAGACCCGGCTGTTCGACCGTGCTGTAATTATCTTGCATGATCACGTGATAAAACAAATAGCACAAGAACGTGGCGTTTTAATTATCTACTAGGATGATCTTTGTCATAATTTCTATTAATAAAAAAATATTACGCTAGTGTGTGATATGGAAAACTTTTACTGTAGCTTTGAAGGCAAAAGCTTACCGTTCGTACCCAGCTACATGTGAGCACTTCATTATTTCGAATGTTTCCTAGTGACTAATAACCATCGCAATTTGCACAACAAAAATGCAGACTTAGATGCGGAAAGATAACGTAGATAGAAGAAAGTAGGAGGATTTACATAATGCTTACCGAACACTACTTGTTGCTTTATTTGAATCTTCCGGCGAGATAGCGTCTTCCCGTTCCACCGCGAAGTGAAACAGTATACCTTGAATAATTCGAATCGAAAAAAGATAAGTTTTGTTGTATAATACACTCATTTGGAATGTTTACAACAGTCAATCGAACAAGAGACGTTTTCATAAGGGGCAACGGAAAAGACCTCCCACTTTCGACCCTTTGAACTGGAAGGTTAATTCCAAAAACAGTATCACCGCATTGCATTTCTTTAATGAATAAAACAATTACATACACACATACACACACACACACACACAAACACACACCACACACACACACACATATATATATATATATATATATATATATATATATATATATAATATATATATATATATATATATATACATTTCCAGGATTTCACACGGGGGGGGGGGGGGGGTGGGGGGGGGGGGGGGTCGTCAATTAGTGCCTTCCTTGGCCCAACGTGCGGGTGCCCATGCTCCAACCGTAAAATGGGTCACAACTGATGGGACCAAATCCTTTGCATGCCACTCTAACCATTACTACATTAAATGGCGGATATTTCACCTTTGTCTTGTTTTGCTGCCGAAAATGTGATCTCTTCTGGTAGTGTTACTCCATGATTCTTCTTCTTTCCCACCGTTATCCGCGCCTTTCCTTACATCCATCAGGCATGGTTTATTATTTGGCAAAGGGGTTTTTGCAACAACATACCCCTGCTGTCGTCAACCTAGGTTATTGGCTGTTCGCCTTTGACTAAAAAGTCTACCTGAAAGGCAGCAGTTTCCACAGTTATTGGCGGTGGGCCTAGCCTTTTACTAAAAAATAAGACTGCAAGGACGAGAAGCGGAGCTTTCAACGTGGTATGGCCGTTGGCAAGATTGCAAGGCAGCAGTTTCCATAGTTATTGGCGGTGGGCCTAGCCTTTTTCTCAAAAGTAAGACTGCAAGGCAGCAGTTACCACAGTTACTGGCGGTGGGCCTAGCCTTTTTCTCAAAAGTAAGACTGCAAGGCAGCAGCTACCACAGTTATTGGCGGTGGGCCTAGCCTTTTACTAAAAAAAGAAAGTAAGACTGCAAGGCAGCTGTGCCGTTTAGTCGCCTTTTACGACACACAGAACCTACGGTGGTAGTAGTTTTACACCCCTATACCACAGGGTGGTAGCGTTACTCCATGAATCATTATGGCCAAATGTAATGAACAGGAATTATGGTCAAATATATATTTTTAGTCAAAACTGAAGGACTGATCTGTCTCCCGTCACACTCAATACCAATAACGATTAATATAAAAACAGATAAGAATAATCATTAAACTGTAAGGCTTTATTGTGAAATATTAGACAATACTTTTACTAAAGACCCACCAAGACGATGTCAAGATAACATGAATGGAAGTATAGTAAAACTAATGAAAGAGGTTGCAGCTAGCGGCCGAAGGGACGCTGCAAAGAACATTAAGTAGTGCCTACAGTGCACCGTGTGAGGCCACGGCCACCTATAGTTTGCCGAGGTGAGGCACTACCCTTCCTACGGACATGATATCTGGAGGACTGAAAATGTCAAGTCTTTCAAGAGAAAAATTGAAGGCATTTTCTAAGTGGGACTACAGTGTTGAAAGTAGGTACTAATGTGGAGTATGCCTTATGACTCTCAGACAGGACAAATTAATTTACAGGTCCCTTCGGAGGAGTGGAACTGGAAAGAAGCCAAAAAAAAAAAGCATTTATCTATTTAAATTTCACTTATCTCATGTAAGTATAATGTTTTTCCACCCCAAATTAAAAATAAAATCCAATAAGAACCTTCCATTTACTCTACTGAAAACCGTGAGCTGATGCAAACTCATCATTGTACGATGATAATTATCACAGAACATTTTACATTTGAAAATTAAGATTAAACTGGCATGAAAATGAATTATGCAAAGAAATATATCTGGTGCTTTAATTTCATTCATGGCTATGTAAAATTCATTATTTTGCAATTTATAAAATAACAAAATTCAGTTTACTTATGCATGCCAGTTCAAACAACTGTCAATCTGCAACGCAGTCTTGAAAGAATATAAAAGTCTACAGTAATATGTTGTCTTTAAGTTGTATTTTGTCATGTAAAAGTTTCAGAATGGTAGCAAAGTGAGCCCTTTGACAATAACGACGATACGCTACTGGTTTATGTAATGAGAGGAAATATTTGGAAACAATATACTATTTATTTGCATTTAATAAAAAAAAACTTTTGCTTTCCTTAAAGGAAGGTAATTAATTGGTGTGGCTATTAATTTGCAGAAAGGTTTGAGTTCTTCGCTACTCTTACATTTCTAAAACAAGTTGCTTCAGATATGTCAAAATAATTTTGACTCAAATTTTTAGAAATTGTTCTTGGAGAAAAGTAACACAAAGCATCGGGATTTTAAAAATCATTTTTGTCAAAATATATTCATGACAACTGGGAAATTATCCAAATTATCTTGTTGTCAAAATACATTTATGACAAATGGAAACTCATCTCTTTTATTATGAGAACTGCATAAAAACCTCATTTTCGTTTCATATCATTCACCGTGTTTACAGTGACGTGGCCTAACAAATCAACTGTCAGTTACCGCCATAAGCTGCATCATATGAAACGAGGAATATTTCCAATTTAGTTTTTGCAGAAATATGAATAAATTTTTGCTCAATAGGTATTCACAAACTATCATTTGAATTTAGAGGTGTTATATTTGAGGATATTTTTTTATTTATTTATGTAATGGTTGGGATTTAGTGTTAGATAGTTAGATTTAACAATTAAGTTTAATTTGTTTGAGTATACGCAAATATAATTAAAAGAAAACGAAGTAATTTAAAATAAGAAAATGTACTCTACAAAATTGTTGGTAAACACATATAATACCATATTATTATTATTATTATTATTATTATTATTATTATTATTATTATTATTATTATTATTATTATTATTATTATTATTATTATTATTATTATTATTATTATTATTATTATTATTATTATTATTATTATTATTATTATTATTATTATTATTATTATTATTATTAGGTGAACTACACTTCAGGATGAAAAAGCAGAATGGTACTACACATTAAGATCCAAAATTCTGGAAACCAGCCAAGTAGGTTACGGAATAAGGCGAAGCATGAATTATAAAAAGAGAAATAACGGGGAAAAAACAAGATAGATAATACCTAATGTAAATCATACAAAAAAATAGAAAACAAATCAGACTCGTGCAAGCCTACTAAAAAAAAGTTGCAGCACGTTTCAATTTCTGAACTTGATATGATTATTAGGAATAGCATTCCATAACTCGGTAACAGCTTGAACAAAACTTCTAGGAAACTGTGGTATTGTATAGTAAAAGCAAGAGTTCAGAATTACCTGCATATATAGTACTACGTAGTATATAGGGAAGCCTAGGAAGATACGACGAATGCAAAATATGGTCAGACTTATGAAATATTTTTTACCAGTGAACGACGGTGCCAGAGATTAATTTCAAGATCTGGGTTACGAAATAAGGTAGAACTCAGTATCTTTTTCTTAAACAGTTTAAGACCGAGTCAGGTGCTAAAGACCAATCAGGGAAACATTGACGCATAAAAGATTTAAAACACATTCTCAGGATGGACAGGTCTCCGAAAATTTGTTGAAGAGATAGACCGGATGTTTTTCAGAAGGAAATTTACAATCAAGATAGATACCTTGCATTCTGACACACAAGAGCCATTTTGTATTAGAATATGGATATCTATTCAATGTCCTCTTTGGGGTTGAAAACTAAAATAGCATGAAAATATGAAATAGTAGAGAGCTAATACAATCAATAATAAGGAAGTCAACTGATTATTATTGAGCAAAAGTTCGAGAAGCAGCGACGGCTATGCATAATTGTATTTATTTTTTTTGATGGTTTGATTATTTATGTTAAGCAAAAAATCTCCCTTGTAGTTTAAGTGATGAAGAATGGGTTGGTAATTTTCTTGATTTGTTTAAAACGAAACTGAAAATATAACTGACTTGCGCTGAAACGCCAAATAGAAGTCATTGCTGTACTCAATGTAAAAAAAAAAATGACACCAGTAACTAGTAGGATCATCAATAGGGCAAAATAAACGAACCATGGTATTGATAAGTTTCCAATTTGCAGAGGAAGATAATTTTCATACCACAATGTTATAATGTTGAATGTCATAAGTGCCAACGTTTCTGAGTCTAATCTCATTTACTTAAGAAAGTGGCTATTGTTACACAAGTTTTGAAAGAAGCACTTGATTATTAGAACTGAAGTTCACCCGAACCTTTTTTGAACCTATCATTTACATTCCAAATACCAGCACGTGTGATACTTTCTAAAATGTCAGTCAGCATATAGACAATTATATACCACAGACTGCTGCCTGCTCAGGTATAAATGATTTACTGGAAATGATGGATAAGGACAGGTGCAGCATCCTGGTCTAACTTGATCTCAGTAAAACTTTTGATTCGCTTGTGCATGGACTACTTCCAAATAACTTATGATATACAGGAATTATACAGGAATTATCGAGCATTTGGATGACTATACTTGCATGGCAAAAAGCGCCGTATATAGAGATTGGCAACTCATTCGTTTAATGAAACATTAAAATGTGGAGTACCCGAAGGAGGGACGTAGGTTCAGTCCTATTTTGTATATATGCAATTGACCTGTATTATGTTCTACAGTGTTTGTTTGTTTTGTGTTTTTACGTTGCATGGAACCAGTGGTTATTCAGCAACGGGACCAACGGCTTTACGTGACTTTCGAACCACGTCGAGAGTGAACTTCTATGGCCAGAAATACACATCTCTAACCCCTCAATGGAATGCCAGAGAATCGAACTCGCGACCACCGAGGTGGCAGGCCAAGATCATACCGATCACGCCACTGAGGCGCTCGTTTTATGGAACATTAAAAAGTGGAGTAACCGAAGGAAGGCGCGTAGGTTCAGTCCTATTTTGTATACTATATGCAATTGGACTGTCTTATGTTCTACATCTACAGTGAAAAAGGGTGAAGTTCAAGACATCTGCTGATGACACCCAGTTTTATTTCTTAACAAATGACACTGTAGATAAAAATGAGAGGAGAAAGAGGAAATTTTTTGTTATCAGTTTGCTTGTTTAATTGTTTGTTTGCCTGCTTTTAAGTCTCCTGGTTGACAGAATTTTACAATTAGTCATATGTGGATTTCTATGAGAATTTTACAAAAGGATGTACTTCTTGACTGTCAATAAGGGCTTTGGTTTTGGAAGAAATAGGAATGCACGCTCTCTCTCTCTCTCTCTCTCTCTCTCTCTCTCTCTCTCTCTCTCTCTCTCTCGTGTTCGTGTATAACGACAACCACTCTGGTTCAGAGATGCCTGGGATATCGAAAATCACCTAGGGTACTCAACACCTAATGGGTCCCAGGTTGGACGCTCCTCTCTAGGCTGGGTTAAGTTAAGTTAGGACGCATTTCATTTTAATAAATACTTTTCAAATTAAATAAATATTTCTAAGTGAAAAGCGGAAACGCTTGCAAGTGCACCAGCAAAAAGAAAAAAAAAGATAAATAAAATTCCGCTTATTATTTGAATCTTTTGTTCTTGTTCTTCGAGAATTTAACAATGGAAAAAAAAAATTCACACTCATGTTCAGCATACATGATAAATTACGAACGAATGAAGGCATGGGAGATATAAAAGACGAAATACTGGATGCATTATATACTACAAATAATATAATCTTGTGAGAAATGTGTCTTGCAAGAGATATTGACGGCACTGAAGACGACAACTAGACCGATGTGCCGATACATCAGTCTCACTCAGCACCGTTGTATCCTGAAAAGGAAGACCTTACTTAAATATACTCCTTGTCTGTTTGCATAATAGATGACGTATTGAAAAAAACGAACGAAAAGGCTAAAAACCTATAATTTGCATTGATCATTTAAAAATAAACCAAAAACTAAATATAATCTAAAACAATCTTTGTTTTAATGGCTGGTGCAAAAGGATTGTTTGTATGGTGCTTTTACGTTGCATGGAACCAGTGGTTATTCAGCAACGGGACCAACGGCTTTACGTGACTTGCGAACCACGTCGAGAGTGAACTTCTATCACCAGAAATACACACCTCTCACTCCTCAATGGAATGGCCGAGTAGCGAACCCGCAACCACCGAGGTGGAACGCTAACACCATATCAACCACGCCGCTGAGGCGCTTAAAAGGTGTGCATTGGAGAACCAGGCACTGCTGGTTAAAACTTTTAATCTTTAATGTCTATCAGAATATGTAGAGACAGGGGTATAAAGCTTAAAATGCAAGATAACGCTAAAAATATATGTACGGATACTTTACGAATATATTTATACAAATATCTGTATCAATTCAAATAAATGCTGGACATACTAGGAGTTGTAGGTGCAGCCGTGTAATATGAGAAATGAGGCTACAGAAATGGAAAGTTAGGGGCATTTCTAACAAAAATTTTGACTGATAGTATTTCTAATAAGGAAATTCATAAAATTCAATCAACGTCCTCCATAAAGATACACTTACTGATGAACATTTCATGTCTTAGAACACAAAATAAACAATATAAAAAAAGTATTACACTTCGCTATTTGCTAACGTTCAATTGGCTTTTTATCTGGCCCGATTCGTTTGTTATATAAGCAACTGCGTAATGACATTTGTTTCTTGAAAGATTTTATATTACAATAGTACATATAGATATGGGATATCAAGCATTTCCGTTGTTCAAATTGCAAATGCTAAGTCGAAGGTACTTGTTTGCTTTTTTCACATTTTCACTATTCAAAACTTTTTCGTTCACCTCACTCCCCTTTCCCTCTCCTCCCTACCGTTTCCTTTCCCTCCCTCCCTTCCCTTCTACCCCTTCCATAATATCCTCCTCTCCTTATTAACTGCAGTACTAATACTATTACTGAATCATCATGATGGTTGACAAAACTGATAATAACTAAGGCAGACAGTTTCTACCAGAGCGAGAACCACACAAGGTATACGTCCGATTCAAGTGTGATATGGATTATGACGCAGAGCGTTTGTGAATACCTTTATTGCATCAATTGTCCCACTTCTGTGAATGCATTTGTTTTAGCAGTTGTGACAAAAACTAAAAAGAGTATCACACTCTAAAGATAAAAAAAAAGGCTACCATGAAAAGGCCACGGGAATTTGCTTTGGAGTCATAGGTTTACAGCAAACTCTTTGTTGAATCAATTGACATAATTGTTCAGTGCTTTCTAAACTGAAGTGGCAATCGCAGTTTTGACAATGCAAAAATAAAAAAATATTGCTTTCATATGTATTTTCTATGATATTCTTTCAATTAGCGAATGGTTGAACTTTGACGTTTTGCACATGGAAAGTTTTCTGTCTTGTGTTGAGGGGAATGAAAACGACAAAGCAGCCTTTTGGTGCGTCCACACTACAGCAAAACGTGTCATGAACATAAGTCGGTAACTTGTCACATATTTATCTCAAACATGTTGAAAACATGCCGATAACCGTAAGTGGAGATCAAGCCTTTGGCCAATGCTGGATAATGGTATGAAGCATAGGTTAAACCTATCATTAAGTCGTTGACTTGTATTTAACCTGTTTGTAATGTGTGTGCAGTAAGTTTCCGACGTGTGTTTACGACATGTTTACTGCAGTGAGGGGCCCACCCTTACTGTATCTCTTTCACAAACAACAAAACAGCAAAGGACGAACGTTTCTAAAATTTTAAGCCAATGCAAATCTGAGATAATACATCACTGTTATGAAAGTGTGAATTCAGTCATATTATATGGAAAATTTAATACCTATGAGGAAACGGAATCCAGTGGAAAAAATATTTTTTTTCTTTGGTTCGAATTTCAACTAACTTGAAATTCGAACCAAAGAAAAAAAATGGCGCGTAAGTGTTACTTTGCAGTAAAAAATGTTTTACGATTCATTTGGGAGTTGGCAGCATAAACGTTTTTTCCCTTTACTTTCAGACTTCCCACACAACTTCTTCATAAAACAAATTGGTCCAAACTAGTTCTTCCCTGTTTAAATCCACACCGTTCTTCCTTCATCAAACCTTTTGTCATCTGTCTCCTGTTCTAAAAGATAATTCTACCATATGCCATCCCTGGTATGCCAATTTCAGTTATGTCAATAAAATTCTTGCAGTCTCTCTTGTCACATTTACTCTTCTACACATACCATACTCATCGTGGTCAGCTACTCACCACCATACGGCAGCAACTCCCTAGTAATCCCATCAACTCCTGATCTCTCTTTATTTTTAGCATCATTTTTGCCCTTCTTATTTCATCAACAGTAACTTCAGATCATTAGCAAATTTACCCTCACTCCATCGACCTAGAACTTTATCACCTTCAGACAGCATCTCGAAATTTGCACGTTATATTCTGAGATCCTATTTATTCAATAATCTCTTGTCTCTGTTTACTCCCTTGCAGAATAATCTCTTATTCTCCCTCAAGTTCTTGCTCATCTTCTCCCCCCTATTTCGAATATATGCATCCTTTTTCTATCACACCTTCTCGAACACCTTCTCAACCCTCCACTGTTCTTGCAAACAATCTTCACAGCTATCTTGCAACTGCACCTCTAAAATCTATCCTTTTATCTTCACTAAACTCCTCATTTGCTCATCCCACCGTTCAATGTTTTATTCTCTGTTCCCAACTTTCTATGCCCAAAATCCATTATACTCTGGGACCCCATCCTGCAATTGTACGCACTAATATAAAGCTTAAAATTCTATGTCTAACTCTAGGTCATTTTTCATCCATTTTCTTCTTATATATTCTCCTCAGTTACTCATTATCTGTCATTATATATAATATATATATATATATATATATATATATATATATATATATATATATATATATATATAGTTATATATCACATATATATGTATAATATACACACACACACACATATATATATATACATACATATATATATATATACATATATATATATAGTATATATAATATATATATATATATATATATATTATATATATATATATATATATATATATATGTGTGTGTGTGTATTATACATATATATGTGTATATATAACATTATATATATATATATATCTATATAATATATATATATATATCTATATATACACATATATGTATAATACACACACACACTATATATATATATATATATATATATATATATATATATATATATATATATATATATATATATGACAGACAATGTAGTAATTGAGGAGAATATATAAGAAGAAAATGGATGAAAAATGACCTAGAGTTAGACATAGAATTTTAAGCTTTATATTAGTGCGTACAATTGCATGGATGGTCCCAGAGTATAATGGATTTTGGGCATATATATATATATATATATATATATATATATATATATATACATATAAGTAAGAAAAATTAGGGATAAATGCTCTTTCTGTGATGAAATATGTAACATATAGTTTACGGTTTAGTATGGTATTTTGGTAGGGTAACAGTAAGACACGAATATATAATACAAAAATAATTCAATCAAATGTTTGATCTATTCCACGACTACGCAAAAAGATGAGTTGAATAATAATAATAGTAAAACTGTCAAAGCCTAATTGTGTATATCTGATGCAATGCCCCATAAGACAAAATCCTCCATAATCCAATTACAAACGTATATCTTCCAGCATTTGCTTTATGGTTTATCATGCATCCTTATAACCATCCAGACATACTCCTCTGACTGTGTCAGAATAACCTGAGGATGTCTTTCCAGAAGGATCTATAAAACCAAATGCATTCCTTTGTTTGCATCGTGTTTTTACGTTGCATGGAACCAGTGGTTACTGGTTATTCAACATTGGGACCAAAGGCTTTACGTGACTTCCGAACCACGTCGAGAGTGAACTTCTTTTACCAGAAATACACATCTCTCACTCCTCAATGGAAAACTCGAGAATCGAACTCGCGGCCACTGAAGTGGCACGCCAACACCATACCAACCACGCCACTGAGGCGCTCCAAAAGTATGCGCAAAATGAATTTCAAGGACAGTCGCGCAAAACAAAACACGAGCAGACATCCGCAGAGAGCCATCTGACGGGAAGTTTACGAATGACGTTCCGCCTTTCATCTAATGCCTTTTTATTTGGTGTCCGACCTGCTGCTCGAAATATATAGCTTGTAATTGAACCCGTAGAGTTATGGTTAAGCGAGGCAGGGGGAAACCAAAAGCCGTTATTGAAATAAACAAAATTGCTTTCATGTTCTGCTCGACTGCGACAACAAACATAAATCAGCAGACGGACAAATGGAGATGAATAAGGAAACAAACGGTGAATGCATTTGCGCCGACGATTTATTCATTACAGCTGTCCAAATCAGAACCATAGTCGTCCTTTACTTATTGATCTGATTTGCAAACACACGGAAATAAATAAGTGGTCGAGGCGTGTCTCCCAATTTGCAATTTTTCTACTAAAAAGAAAAGGGAAAGTTATACAACAATGATCTGTAACGATATAGTTTGGGAGTAATGTCTGATAACTCCAGCTGGTAACGTCGCTTCTTTCAACTTAACTTTATCTGTAGAAAGAATTTTTACAATATCCACATCATATTACACCACTCACTCTTCTTATCTGAACCAATTCGAACAGAGAACAAGATCTGATGTTTCGGCAAGAGAAACGACTCAAATTTTCAGTATTCAGTAACACAAAATTTATCTATTGCACTGATTACTTTCAAACAAAGAACAATGAATGCCAGATGCAGGCTGAAATCTTTATCGCGCCAGACAAAGATTTCTATATCCCTCTCTTACTGTAAAATGTCAGTGGATGTGTTGAATGACCACTCAAGTATTTCGAAGCTTAAATGTGAATTGAATACTTGCACTCAGTAGTAGGCTGATTAAAAACTGGTTTAAACAAGGTATCCAGCGAATAGTGTGTTGCATGCAAACAGAAACAGTCATTAGCAATTTAAAAAAACTATCCACAATTTGTAAATGAATTTAGGAAACACCAGGGGACAAAGAAATCATTACCAAATTCCCAAGGTTGAGAGAGAGAGAGAGAGAGAGAGAGAGAGAGAGAGAGAGAGAGAGAGAGAGAGAGAGAGAGAGAGAGAGAGAGAGAGAGAGAGAGAGAGAGAGTCTAACGATCAGTACGATACTATTTTGTTCCACATCGTGAATACGATGTCTATATATAAACAGAATACCCATATCGTTAGAAATGACGGTACCATCTGAAAAGGTTGAGACAGCCAGTCCAAACTCTTGAGACATTACGTACCGTTCCGAAGCTCGAACGAAGGTACCCTCTTTCTATTAATCACACAGGTCTTCCGAATACTTTAACTATTAATCTAACTCTTTGTACGCTTTCTTAATTCCTTTTCTATACAGCGAATAATCAAATCCCGGATCTCTTGCTATAGCTCTCAACTCTACTTTGAACCTTTATCACTGTTTTGTTAGTTACAAAGAGTTCTAAAGCATAGATTACGAACAATACCATCAAACAGGTGATATTTCCCACAACTTCACACGCACACACACACACACACACACAAACACACACACACGCAAACATTCTGAACATTCCTTATCTCTGTCTGTCTCTCTTTTTGTCATCATATATACTTCAGCCAAACAAACATCCATTGTGTTCAAATGGTGACAAAGTTGCCCTCCGACTCTTTTTGACTTTTACGTTTGAACTTCTTGTCTTTTTATTATTTCCTGAAACTTCCGGGGCGTAGGTCATCAAGGAGCATGTTGGCCATCTTTAATATCTTCGATTATTTTTGTCCTTCCCTGACGAAGCTTAACTCTGATTGGACTGGATTGCATCTTGTATGCTTCCACACACACACACACACAACACACACACACACACACACACACACACACACACAAATGCAGTGTATAAAAACAGGGAGATACGTGCATATTTTCGGAGAAATAGGAGCACAGATACCACAAGTGTTAGCAAAACTTTCTGAACGAGAAAAAAAATTCATCTTGAATCTTATACATATGCGTTTTCTCTATGCCACCGGAAGCAGGCGTGCCAATTATTACGGTACCATCATCCAAAGCAAGGTGTGAGAATAACGTGGGACCTTCTAATTGGCTGTAATAGCTGAAAATACTGTGAAGAAACCTATGAAAAAAATAAGCGTTATCTAAAAACAAGCAGTATTGAAGTGGTTATTTCGTTTTGGTTCATGTTTCAGTAAATTTCAATACATCGCAACGACATCTGTTAACTTGTCAGTGAATACGCAACATATGTAGTTAATGGACATTAATAAATCAACGGACCTTAATAGCGACTGAAGCTTTGCAAATTAATTTTGAATGCCTTAATGCTATGATTCCAAACCGATCTAAGGTCGTGGTGTAGCCAGACGTCTGGGCCAAGGTAGGCTGTGGAGAGGGAGAGGGGGGAGGGGCCGGCATGTTTGGGTAGTGTGCATGAACAATGAGCAACACACAAAAACACTGCATGTTAAGCCACAAGTATCACTTCATATATAATCTATTATATCTTATGCCCGGCCAGGACAGTTGGTCGTCTTGGCCACTCGGCTATCAATAGAGGTTACAGTTGACATCGACTCTTGCTGTACATATGCCTTCCAAAATACAGTAAACAGGAACGAATACTTAAATTTATGATTTCTTGGTCAGTACCCAATTGTTTAAGTACAAACGAAAACTGGGGAAACTACCCATTTGTTTTTGCCCTTTTGAAAACTGTTAATTCGTCTCATATATCTAATTACTCAGAAAATTAATGCAAAGGTCTAATTCGTTCATACCAGTAGGTGATTTTGTAACTTCTGAAATATCACAACCAGATGCAACGAAACGCAGACAGCCTGGACCAATTTCGTACAAATATCAGACCAGTTTCCTTTTTCCAAACTAAAAATTTTGTTTTTGTTTTAGTAGCAGAGGTGATCATGAATAAGGGAAAAATAAATAACAGCGTTACGTGTAATTCCAGCGAACCACTGTCTGGAAATTCAATGAATAACATTTATTGCATTCTTAATATCCTTAGAAATCTTTCATTAGATGAATTTTGAAAATGTACAGCGATGCCTTCAGTTTGTTTGTTTGTTTGTATGGTGTTTTTACGTTGCATGAAACTAGTGTTTATTCAGCAACGGGACCAACGGCTTTGCGTGACTTGCGAACCTCGTCGAGAGTGAACTTCTATCACTAGAAATACACATCTCTCACACCTCAATGGAACGCTCGAGAATCGAATTCGCGGCCACCGAGGTGGTACGCCAACACCTATTCGTATTAAGGCTATAATATTATTCAGTATCTTTTCGCAAAAATGACAAAAAATATTTGTGAAAAGCAGACAAAATGGTAAAGTTTATATAACTCGGAGAAAATCTATCACTCAATAATAATAGAAATAACTGGCGTGCTCTTTATCACTACTCGGAGTGTAATTTAAGAGCACTTTCTCATATCATGAATATTATTATTACTTTTTTTTTATTAGGGTGTATATTCAAGCACCATTTTTATTTCTCCTATCAAAACTTGACAAAAATACTAGACATAAAGGTCACCTTCACCTTCACTGTTCAGTGCATTTATATAGAGGAAGGAAGATGAGGGCACCGATTCATTTTAACTCGAGTCTTTCATTTGTGGAATCTAATTAGGACGAGAATAAGGAAGAAATAAATCTGCTGGAAATAAATGAACGAAAAAGTACGCTTTCTCTTAAGGGTACACATCACTTAAATGCCAAAGAACATCGTACGGAAAAATACAACAGTAGTACCTCCTGACATACATCCATTTCATCTGGTAGGTCTTTCCCTCCCCTCCCAGAGGTCCACCTAAGGGGGCCCCCACCCCACAGTCTTCAGCTTTAGAACGGCACTCCCCACCAACGCCCAACCCCGCCCGCCAACAGTTTTCTCTCATCAGAGACTTGCGGTTTCTTCATTAACTATGCGGGAACTTTACCATTTCTGATGAGTGTTATGCAAACGATGTTGAAACAGGGCTGCTTCATTTAATAATGTAAATCTTGGGCTCATTTTTCGGCCGGCTCTTCTGATCCGGTCATTTAACAATTCGCTCTCATGCGTTTTTAATTCCAGTCAAGATGAATGCCGCTGGTTTGGGATCCAGAAATTTAGGGGATGCAATTCTTATTTCTTTTTTTTTTTCATTTTTTCCCAGGGGGCGTGGGCCCCCTTCCTCTCAACGTTCATCACTCACTCTGCCGTGACAAGGAAAGGAGCACAGTCAAAGATTGAGGGAGGTGAGGGAGGGAGCTCTTTCACTCTCTAGATGTATTTTAAAAAACACAGCCCAATTAAGCCTAAATCTAATTATTTCACATACAAACATTAGTTTAAAATTATATGCATAAGATACTGATGCATATTTCTTGACCACTCAAAACTTTCAATACAATTTTCATTTGGAGATCTCACAAAATTATACAATAATTTTACCTGACATATCAGAACAACATAACCATGTGCACTTGATTTTCACGCACGCCATACTGGCTGCATACATACACACGCAAACACAGACGTATATTTTACGTCATACACCAACTGAGAGGGATCATAATCACACTGAACCCCTTGCGCGCGCACACACACACACACACACGCACACATTGCCATTCTTCTTTTATCTTACATACAATCTCGTATTTCCTGGAAATTAAGGCATACCTTAGCTATATTTCCTGGAAATGAAGGCTTACACTTAGCTGTTTCCTGGAAATGAAGGCTTAGCCTTAGCTATTTCCACGAAATGAAGGCTTAGCCTTAGCTATTTCCTGGAAATGAAGGCTTAGCCTTAGCTGTTTCCTGGAAATGAAGGCTTAGCCTTAGCTATTTCCTGGAAATGAAGGCTTAGCCTTAGCTATTTCCTGGAAATGAAGGCTTAGCCTTAGCTATTTCCTGGAAATGAAGGCTTACCCTTAGCTATTTCCTGGAAATGAAGGCTTAGCCTTAGCTATTTCCTGGAAATGAAGGCTTACCCTTAGCTATTTCCTGGAAATGAAGGCTTAGCCTTAGCTATATCCTGGAAATGAAGGCTTACACTTAGCTATTTCCACGAAGTTAAGGCTGACACTTAGCTATTTCCTGGAAATCAAGGCTTAGCCTTAGCTATTTCCTGGAAATGAAGGCTTACCCTTAGCTATTTCCTGGAAATGAAGGCTTAGCCTTAGCTATATCCTGGAAATGAAGGCTTACACTTAGCTATTTCCACGAAGTTAAGGCTGACACTTAGCTATTTCCTGGAAATGAAAGCTTAGCCTTAGCTATTTCCTGGAAATGAAGGCTTAGGCCTTTACTTGGACTAGCTAAGGCCTTACGGAAAGTAGCTATTTCCTGGAAATGAAGGCTACATTAGCTATTTCCTGGAAAAAATGAAAAGCTTAGGCCTTAAAGTATTTCCGGAAAAATGAAGGCTTAGCCTTTGCTATTTCCTGGAAATGAAAGCTTAGCCTTAGCTATTTCCTGGAAATGAAGGCTTACCCTTAGCTATTTCCTGGAAATGAAGGCTTACCCTTAGCTATTTCCTGGAAATTAAGGCTTATGCTTATCAAAACTTCTTACGTTCCATCTATTTGACCCTTTTTTGCAAGCCTTCAACATTACTAAATAGTCAATCGCTTTCCACCAACCAATCATCAACCGTTCTGTGCCCATGAGTGACCCATCTCATACTACTCTTATATAACATTTCACCTACGGCCTACGCTAACGTTTTACCACATATCCTACCATCTCAACAGATCCAAACTATTTCACTTCTTTCGTATGTAACCACTAGACTTTACTTACATAAAGGAGAGTTGGTTCCACAATCCTTTAATGAATTACGATAGTCTTCAATGGATAATCTTTTCCCTTTACACTTTTACAGTCCTCTATTAACTGTGCAACTGTAGTTATTAGGGTAGCATTTGTTTCCCCTTGGCCGCAGTGACTTGAGAGAGTTATTCATTCTGTGATTCATATGCACTAGGGATGGATTGACAGACGTCTCGCCCCTGTTACCTGTGAGCATCCCAGACCTTCCATTCGATGACTGGACTGACTTGAGGCCGTGGACATATTTCTGCCTCTGTTCAGACGATAAATGATTCAATGAATCACCCTTGATGACACATCAACCTAGGTTAGGTTAAAGTGTCAAGGGATGTCGGAGAAATAGATTGCAAAGAATGTCTAAAAGGCAGACTGTGAGTGTTAACGGTGGTTTTTTGTTTGTTTGTTTTGTTTGTTTGTATGGTGTTTTTACGTTGCATGGAACCACTGGTTATTCAGTAACGGGACCAACGGCTTACGTGACTTGACTTCCGAACCACGTCGTGAGTGAGCTTCTATCACCAGAAATACACATCTCTCACCCCTCAATGGAATGCCCGAGAATCGAACTCGCGGCCACCGAAGTGGCAGTCCAAGACCATACCGATCACGCCACTGAGGCGCATTGTGATAAACTCTAAACAATACTGATAATCTTATGCAAACAGTGGTTGTACGGAAACATTGTACTTACAGCAGCATTTAAAGATGATTTCAAGATTTCTAGAAAATTGTAGAAAATGAAGAGTTTCTTCTTCAGCAACTTGGATTAGGCAAATGATATGAAAAGAGGCAATGCCGAAAAGCACTGTCAGCACACGAACCAGAAATCAGTAAAACTGTGGTTACTTCTGTGAGGCATTTTGTCCATAAACGTATAACTTCGCTCACAGATTCGTCCAGGGTCTAAAGACCAGGAACCGTCGACCATCATCTCGTTTGGTCATTACTGAAACTGACATTGGTTTTGCTACGTTGTACTTCCTTTACATAAACTCCTTAGAAATTACATTTGAAGCTGACGTTGAACAACTATAGTAGTTTTACTTTTAAAGCATAAATAACGATAGGAGATATAAGTAATATTACAAATAACAGAAACAACGGAAATTAAGGTATGAAGTACTAAAACAAGAAACTTAAACTCGAGACAACAGGACGGTCTATTGCAAGAAAAAAACAATTCGCGTTGGAAATGTGAATAGCTACTGAAATTATTGGAATCGAAGTTCAAAAGGCATTAAGTGGTATATCAGTGACAACAAAATTAGAATAGCGATTTACTTAAAAACTATCTCACTCAATGTGTGGCAGTTCAACTTATAAGGCTCAATACACGATATGTGTTGGGCGTCAAATTAAATAAAAAAAAACCCTAACGCAACAAGAATAAAACTAGAAGTATTCTTGTTTGTTTATTTGTATGGTGTTTTTACGTTGCATGGAACTAGTGGTTATTCAGCAACGGGACCTATGGCTTTACGTGACTTGCGAACCACGGCGTGAGTGAACTTCTATCACCAGACATACACATCTCTAACACCTCAATGTATTCTGTGATACAAATTCAAAAGAATATCAAAAGAAATACATCTGAATATCATATCTACTGCATCCAGTAGCATTATCACAAAGCCCATTTCTCTCCCCAACAGCTTCTAGAAAGAAACCAAGGCGAATCCACTGTTAAAATCTGGACCACAATGTTTCGGCCCAGGCGCTGTTTGCCCAGTGGCTAAGAGACACTTGGACTTCGTCGTGTTGACTCGGTAAAGAAAATGGTGTGACGGGCGGGGGGTGAGTCAGGCAAATAAATCAATAACAATTAGAGAACACGGCCATCGGCGTTTGTTCTGTACTTGAGATACAAGAAACCCGATACTTTTCAGGAGACGAAATACAAATGCACATGCCTGTCTGATGATGACGAACTAAACTGGCTACACACACACACACACACACACACACACACACACACACACACACACACACACACACACACATATATATATATATATATATATATATATATATATATACTATATATCATATATGTGTGTGTGTGTTTGTGTGGGTGTATATATATATATATATATATATATATATATATATATATATATATATATATATATATATATATATATATATATATATATATATATATATATATGTATATCAGATACAACACCAGATACAATACCACTCATCGGCATTCACAATCACTCAGCACCATTTTAAAGTAATCTCTCCAATACAATAAAAATAATAATAATAATCTCTGTGTCCCAATTATATTTATGCATTCCAAAGCATAAGGAAAACTTATACACATCCAATGCATTTCATTTCCTTTTCTCTTCATTCAAGAGAAAGAAAATCTTTTTCTAAAAAAAGATCCTACGGGCATCTCACATCATCAACTAATCGATATCAGCTGATGTCCTGTCCTTATATTCTCTCCTCGTTTCTTCTTAATTACATTGACAATTACGTTTTCTCTCTCCTTTTCACTGCATTACGGAAGCTTGCGTTTCAGTTGATGATATAAGGGTATTGAAAGCTATTTGATGTGGTTCATAAAAGTTGTCACATTCATAGGAATCAAATTTCTTTTTATTTTAGTTCTGCTATTATCACATTTCAAATCAGATCTGCGTTTGTTTATTTGGAGAGAGAGAGAGAGAGAGAGAGAGAGAGAGAGAGAGAGAGAGAGAGAGAGAGAGAGGTCGGGTGTAGTTGTTCCAATATCTTATGGATAGAGAAAAGAAATCAGAATCCTCAAAAGTAGACAGCCACCACAAAGGCCATTTTATGGGGCCTAACTCAGCCTACACCCCCACTCCCCTTCTCTCTCTCTCTCTCTCTCTCTCTCTCTCTCTCGTGTGCATAAAACGTGTGAGAAGGCATTGGGAACCTTCACTATAAAACACAGTGGATATAGTTCACGATACCTGACATTTTAGTAATCTAAGGGATATGGTAGAGAAGAAGAGAGACAAAGCTATTTTGCTGACATTTTATTGTAAAGGTTACTCAAAGGACAAAGTAAAAATGGCATTTTTTTGTCAAGGCAAAACGTGTTGATTCTTACGATCTTCAGCTGTTTCTTTCTCTTACGTTTTATTTCATAGTACTTAGTCTTATAAAACTTTCTTAAGCATCTATGACGGCAAAAATGATATGAAAAGACGCAAAATAGGTTAATATATGACTTTTTTTTGCAGAAAGATCTATATTCTCGGCTTCTTAAGTGATGGTAATAAATGAAACACAGAGTAGAGATTTATTGTTAGATGAACAGTATCCACTGTGTTTTATATAGGGAATTTAACTTGTATGGGAAAAGGGATTCTTGACAGACTCATCAAGGTAATATACTAAAACCTATGAGAGGAGTTGGCTTCGTGGAAACCCAGCAGCATTACCAGCAGATGGTACTCACTCAATTTGCAAATCTCCCATTAGTCCACCACCTCTTATGCATATTGATGTCATTGCAGAAATCTTGTAGCCAAAAAATTCTTGGGGTTCGAACACAAACTCTCTAACTTCTTTGAAGCAAGTGGTTAGTACTAAGCAACTGTACTACCGAGAGGGATAAAAATCAGTAAAAGTTTTTAAGGGCGAAAGTTAAGTATACCTTAGTTTCACCAGACCACTGAGCTGATTAACAGCTCTCCTAGGGCTGCCCTCTTACGCCAAAGCCCTAAAAATCAAAACCTCTCCTGTATGCCGGCGCCGGTTTGGAGTGAGTGCGAAAGCGGAAAAAATAATTTTTTCAAAAAATCACAGTGCGCTTAGTTTTGAAGATTAAGAGTTCATTTTTGGCTAATTTTTTTTTCCATTGCCTGAAGTTTAGTATGCAATCATCAGAAATGAAAAATAATATCATTATCATATGTAAATAATGCGATATATGGTAGCGAAATTTTTTTTTTTTATAGATAATTGTATTCAAATCACGCTGTACAAAAAACGGTCGAAGCTAACGAGTTACTTTTTTTTTCGTTGTATTGTACACTAAATTGCAATCCTTTTGATATATAATACATAGTAAAACAATAAAAGCAACACTGGAAAAATATTATCACAAAATGATGTACGAATTCGTAACGCGCGGACGTAAAAAAATGTTATTTTCAAAAATTCACCGTAATTCTAAATATTCCTCTAGAGACTTCCAATTTGTTTCAAAATTAAGAAAAATGATTGAATATTACGATACTGTAAGAGTTTTAGATTAGAATTGCAGATTTCGACCATTTCGGATGAGTTAAATTTGACCGAATGTCGAAATTTTTATATATTTATTTTTTTATATGCACATATTTCGGAGATGAAAAAAGCTACAACCTTCAATTATTTTTTATTGTATTCTTCATGAATTTTCGAACATTTTGATATATGAAACTCTAAAAAAAGGCTAATATGAAATGGAGCAAATATTAGGATAATGCGATGTACGTATTTCGGAGACTTGCGGCCGCGAATCGGCGCGCGGAGTGAAGGTAAATATATTTTTCAAAAATTCACCATAAATCACAATATTGTTTTAGAGACTTCAAATTTGTTTCAAAATGAAGAAAAATGACGGAATATTACTAGGCCGTAAGAGTTTTAGCTTACAATTGCGTTTTTCAACTATTTCGGTAGAGTCAAATTTGACCGAACATGGTTTTTTTTCTATTTATCGTGATTTATATGCAAATATTTCGATAAAAGAGAAAAGCTACAAGCTTCAATCCTTTTTAGTTGTATTCTAAATGAAATTGCGCACATTGTCATATATAAAACTTTATGTAACAGCTAATTTTAAATGGTGCAAACATTTCGACAATCGCACAAAAAAATTCTGATTTTTCCGGAAGAGTTACCGCGGGAACGTAAGGAATTTTTTTTTTTTTCATAAATTCACCATAAATCGAAATATTGTGCTAGAGACTTCCAAGTCGTTGCAAAATGAAGGTAAATGATTGAATATTACTAGAATATAAGAGTTTTAGCTTACAATTGCGTTTTTCGACCATTTCGGTTGAGTCAAAGTTGACCGAAAGTTGAAATTTTTGCACTAAAC
Source organism: Macrobrachium nipponense (assembly GCF_015104395.2). NCBI lineage: Eukaryota > Metazoa > Arthropoda > Malacostraca > Decapoda > Palaemonidae > Macrobrachium > Macrobrachium nipponense. The sequence goes on along the minus strand of NC_061102.1, from coordinate 28,506,735 downwards.
GTTATTTATATGAAAATATTTCGAAACTGATAAAAGCTACAACCATGGGTTGTTTATTGTTGTATTGTGCATGAAATTGCGCACATTTCCATATATAAAACTTTATGTAACGGCAAATTTAAAAGGGTGCAAACATTAGGACAATCGCACGAAAAAATTTATCGGAAGAGTTATCGCACGAACGTAAGGAAAAAGTTTTTTCATAAATTCACCATAAATCGAAATATTGTGCTAGAGACGTCCAATTTGTTGCAAAATGAAGGAAAATGATTGAATATTACTATAATATAAGAATTTTAGCTTACAATTGCGTTTCTAGACCATTTCTGTAGAGTCAAAGTTGACCGAAGGTTGAAATTTTGGCACTTATCGTTATTTATATGGAAATATTTCAAAACTGATAAGAGCTACAATCATGAGTATTTTTTTGTTGTATTTTAAATGAAATTGCGCACATTTTCGTATATAATACTTCATATAAAGGATAATTTAAAATGGTGCAAAAATTATGTCAAAGTGACGAAATAATTTCCGAGATGTGTCACTGATACTTTTTAGTGCGATAAGAAAGAAATTCGCGCTTGCGCGCCTGCGTATCGATTGTAAACAAAACAATGCCTTGATCCGTGAACTCCCAGCATCCCCCAAGGCGCGTGATACAAAAGTTTTCGGCTGGTAGGCCTATAAGTATTTTTCCGCGAATTTTTAAAAAAACTTTTTTGAGCCGACGTATGATACGTCCAATCGGCATACGGGAGACATTTTGACTCGACGTTTAATACGTCCAATCGGCGTAAGAGGGCTAGCAACGAGACCTACAGCTTATTGTAGAATCCGAACCACATTGAGAAACAAATTTCTATCACCATAAATAAATTCCTCTGATTCTGCGTTGGCAGAACTGGGAATCGAACCCGGACCCTGAGATCGGTATCATAAAGCCATCTTCATAATGGTCAAGTAATTATTTTTTTTTTATATACATCCAGAAGTGATAAACTTTATTAGTTCGATTCAACATAACTTTGCATTTCAGTGGCAGTAATGTCCTTTTACTTTCCTAATATTTTTATATTTTGTTCTGAACCAAGAACACTCAAATTTCAACTACGCCAAAAATGAAGAAACCCGAGTCCCAGCGGTCGATGTGTTAGCACTAACAAGAAGAAAAAAAAGTGGTTTTAATTTATATCTACACATATATGCCTTATTCAGGTACCCCTTTACAAAAGCCAAAATAAACCCATATACTCACTGTGGTAGCATAATAATTACCAGCCTTTTCGTTTACAGGGTCAGTGTCAGGAGGGAAACTTTTCCTTCATTTCTTTAATATTTTGATTTCGAGGTTTTCGGTTAAAATTGTCTTGAAATTATTGTGCATCAAACAGTTGAGCAGTCATGTGGTTAGTAAAGTACACCAACTGATCTAGTTAATTCTAGTTAATTCTCAACCTATTAAAAATATATTGTGCTACCATGGTCAGTTTGTTTGTATGGTGTGTTTTTACGTTGCATGGAACCTTTGGTTATTCGGCAACGGGACCAACGGCTTTTCGTGACTTCCGAACCACGTCGAGAAGGAACTTCTATCACCAGAAATACACATCTCTCACCCCTCAGTGGAATGCCCGAGAATCGAACTCGCGACCACTGAGGTGGCAGGCCAAGACCATACCGACCACGCCACTGAGGCGCTTACCATGGTCAGCTCTTTTAAAGTATGTGCTCTCTTTCATTCTGCTTGTGAGCGAGCATGCATGGGGAAAGAGAGGCCTTTCATTTATTTCCTATTTCAGACTTCAAAGGCTTGAAGTGGAAAGCATGTCCAAAAATATTAGCAAATCTAGAGAAGTTACGGGATCACTGTGGCCAATAGTAAAGTCCCGTTGGATGTGAACAGTAGATTCTATACGAATCAGTTCTACTGATTCACGGGGCAAAAATTCATTTACTGGAGTTTCGTATGAAACTGAGACCTATGGGAGTAATTTTTTTCTAGTAAATGTATATCCAAATACTTCATTTAAAAAATCTATTGTTTTCATGCCTTTTTTTTAATGAAATTGATTACTTTTGTTTTGGTGTTTTTCTTATTTATATTTAAAAAGCTTTCAGTAAAGAGAGCAGACTAAGCAAGTTTATTCTTCAACACATGAAATAACAGATGTATCTGCAAATGTGCAACGTGATTTATACAAGTTTGGTAACGGTCCCTTTGTGTAACTTACTGAATAAAAAAAAACTACATAAACTAATAATAATTCCTACTGAAAAAATTTCTAAAGAGATTTAAAAGTTTTGCCAAAAACCTGTTATAATGCCCTAAATTCTGATAATGCTAGGGGGAGGGGGTGCGCTGGGGGAGAACGGCTGTTGACTTTCTTCTAATTAACAAAATGGAACAAACTATCCTATTTTTTTTATTCATGTTACTGATCTTCATGGCCGTGCATTTTTTTTTCTATATTTTTGCCGCAAACCCTTCCAACTACTAAAAACAGTTTTCTTATCTAATAACTTTGGATCATTGGTCTGTTTCTACTCATTCAACCTCACAATCATCTCCTTTACCAGTTCCCATTTGACAAGATCAGTTTGGAACGTTCCCAAATGACTGACATACAAATCTTTGTTCTTCATTTTATACCAGGGAATATTTTTGGCTTTAATAGCTATAACACTAAATTCATTGCTTCAAATGCTATTAACCTTGGTTACTGGGGCATGTGTTCCCTCTTCTGTTATAACTTTCTTTCCTTCGAATGTTTGGTTTGTCAGCTCCTACTACTCAGCAATCCGATCAAGAGAGCATGCACATGAGCTGGTTCTGGCATCTCCTGCTGCTGTTTGTTCTTCTTATATATGTAATAGGAATTGCTAGATCACTGCACTTTGAAAGGCGAGGATTCTTTGTACCATAAAAATTTTCTTATGTCTTAATATCCCATTCTCTTTTTAAAAAGGCTGATCCTTTGCAAATACAACTCTTTAAACTTTCCACCCCTTTTCTTTCTTGATGGATCTTTTATTTCCTCTCTCTCAGTGAACATCCCAAAACCATTGCATTTTGCTAAATAGTTATTACTTCTCTCAAGTATACCAATATCTCTAATCGTCCTGTCTCAATTTTTTTTGCTATCAAACCCTTCAAAGAATGGCAGAGCATCTGGCGAAGGTCATATTCCTGCACGGTTCTACAAAGAGCTTGCAATGAATTGGCTTGGTCCTTGGCACATCTTTAGTTCCTCGTTGGACGAGTGGTTTTCTGGTGACAAAAATTCCTCTCTCGATATAATGTGGTTCGGATCCCACAATAAGCTGTAGGTCCCGTTGCTAGGTGACTAATTGGTTCCTAGCCACGTAAAAACATCTAATTCTTCGGGCCAACCCTAGGAGAGCTGTTAATCAGCTCAGTGGTCTGGTAAAACTAAGATATAGATATACTTAACTTTGGCACATCTTTTTGGCTTATCGCCACATCCTTTACTTGTCCTTTCCCTTAGAGACATCAGCTGATCCCAGCGTCCTTAAGAAAATCGACTACTCCTATCATTCAAGCCTATTGCTCTATCTCATCATCGTCAGCCCCAACTCTAAACCAAGGAAACGGCCTCTGTGAAATTGCCATACACGTTTTTCCTATGCTTCACTTCCACAAATACCCATTGATTTCATTCAACTACGTTTTACAATATTTCTGGTGCACAGAGAAGACCAGCTGACAAAAGTACAATATTGGTTTGGTGTTAAGTACATGTCTAAGCCATCACCTCCCTTTCATCGCTCTCTCATTTATTTGTGAAACTTCTATCATTTCCCCTTTGGTCTCATGTCACCCTCGCTCTTGCCTCCTCACTCCTAATACTCTCCCTAAAACTTCACTCTTGTCTCTCTCTCGCGTCGTTCTGTGGGAGATGAATGCGTTTTCTTTCTTTGCAGGACTCTCTTTCTCTCTTGCGTTCATCGTCACCATCATCATCACTAACTTAAAAAAAACAATGAGCTGGGACTGTCCCTTAATCACCATGGTTTGGCCGGTTTCACTTGTTAAGGGGTGGTTTCGGCTGATCAAGTTGCTAATTCAGTTGTCACCTCTCCATCCATGGCTGTGTAGACTCATGCGTGCGTCCGTCACTGATCTGCATCTACCGGGCCAAGATTCTAATATGGGTCTTCGGTTTAGATACAATGTTAAACAGTAGAGCAGATGATCAAGGTCTACTGTTTATCGCTGAGTCTAAACAAAAGGCCCAGGTTCGAACTTTGGTCGGGCCATAAGCACTTTTCAATTAAAAGTCCCTTTAGGTGTAATATCATTCCCAAGGTTTATTGAATGAGATATAAAAGTATATATATATATATATATATATATATATATATATATATATATATATATATATATGTACTATAGTGCTGATGATATATATATATATATATATATATATATATATATATATATATATATATATATATATATATATATATATATATATATATATATGATATACATGCGGTGCGTGAATTGCTTATTTTTATAAGAGGATATTGAATACACAAATCAATTTTACAAGATTTACTTAGAAAATTGCTCATCTTCAACACATAACACTCATTACATAAATACTATTCACAAAACTTTTGAACTATTGTTCAAGATATCAACTGAAGAAGTGTGTGAGCTCTACAATCCGCATGGAAAATAATGACTAAAATCTTTTGAAGGGACTGAGATCTAACAAAACTACGTGAAATCATCTTGTCGTAGATACTTTCCTCAAGGAAAATCTCAGAACAGAAATTAAGGGTGGGATGATTTTGAAATGAATTAATAGTAACTCTGAGCATGAGATCGCATTTTAGTCATAATTAAGATTACAAAACGCCATGTTGACGAATATCGAAGCACTTACCATTTCTAAAGCATTTTAGATCCTACTCTATGATCTAAAATAGTCTATCGATTACCTGTTAATATATTGATTGGCTGCCTTGCTTGTGCTTCTTCAACACCAGGTGGTTATAAATCAGAGAGATTTTACAACTCGTCGAAAACTACTGCATAAGGGATTAGAGTAAATGTGAAATAGCTGAGGGCTTTAAGTCTTAATCTTAAAGAGAACTACGGCATAGAAAACGTGCTCTTAAAGAAAACGGGAAGAGGTTGAAAAAAGGACACTGAAAAGAAGAAAAAATTGACTAAAGACTTTTGTAATTCATTATTCCGTCTCCGAAGTACAGGTGATGAACACCTGAAGAGGAGAGGACGTTGACATTTCCCAAGGGGCCGAAATAAATATCGTGTTTAGTTTTTATTTTGAAGACCTTTGAACTAACTTGCTAAATATTTCAGCCACTTTATAAGCTAAGAATGCAAAGACCCCGGAGTTCAGAACGAATATCATTCTTCAGAATATCTTGCACTATCTTAACGAATATTGTTCATATGATATCTTGCACTATCTTTATTCTTTTATTGCACTATCTTTATTAAACCAGATCAGCTAAAACCAAGACTCTGATGATGGAAGTTCAAGATCAAGAAATTAATAAGCAGTGTATGCCGATACATCTCCTGATACACGTTGTATGCACGATTCATCCGACAACTATACGAAAAGGTCAATGGGCCAAAATAGCAGTAAAATAAATCTTTTGTAAATCTGACCCACTATTCAGGAGGAACATTTGTGATCTATTTTCCGAATGTGGAATGACTTATCAGATACAGTTCATTACTTGGATAGAAACTAAAATTCAAATCAGGCTCACTGATTAACAAAATATATACAGTTGCAGGATTATTATCATTATAAAAAAATGAACACTTGGAGAACAGCTGGAGATAACACTGAAGTGGGAGCATGACGCTGCGAAAATGCGTTCGGATTTCTTAAATATGTTTGCTCTCCATTTTGTTTTTTTGTCTTTTAATTCAGGGTTCGACACTGATCTGTTATAAAAAAAATAACCGATAATAGTCTGCGACTCATACAAAAAAAAAAAAAAAAAAAAAAATCGTTTTTAAACTTCGTGTAACACACATTGCAGACTTGGCTGAAATGATTTGCACCGTTCACTAATTAGGATACCATACAGTTTTCCTGTCCGTCATTCAATTGGCAAATTTGTAAGATGAGGTATAGAACAGCAGGTATTACTTGCAAAAATTCTTTTAAAGGAAAAGATGATGACTTTCAACGAAGAGAAAGGTGAATAATTTTTCAAATAGCAAAGTGACACATTGTTTCAAATACAACAGGTGGATGACTTTCAAGCAATAGAAAAACGAGTAACATTTTTTGTTTTATACAAAGTGACCGTTTTTTTAAGCAATGAAAAGGATGATAATTTTTTTTCTTTCAAAAAAGAAAGAAGAGAGACTACTAAAAGCAATGAGCACACTAAATAAAAAGGGATTGTCAATCTTTCTGTGAATAACCTAACGACTGACTTGGAATTTTTCAGGGTAAAATTAGGACTTTTGAAAAACAACGAAGAATTTTTTAAAAATTACGAAGATAATTGTACTAAAAGAGGCTACTGACTATTTTATACGTATCAGAAGTTTTGGATGTTTATTTCGTACGAAATACTTCAGAGCATGTTAATATTAACGAAACAGCTTCGTCGAGACTCTACTGAAAGTGAATACAAGTTGAAAAAATATGACACAAATGAAAACTAAAAAAGTATTCTAATATATAATTGGTGAAGAAGAAGCCAGCGAATATCATTCTCTCTGTTGCCCTTCCGGCCAAAATGCTTTCAGGAAAAAAAAAGAAGAAAAAACAATGACAACACCTTTTTCACAGAAGCGGTATATAATATCTACTTGTAGTTCAATATCCTCCACAGAGTGCCTGCGCGAGAACACATGACAGTTTTAGTAAATATTCATTATTTACAGAAGACAAACGAACCGGTTACATTATGTACAGTATAAATCCAATGGATTATTATAGTATATTTATATTCAAAGCATTTATCTACACAGAACAGAAACTGTTACTCTTAGGATATGCTTAAGGAAGAAACCAGTATCTGACCCTTTTGAAGTACCGTAAGCCTACATTGCAATCCTCTTTTGCCGAAAAAGAAAATCAGACATTGGCACCTGCGCTTAGTAGAGTTGCCACATTGTGGTATTTACACTTGTATTTTACAGCACATCAAACTGGGAACGTTCTAAGCACTCTTCAGCTGGGACTTTTGATATGAGTCATTCATGGAGTGTTTACGTTGTCTTCAGACCTTTTCAAAGTGTACTAAGGACTCGTCAGAATTCTCATTCGTTACGGCAGAAAGCGCACCACGACGAATATTTGTAGGGCACTAATCGAAATCACGAAATTGCGAAAGGAATTACAGGAAAGCAGGAAAGAAGAGAGAGGAGAGAGTAGAGAGAGAGAGAGAGACGAGAGGATTGAGATTGAGAGAGAGAGAGAGAGAGAGAGAGAGAGAGAGAGAGAGAGAGAGAGCTAGGTGACGAAGCAGTGTCTAACTCAAGAAATCTGAACGATTTGAAAAAAAAAACATAACAGCAAGATGCTACTTGGTAAAAAATAAAACAAAGCCGAGAAAAATGGATACGAACAAATGAGCATCAACAATTCTAAAGAAACCGAGAAAATTACGTTCGATTCACTCTGAACACGGCATCTATCGACTGCTGACGGTACCACAAACACACGTAAACGATCACACATACACTCACAAGACTAAGTTTCATTGAGCTCATTCTGTTTTTGTCTGTTCGGAAAAATAAAAGTCAAAGATTTTTTTTTATTTTTGCAATTCGGACATTCAGCGGACAAGGGGGAGGGGGAGGTGGAGGATGAAGAATAAGATAAGGAGGAGGAGGAGGAGGAGGAGGAGGAGGGGGGGGAGGAGGAGGCGGAGGAGGAGGAGGTGGAGGAGGAGGAGGAGGTTGGCGGAGGAAAGGAATGCGACAGGTCCCTCTCCATCACAAGAGCAGATGAAGGGGTCGAATCATTCCCACTGTTAAGAGAAGGTGTAGTGGCCAGACGCTGGAAGGATGAGCTGGAACAGAATAAGGAAATTAGCGTTAAATATAAATATGCGATTTTTTTTCAAACCGAGATGTAAATATAACAAAACTGATGGTAAATTGAGTGTGAAAATATCATACCTCTTAAGGGCATAAATAAAAGGAAATGGAAATGAATTTCAGATAATATTTTCAGTGGTTTTTCCTTCAGAATAGAATGCTAAAAAAAAAAAACCGCAAAAATAGAGGCAATAGCACATCTACCAATAGGCATTTTTTTTTACAAAATACTATGAAAAATATAATACATCGATATTAATCTAACAAAACCACTTTGTTCAAAATCATATATATGGAAGGATTTTTTTCCTACACATTGTGTTGCGGGCAGATCAGAAAATATCTCAAATGGATAGTATTCGTTGCAATGCAATTTCTTGTCACTGATTTTGTTACGATAAGAGCGATATTTTCTTATAAAAACACACACAAACACACACACAATGGGCCTTTTGTACTTTTGTACTTCTGTTTTAACAGAAAAATTTATTAACTACACACACACACACACATATATATATACGATATAGTATATATTATAAAATATAATTATATTATTATATTATAATATATATATATATATATATAGATATATATATATATAATATCTATATATATATATCGCTAGTATATAATTTAATATATAATCATTTTTACTAAATGCTAATGTACATATGGGTTTATTATTGTAACACAAACTATTCTATAGTTTTCTGAACCATCTCTTATCCTAAAGGCTGAGACTCCAAGGGAAAAGATGAACATTGCCACATGCTGTTCTCGTTCACTTAATTCTCTTTTACCGACAGGGAAATTTTCAATTATATGACGTCGCATGATAACGTTCCTCTCCGAGCAACTGATAACACCTATCATCTACAAGTGGCTAATATGAATCCAAAGAGACTTATAAAAATATTTGCAAAATCCTCATATGACAAGTGTATCATTAACTGATTCCTTTGTTCTAGCGGTTAGAAAGAGATCAAGGATTCATTATAAATGCTCTAATCCTCCCAATGGTCTTAAAATATATTTTTTTAAAATTTATCCATAACAAAGGGTCCTTCATGTGGCTCAAAACTTCTTGTGACTCATAAATAATTTTAGACTGGACAATTCCTTACGTTTCAGGTGACCTTTCAAATCAGCTGAAACTAAGTGACTTTTTAAGAGAAAAATGAAGTTGAATGAAGTTGTGGATTAGGTCTGAAGGGTGACAGACACTAAATACCTTTTAATTTTATCGGTGTGAGAACTTTTCCTAAAAACCTCATATGCAGCAGTTTTTTTTTTCTTTTACTAATACTCTGTTTCCTAATACGATATTTATTTTGGCAAACTCGCTCCATGAGTCTAAACTTTGTTACTTATATTTTATTTTGCATTTAGAAATTTTAAGGAGACGAGGGCAGGTAAGAATGAAATGAACACACTCAGCCAACTGAAGAGAGAAAAAGAAACTTACCGGGGCAATTTAAAGTCACGCACCAGAGCTGAATGGAGTACAATGAAAATAATAAAAGTTTGTCGAACAAAGGAAGAGATATCTCCTGCGATTAGTAAGGGGACCCGGAATTCCTTTGATTAGACTCAAAGTCTCTCTCTCTCTCTCTCTCTCTCTCTCTCTCTCTCTCTCTCTCTCTCTCGTACACGGAGGTCACTTTCAGATATTTCCTTTCTCTCTGATAATCACACTTTAAAAGGAAACGATGGCATTCTCTTTCATCCGCTTTCTCACTTTCTTCACCAACCTACTCTGTCTGTTTTTCTACTTTCTATTCCTTTCTCTCGTCCATTTTTTAACCTCCTTACGTAACGAAGCCACGTCTCTCTCTCTCTCTCTCTCTCTCTCTTCTTAATACCTTCGCTAATGGCGCATTCTCTGCCAACCCCTGTTCTCTCTCTTTCTTTCTGACTGTGTTCACCTGCGGAAGTCCTCTGTTTTCTCTCTTGTTTTCTTCGCTTCCTTAACGAAAAAACGAACAAATGCGTCTCTCTCTCTCTCTCTCTCTCTCATACACACTCCTAAACTAATTTTTTATCAGTGACTTCACTAACCGAAGCTTTTTCCCCTTTACTCTCCTATTATATTTTTCCCACCCCGAAGAAATGCACGTGCTCTCTCTCTCTCTCTCTCTCTCTCTCTCTCTCTCTCTCTCTCTCTCTCTCTCATGTTTATCACTTCCTTTACACTCACCAGCCAAAGCTTTCTTTTTCTTTCCCTGTTTTTATAGACTTCATGAAAGAAATGTGCGCTCTTTTATTTTCTCTCTTTCTCTGTGTCCTCTTCCTTCACAATGAACGCAGTCCTAGTCTCTCTCTCTCTCTCTCTCTCTCTCTCTCTCTCTCTCTCTCATTTCATTCACCAACCGATGAAAACTCTGTGTATGTATCGTTGTCCTCACTTTCTTCACTACCACATTCGCTCTCTCTCATCTTACTTTCTTTATCTTTCCCTTTTCTGTCATTGCCTTCAAATTCTTCTACGAATGAAGTCTCTCTCTCTCTCTCTCTCTCCTCTCTCTCTCTCTCTCTCTCGCACAAGCAAAGAAGAAATCCGAGCGACTCCAAAACCTACCCGCTGCTGGCGAGTCGTTGAACATATTGGTGTAATATTGTCCCTGTTCCTCGTCTGGAGTCCTCCCTCTCTCCAGCCGACTCTCCTCCTCCGTCCTCACCCTGTCCTCCATGTGGGAGCTCCCTGTCCTCCCCCCTTCCCCCCCTCCGATGAGGAAGGGGTCGTGCTCCTCCTCGATCTGGTTCCCGACGGCCGAGTACTCCCGGTCGGGTCCTTCCTCGAAGTGGTTGCCGAAGAGTTTGTCGTCTTCGCCCTTCCCGGAGATGCTGTTCGTCTTGAAGTGGATGTCTGCAATGAAGGTTCCGTCTCGTCATTGACTCATCTAGACTTATGATTAAAAAGTGGAATTTAATAATGGAGTGGTAGCCCCCCTGAGATTAAAGGAATCATTCCGGGGAAAGTAGGTTTAGAGAAGCCTTTTTTAAATGTTCCATCTCCCCATTAGTTCGCAGACTCATCATTGACTCATCTTGACTTATGACTAAAAAGTGGAATTTAATGCTGGGGCGGTAGCCCCCCCTTGAGATTAAAGCGATCATTGCGGGGAAAGTAAGTTTAGAGAAGCCTTTTTTAAATGTTTCTAAAGCAAGTCCTGTTGTAATGCCTATCTCGAGTAAAGCACTTCTTGACTGAGCCATTTCACAGCTTTAAGGACACCATCGGGTATTTATAAACTTAATGAAAGGTGATATATACACTGAATATTAGATCTCTCACCTTTGAAGAGCTTGTCCAGGTAAGAAGGGGGGCTTGTGGGCGCCGGTGTAGGCGGATCGGTCTCTGTTTTGAGGTAAAAGATAAAAAAGAGAATAACATTAGTAAGGAAGGTAACCGTAGAACATCAATGTCCTAAAAATGAAAAAGGGAGGAGGAGGAGGAGGAGGAGAGGAGGAGGAGGAGGAGGAGGAGAAGGAGGAGGAGGAGGAGGAGGAGGAGGAGGAGGTGGTCATTAATTAAAAACAAACAAACGATTGAAATGAAATGCTTGAGATGTACTGTTCCTAGACATTTTTATAGGATGAGTTGATCATCATTTTGGTAAAATGTAGATCCTATTATCTCAATATTTTAATCAGCCTTCGCAACATTAATATCACTCATCCTGAGTTGTGTATGAGGCTCCTTTGTAACAACTTACACAATCAAATAAACTTCGTATGGTCATCCAGAAGCCATTTTGAAAATAAACCATCTTGAATTACCTATAGTGCACCTCTCTCTCTCTCTCTCTCTCTCTCTCTCTCTCTCTCTCTCTCTCTCTCTCTCTGAAATTGAAAGTTCTGAAAAGAATGTCAAGAAATGGAAGCACCTGGTCATGATGGAATGTCAAAGGTGACTCAAGCAAGCCTTACGTATTCAAGATCATAGGTGACCCCTGTAGTTGTAACGCCAGATAACTCACCATCACAATCAAGTATTCAAGAAGCTACTTCGAACACTTAAGATAAGCCAAGTGAAAAAGTATGAAATTGTTAAAGAAGGAAGATTAGAGGAAATGTGAAAACTGGAGTGGTATCAAATTTGTTCTCCTATTAAAACGATTTCTTGATCTAAAACTATGGGAAGAGCCTCAGTGGCGTGGTTGGTTTGGTGTTTGCTTCTCACCTCGGTGGGCACGGGTTCGATTCTCGGCCATTCCAATGAGGAGTGAGAGATGTGAATTTCTGGTGATAGAAGTTCACTCTCGACGTGGTTCGACAGTCACGTAAAGCCGTTGGTCCCGTTGCTGAATAACCACTGGTTCCATGCAACGTAAAAGCACCATACAAACAATAAAACTAGGAGATACGCAAGCATGCCATAGTTACCAAAAACATTTTTTTATAGTGTTAGCGGAAACATGTTTTGGAAGATTAGGAAAAACACGCATGCTTGATATAATATTCGATGCATCAAGGAGTTAAGTGCCGATGGCGCCAGCTTCCTCCTGAATTGAATGTCCGAAGCGATGTATTGTAAGGACTTGGATTACCTCGTCTTCATTTAGGGGTATTTATCGATTTCGTTATGCGCAGGAAAGTTGAGAGAGAGAGAGAGAGAGAGAGAGAGCTGATTTGACGATGTGTATTTAGTAGATCTTGATTACGTATATGATATAATTTTACAGGGTAAAAAGAGTTAAGTATATCTTAGTTTTACCAGACCACGATTACCAGCTCTCCTATGGCTGGCCCGAAAGATTTGATATTTTTTACGTGGTTAGGAACCAATTAGTTTCGTAGCAAAGGGACCTACAGCTAATTGTGGGATCAGAACCACATTATAACGAGAAATGAATTTCTATCACCAGAAATAAATTCCTCTGATTCCGAGTTGGCCGAACGGAGGATCGAACTTTGGACCACCAGATTGGTAGGCGAGCAGGAAAACCATTCGTCTAACAAGGAACTATATTATTGGGTAGAAGTATACAAGATATACCAGTAATGGCTGACAGACTGAAGCAAATGGCAATCAGCGTTGAACTTAAAAACCAATGTTTCTAAATCAGATGTTGTGGGACCGGAACATCCAGGAGTATATGGTACAACATACGGAGGTCAGCCCCTCAGTGATGTTGGCACATCTGGACATCTTGGCACAGTTATTAAAAACAATAGATCCCCTTGAAACGAATATGCTGATGGACTGAAAGGGCAAAAAAAAAAAAGGAGAAAACAGAGTAAGTAGGAGAGGTACAATGACAGAAACGAATGAGGGCCATCCGGTCTTCAGGAGGAAATATCCGTTAATGACTGAAAGGAGGTTACATGATTACCGCAAAACCGACAGCATGACGAGAACCGTCTCCCCTTTACTCTGAGTGACTGTTTATGCTGTCATTTCCTCCTGTCGCTTTCTATCTGTTTGTCATGCCATCGAACACGGTGCATCTTATTATAACCAATCAACCAAGACCAGCAGCGAGATTAAGTGAAATGTGTGTTGAAATCACCCTAGATTTTGTTGCACGAGTAACTTTTCAAAACTCTAAAAGACCTTTCCTGAAAAACATTTTGAGCATCTGATGAAAATGACGGGGAACTTCATATGCATGTTACTAAAAACAAGCTGCTTGCAGTTTTGCGAAGAATGACGATGAAGCCTGAATTTATTATAGAAAAGATGTAACCCAAATGCAAAGGACATGCCGCACTGGACATCGATGCTCTCTGGAGATCACTTTACATACATGCACACAAAACACACACACACACGCACACGCACACACACACACAAATATGTATATATATATATATATATATATATATATATATATATATATATATAAGTAAGATGCAATTTATCCTTGACGAACACACTAAATTCGAATTAGTTAAGGACGACATTCTTCTAAAGTTACTCAATAAGGAGGAAAGTATATATATATATATATATATATATATATAATATATATATATATATATATATATATATATATATATACATACACCCACAAACACACACACACATATATATTATATATATATATATATATATATATATATACTATTCTATTAAGACTTTGAATCTGTGTATCATTTTTCTTTCTTCAGGCAAGATTTAAAGGATTCCGGGAAAAAGATTGAATATTCGTTCCATTTACTTCTTCCAGCCGACGGACCGTTTGCCCGACTCTCGGCGGCGTCTTCAGGACTGGGTTACAAAACAGTGTTGCCAACTGTAGGGTAATTGCCCTACGCGTAGGTAATCTGGGCAAAATCTTAGACGGCAGGGCAATATTTTCAAGTGTAGGGTGATTGTAACAAGGTAGGTTTAGATCAATATGCTTATTAGTATTCATGATATTGCACATATGCATAATCTAAAGATTTATTTATTAGCATAGCCGCAGAAAGTTGGGTCATTTACAGTTATGTAGGGTAATTTCTCGTCTCCTGTAGGGGGCGTAGGGTTAGAGAGGTTGGCATCACTGGTTACAAAGTAACGCCGCCGAAACGATCCGTCGACTAAACAAAATAAATGCGAAGAATATTTAATAATATTTCCTTATTCCTGAGAAACTCGCCTGAAGAGAAAAAGAAGTATAGACTGATTCAGTCTTGATAAGAAGATGGTGCCTGCAATAAATGCCATAAACTTCAATATAAATTGCATAAGATTGAAAATTTGCCTGAATAACACACACACACATAAATAAATATATAAATAAATAAATATATATATATATATATATATATATATATATATATATATATATATACATACATATATAAATTTTTTACTCACATCAGGATCAAGGCCAGGTCTTTCAATTATTGACAGACGAGACCGCTGCCAACCAAGCCACACAAGTCATAAAAGAAGCTGGAACTGAAGTAGTACCACTGTACCTAAGGCTTTACCTGGGCAGGCTTAGCCTAACTTGCATACCAGCGTGTTTTCCCAAACTTCCCGACTCAGCAGTGATACTCAATTGACAGCATTTCATTCGGATTATCCTTTCTGAATGAATATGATAGAAATAATCAAGGCCCAATCACGTGTGGAACACAAATAAATTTGTGACTCACATCAGCATCGAATCCAGGTCTCCCAATTGGAAGACGAGACCGCGGGCATCTAAGCCACACAGGTCATAAAAGTAGTCATACCAGCGTGTTTCCCCCAACTTATGCTGGTATGCAAGGAAGTTAGCCTGTCCAGGTCAAGCATTAGGTACAGTGGTATTTAGGTTTCAGCTGCTTTTATGACTTGTGTGGCTTGGTTGGCAGCGGTCCTGTCTTTCAGTTGAAAGACTCGGGTTCGATCCCAATGCGAGACAGAAATTGATTTCTGTTCCACACGTGACTGTGAGTTGATTACATATATATATATATATATGTATACACACACACACACAACACACGACATATATATATATATATATATATACATATATATATATATATATATATATTATATATATACACACACAAACTAGATATATATATATATATTATATGTGTGTGTATATACTATATATAATATATATATATATATATATATATATATAGATATATATATAACACCAAACAAACATATTATATATATATATATATATATATGTGTGGTTTATATACATATATATATATATATATATATATATATATATATATATATATATATATATATATATTATATGTTGTGTGTGTGTGTGTGTGTGTGTGTGTGTGTGTGTGTGGCTGACAAATTACAAAGGTTATGTCTCTGACTGACTGGCCCCGTCCAGCTTTAAAAGAAGAACCAGATCACTAAGCGGATGTCCCCTGTTTTCTCAATGCCACTCCATTTCCCTCTTACCCTTGCATGAAACAAGTTCTTCCAATCTCAGAGCTCTATATCGAATCCCTCATCACCTGTCCTTCATTATCCTTCATTACTTCATATGTCAATCCTTCATTACTTTATGGCAATTACACGAAATTTCTGAGAACCTCGCGCTGGTTCGTTTAGCAACAACAAGATATCAAAATGAGAACCCAGATTCGTTTGCTCATTCATGGAATAATTTATCTCCTTAATCTTAACCTAAGCCGTAAGATGTGCAAAAACTCTCAGGTTTATATACACCTCACGACCACATTTTCCATAATCGTTGTGGATTTCATTAACAATGAAATTAGCTTTTCGTCTTCGTTATTTCTTTGTGGTAACTGTGTTGAAGCATAATAATGAGACATCCGAATTAATTTGGTTTCGAAATGCATTCTTGCAAATTAGTATCAGTTTAAGTCAATTATCATCTACTCGCCAGTCAAATGAAAAGATCCACGAACTTATGGTTCACCCTTATATTTATCGTTTGTAACTGCTAAATCAAGGCCAAATGCTTCACATCCCTGCAGTGAAAAGTCTTCAGCATTGTGTCAAACACAGCGCCAGTCGTCTTTGTCATGCATGCAATTATGAAAAACCGTAATTTTTTTTATATAACGATTTACGTAAACTTGGATTCATACTTTCATAGTACAAATCGTATCTTGCTATGAATGACTGTTGCTGGTTTCAAGATATAAAAAATGTGAATATTTTCGTTTCTTATCTTATTTCTTGATCTCGAATACTACTAAAACTGAACGAAAGGGCTCCTCTGCTGATGATTTCATTATCTTGCCAGTAATCAGATTACATTCTTGTCAAAAACAGATTAAATGTATGTATGGTTCAAGATTTTTATTTCACGTCTTCTCTAGTGTGTGTGTGTGTGTGTTTTTTTTTTTTTTTTTTGAGGGGGGAAGGGAATTGCTAATCAGGTATCATCTTGGCAGTGACCTCACAAAACAAAAACTACTGCTACCGATGATAATAAGATTATTTTTCTGCATAGTAGATCCACGTTTATAATGAACAACTACTAAGTAGGATATTAATCGTATATCACATATAACGTCCATAAGACAATCACGTTCCATTAAATTGATTACACTCGCACAACTGCTGCCCTCCTCCACTTCGCCACACACAGACATTACCCTGACACGAAAAAAAAAAAAAATCCAAAAATACTTTACGAAACAGATTTGGCAAACATGGGGGCAAAAAGGGACCCTTCTTAGGCTTATCATTTGTCAAATATTGGCATTAGGATTAAGTCTCAGGGTCGGGGCAGGCCGTGTGTCCGTTTCTCATTGAAGCCAACATTTTACGAAATGCAAGTGGTTCCATTTCATACGAAGGCTTTACTTTGAATTTGATGAAAAGATTGGTTCATGTACTGAATTGCAATAAGGTCCAATAAGCGATTTCTGTAAGTTTGTTTAGCTTTCGCCCTCCTATCAGTTGCAATCGACCTATTATGTCCAAATTCTTACATGAAAGCAAAAATGAAGTGAGATATGAGTTAACGTCAGCAATGAAAATCAGATTAACTGGAAAAATATTTATACTGATCACCGCATGTTAAATTTATCAACGTAATTTCTAGGCATCATGTATATGGCGATGATGTCACGAAAAACTGACATCTAAGAGTACCAACATCAAAAACCAATATAAAAATGGCACACATCCATCAAATGATTGAAATGAACGAAGTTAGGACATTTCTATGACAGAATACAGGCAATTTAAAAAAAAAAATGTAAATATAAAATGAATAAAGTAAAAAAATATCAATCATCATCGTCAGTAACCTGTTGGTAATACATATACGTCCTTCTCTGGATAGCAACCCCAACAGAAGAGGAGGAGGAGGAGGAGGAGGAGGAGGAGGAGGAGGAGGAGATGTCAACTCCTGACCAAAAACTCGTGTGACTTTATTCTACAAAACACAGTGACGGGGGGGCCAGTAAGAGCCTCCGGTTCCCAGAGGTCTTCCTAACCCTTCGGGAAACAAAGGGATCGCTGCCGAGACGGCCACATCACCGCCCGTTACTTCGACTCACCACCGACGGACAAAGGGCAATTCCCGCCTCTGATGATGTGAGTTAGGCAAAGAAAGTAATCAACAGAGAGGTAAAGGTAAGAAGGAAGATAATCCGAGGGAGAGAAAAGAATTACGAGCCCCGAAAATCTCTTCTAATTACGGCCGCTGCCTTCCGAGGGGGAGGCCATATAGATATTCCAGGGGAGCTCGGCTAAAGAGGCCAGCAGTCTTCTTCTTCTTCTTCTTCTTCTTCTGAGAGAGAGAGAGAGAGAGAGAGAGAGAGAGAGAGAGAGAGAGAAACAGGGCTCCGTGTCAGGAATAAGAGACCGAGTGAGAAGAGTCGTTAATGGTGGCAAACTGATGTGTCTTGAGTCATAAAGGCCTTTGAATGAAGAAGAAATTCGCAGGCAGGATTAGGGAAGGAAAAAAAAGGTTGGGGGGGGGGGGGGGGCAGGCAACGGATTGC
The DNA here is from genome assembly GCF_015104395.2 of Macrobrachium nipponense. Taxonomy (NCBI): domain Eukaryota; kingdom Metazoa; phylum Arthropoda; class Malacostraca; order Decapoda; family Palaemonidae; genus Macrobrachium; species Macrobrachium nipponense. Next base: position 28,488,269 of record NC_061102.1, on the reverse strand, counting down.
TTAATTGCCCGCGCCCTTCCTTTTTCGCGTCCGACACTTCAGCCGAGGGCAAGTTTACCATGAGACGCCATTGCCAAATTGCTCTTGCTAAAGTTGTAGTTCCCTTTTCTTCATATAAACAATAACTCTATTAGCGTCCCGTCTTCCTTCTTTTGGTGCAGCCAGCCTCGATTAGGGAACTGGAAAAATGGGCGATCTAGACCTCTTATCTACGATTTATTTTACCGTTCAATTTTGTTGTTGTAAATATTAATTATCGGAGAGACTGATTTGAATAACAATAATATTCATATAAGAATAATCACTGTGAATAGTATCTGAACTGTCTAATAATATTCCATATAGAAATTATCACAATAAACAGTATCTGAACTGTCTAATAATATTCCATATAAGAATTGTCACAGTAAATAGTATCTGAACTGTCTAATAATATACCATATAGGAATATTCACAATAAACAGTATCTGAACTGTCTAATAATATTCCATATAAGAATTGTCTATTCCATATAAGAATTGTCACAATAAACAGTATCTGAACTGTATGTAAATACACATATAGTCAAACACCGACCTATAACGATATTTGTTAACAATGAGTAATTCTCTCATTTTGTTGAAGTCTGAAGAAAGCTACAGGAACCTATTTTACAGCACTAAACTAAAATAACAATACTAAAACACTACTGTCATTTTATTTACCAGCACATCAAGATATTTTCGGGGCTATACGGGACACCTGAGATGCTTTGCTATCAATATACTACTATGAGATTCAGGGCCTCTGTAACACGGTTTTTTGGACTTTGCTCCTTATCAAAGCATCGGATGTAGCTGAAAGTTGACATATGTATAATTTACAACCACACACAAATTTTGGCAGCATTATCAATTACCTAAACCTGATAGTTTTAATTTTTATAGAGTAAAAATTATCCAGCCGATGCCATGGCCAATGATTACGAGCCAAGAGTCGAAAAACATTAATTACATAAGCAAGGTAAACATTTGACAAAATGTTGCCCCGCCCATCCACCAAACAGAAACTCATTCACCTTATTCCATCGGCTCTGATACCCATAGCAGTCAATCATGGCTAACAGGATTTGGAATTTTCCCCGTGGTTGCAAAACTACATTTGTCTTACGACTTGCAACTTTTTACAGTCAAGAGAAAGCCCGTTGCCATGACAAAGACTTTATGAATGGCGGAACGATACATAGATGTGGGTGGGGTATCTGTGCTAGCATAGTAATACTACTGTAGTAATAGCAGTAATATACATGAATTAAACGTTTAGGCCAACTGCTGGGATCCTTGAGGATCATTTAGCACTTCTTGCAACTACTCGAGAAATGAGTTTTTATAGCCAGAAGTTAAATTTTCTAATCCAACAATGCCCATGATAGGCTTCAGTGTTATCCTGAATTATAACGAGGCCAAAGTGGGTGGAGCCTCATGAAGTCATCATTCTGACGATAATTATTGGTGAAGGTTCAAAGCCAAAATGCGGTAACGGCTATTTTTTTTTCTTTAGTAAATAGGTAGATAGCCAATAAATAAAAATTACTTGACATTGGATATAGCAGTTATCAAATCAAGCTTGTCTACTATGTTTTTGAAAATTACCAACTATTCCCTCCATCTTGTCAATCTGATTGTGACCTATAAAGTAGACTGTAATTTCTTAGGAAACTTATTTTGGAGTTAAACTAATAATCGAAGTGTTTTTGTATTTATTAACATATTTTGTTGGTTTGTTCATTATGACAATTATCAGTGGTGAGGTTTCAGAGTCCATAAAGGTGTACTGCTTTGCTTGTATTTACATTTTTATGTCATTGTTGCCAGAGGTCTAGCCTTCGTTACGTATAGCTAATCATCCATCGAGAAAGAGGGAAGAAATGCTGTCATAAGTTACGTAACGAGTGCGTTCGAAACCTTTTCTCTGAGTAAGTTGGCCCGTCTTCAAAAAAGGTCACTTTTACATTATAAGTACCAAATTTATTCAACCTACGTAATGCAGAATACAGTAAAAATTTATGTGTAGATATAATGTGTATTCTGAATAAGCGTTATATTTATGAAATGCTTAGATAAAAAGTTATTGCGAAAAAACCGTGTTACAGAGGCCCTGAATCTCATAGTAAGTCAGTCAACCATCAGAAAAATCCCTCACTTAATTAGTATTGTGTTCGCGGCCATTTCGCACGGATGTTTAACTTGACAAGGCTCGCTAGGCGCAATGAATATGTTAATAACAGAGTTGATAAGAGAGATTCCAGTCTAAAGTCTGGCGTTAGATAGACACAGTACTTATCGACGCCGAAAAATTTATGTTTTATTAATCTGAAATAAGAATTTAAGTAAATGTAAAGATGGAATATTGTACTTTGAGAATAATTAGCATTACTGTATGATGATTTTTGTTGATGACAGAAGACATTTACCCCTGAGTGGCTATTCGTGGAAGTGAAAGATTCGAACGACATGAGTGGTCGAATATCGCTAGGGACCTTGTGCCCTACGGCGCGAAGATATGGATAATTATATTGGCTGTTTGACAGTGAATGAATAATACCTTTCTGCCTGATTACATTGAGTAGCATGTTAATGTATGATTTGAGCTAATACAGAATACATAAAACGAAGTCGGAAATTACACACACACACACACACACATATAATATATATATACATATATATATACATATATATATATATATATATATATATATATATTATATGTATGTATGTATGTATATGCATGTGTGTATATATAAAATAAACAAATAAATAAATCAATAAATATATATATATATATATATATATATGTATAGGCAATATAAAAATATATTGCCTAAAAATTTTAATATGTAATAGTAACACTTTTACACAATCATCCATTTTTGTGCATATGTTTGTATTATCTCAAAGCACGAGGTTAGCTGGTGTATATATATATATATATATATATATATATATATATATATATATATATACCAGCTAACCTCGTGCTTTGAGAAAATACAAACAAAAGCACAAAAATGGATGATTGTGTAAAAGTGTTACTATTACATATTAAATTTTTAGGCAGTATATTTTTACAACTTAAAGCAATCATGTTCTATCAATCTGAGTGTTTCTATCCATGGATCAAATTTTTCTTGTTAATGCAATGTTTTCCGCTCTGTTCTTCTATTTTGCGAGAAGATAAAACCTGTTTTGAATGCCATCCACTATCCTTATAGTATTAGATAATTTGCATACATCATCTTTGCGATAGGGTGACTATAGAGGATTAAACTCACACACAAACCTGTTGTACACTAGAGGCATAAAATCAATTTGCACATAAAAAGGTGATTTTCGGCCCCAAGTCAAAATAACAACTTGGTACCTGATACAAGAATACTTTGTCATTTAAGCTGGAATTCTGTGAAGAAGTATCATAACATTGATATAAACCTCAGAGACTTGTTGTATTTTATAAACTTAAGCCTAGTTATCCGCTGAGAAAGGAGGAACTTAATAGCAAATGCTCAATTTCATATTGAGTTACGAAACAAGAATCAAATGATAGAATTAGCAGAAACCCGCAAAAGGCCCAAAAAGCAAACGGTTATTTAAGTGGTGCACAAAACAGAAGAATTTCTTGAGCACTCATATTACGCTGGACACCGTTTAAGGGACAATCTGGCCAATAAACATTCACGAGGATGATGATGCTTAAAGAAATTAATACACATCTCGTAGAATATGTTATTTATAGATAAGATTAATTTTTCCTCGTGAGATGAAGAGTAAAGCGTCTGGAACACGGAATTAGCCGAGCTGTATCACCTTCCGCGGATTTATGTTTTACAAGACAAAATACAAATGGAACGCGATCAGATCAAACCAAAATGAAGGAAAATGTTATGGGGTTGGAAGATGAGTAAACGAAGTATAATGAGGAGTATGTAGCTGTCATAATAAGAGAGAGAGAGAGAGAGAGAGAGAGAGATCTCTCCGCCCGCCCCCCCTCTTAAAAAAAATTTCGATCAAATCTCGAAATATAAACGAATTTCTATTGGACGATTAGTTGTCATCTTTTGCAGGCTTCAAAAAACCTCTGAGAACCAACTACCAACCAGTAATTGTGACTGAGGGTAAAAAGGGCCCCTTTATCATCCATTAGCTAATTGGATGAGAGCGATTCGCCCAAACCTTGGCTATCGGGTCAATGATTTGTTTGGAGATATGGCGAACGTTTCATAAACTCTAAGGACAAATATAAAAGCACAAAACTGTAAATGTAAGAATTACATAGTGTATTATTGTTACATAACAATTCACTAGTTGCTGGACCAAAGGGTTTATTGTTAAAAAGGGCGGATAGTGTTCTGACTCTGCCGTCGCATTAATACTGTTTTTTTCTTTTTACTGTGTTCGAAAAAATCATACTAAACAAATAAAAGGGCTGTACTAATGTAATTAATTTCTTTCAATTAAAAGTTAAAATCCTCCTAGCGTTATTTTTTTATTGGAGACATCGACCTTGGCTTAATTCACGTCTTTACCTGGTTGGTTTGTTTATTTGTATGGTGTTTTTACGTTGCATGGAACCAGTGGTTATTCAGCAACGAGACCAACGGCTTTACTTGACTTCCGCAACCACGTCGAATACACATCTCTTACACCTCAATGGAATGCCCGAGAATCGAACTCACGGCCAACGAGGTGGTAAGCCAAAACCATACAGATCAAGCCACCGAGGCGCTTGTTTTTACCTGGTGAACAAACAAGTTTAGTAGCCTTTCTTTTCACTGATCGCTGCTTTTTACTGATGCAACTTTGTTCACATTTCATTTTTCGCTGTTACAAAATAACCTGAGGTACTGCATCTTATTTCTACTGTAACTGCACACAGTACGTCAGGCAAACGTCAACACCTCCCGGTTCATGACAAATTCCGAGCGTCCCACGCGTTCCAGCGAGAAAACCCGGACGACCGGCTGACACAGGAGAGCTCTGTCAATACTATTCTTTAATTCTCGCTTTGTCACTAAATGAAATATGAATCGGCACTCTATACTGGGTGGACATTTCAAATGTTTCATCATCACAAACACCAAACGAACTCTGATGGAATTCCAGTATCGAATATCCAAATATTGAAAAAAAAGGGAGTGAAAAGAAAAAAATATATCACGGCAGGATTAATAGCATTCTTTAATAATTTTAACAAAATATTATTCGTCTACATAAATATGAGGGATGTGCATTCTGGGACCTATCAATTAGATTAGTTTTTCTCTCAGAAAAACAAAAGAATGATGGTGAGTCAAATTGGTCTTTTCAGAGAGGAAAATCATTTCGTAAAACTTATCGGCTAGAACTACGACAGGTATAAAGCAACGCTATAATTCACCTAACGAATTTTCTGAAGTTAATGAACTATCTCTTAGCAGGAGAGCTTTCAGAATTCACGGTAGGGTGGCCAAGAGGAAGTATGTCTAATGACAGAGATCAACAGGTCATTTCTGCCTTAGGTTCGTTAAGGGTTTTTAAAAATCTTTAGGCTCTAATTTTTATAAATGAAGTAAAATGGTACTTTAAGGCGAATAACAGCGCAGCAGGAATGACCATATCAAAGAATTGATGATGACTACAAGATCTATAGGCTAATCAAAATGTAGGAGATTAATTGCACACCGATTTAAAAAAATAAAATCTAAACACTTGAGAACCGTACCTTTGTTATTAGCTTAACAAAATCCATGTTGACAATGAAATACTGCACTGCCACTTACGTAGTGTTGTTATACAATCGTTTCATGTTATTGTATACTACTATCTATCCACTAGTCGGATAGCTGAGCTTAGTAAAATATCAATAATAGATATTTTTCAAATTTTCACTTAAAAAATACGACTGTAATAGCTGCGACGTATTTCTCATAAAATGAACGGATTAACACACGTTTCGGGAATTTGTGATTCCTCTTACGTTACGAATTTCAGAAATATAGGGAAATAAAAAATAAATTACCCCAACCACATCATTTGGTGTTTCTTTAGCAAAGATATATGATAATTTTACAAATATGTTAAATGGAGAGCAATCAAGTGCGAGGAAACTACTAAAGAATTATCATTATCTAAAATTTTTCGTTTTTCAATAATACGACCTGCAACTTCCCCCTCCCCTAAATACAAAGGAGATC